>NC_059131.1:80361973-80664586 GCF_020740605.2 Lemur catta
GGCCTGAAGGCTGCATCTGTTGCATGGTGGCCACAACTGCTCAGGCTTCTGAGCTTATAGGTACACTACCAGGAGGAGTGTTATGAAATGAACATTGGTTGCCAGTCTCTGTGGGGAGGCAGTTTGGCCTCAAGTGGGAATGGCTGGGGTTTGGGTGTTGCCTTTAAAAGAGATATCTACATGTCTTGTTCCAGTTTGCACTGGGAAGAATTCAAAAATCTACCTGGCTCCCTTCACTAGTTTGCCCTATTTGTTTGGGCTCATTCTTACTGAAATCTTGTCCCATCAGCTCGGGAATGGGATTCCCCTGGGAAGAAAGCATTTTTCTGTTATGGGAAGCCCAGGCCATTCATCTTATGGCAGGCAGGTAACAAGTGCCTGGTGAAATTGCCTGAAAACAATCACCATTTTTCCATCTCCCGCCCCCTAGCCCTGTATAGTGTAAAACTTGATTAAAGTGGCATTTGACAACCATTTGAGAGACAGAGAGAGAGAGACAGAGAGAGAGAGAAAGGCCAAGAGAAATTCATTTCTTGCCTGCCCAGACTATGGGTCACTTCCACGGTTAGACCAATGACACAGATATATTCCTCTACAATAGCATAAGCCAACAAGATTTGTAAGGAAACAAATCTAAACAAACCAGTTCAATTTAAGAATAAACACCCAACAAAATAAAGCCAACTACTCAGTAAAACTTAGGAGAGAAAAAAATTAAACTGAATTACTCTGAACTTACTGAATAATAAAACCAACTGTATATGTCTTGTCAAAGTGGGTAAAATGATATTTATTTTATAATATAATTTATCTTCAGAAGCAGAACAAGAATGACCTGGCCTTTTTTTCTTGTGGCCAAACAGATTTATACTGTGTCTAAGAGGGTCAATGACAATCAACGTGTACCTGAATATGGCTTACATAATAAACAATCTTGACTTTACCTTTATGCAAGAATGGTAGCTTGCTAAGAAAAACAAAAACCTGAAAAACAGGTTCTTGTGAGAGCCAGGTGTCCAGAGCTAGACAAAAGGAGAATCACGGAGGATAGATTTCAGTTTAGATTAGGACAAAATCCTGAACCAAAAGACTGAAAAGATAGTTTGGGTACTTGAACAAGTGTCGTGGAACCAGAAAAGACTGAATTTGGAAACATGATAAAAATGTCAAAACCAAACCAGTAACAGCTGATTCTAAAGTCAATCTTTGAATCACTTCCACATATGATTACCTAACAGGTATGGAGTTTTCACCAGTAGACTAGAATCATCATTGTCTCTAGAACTGTATTTAATATTGTTTTCAGAAGGCTGTATTCAGGCCAGGCGCGGTGGCTCACGCCTGTAATCCTAGCACTCTGGGAGGCCAAGGCGGGAGGATCGCTCGAGGCCAGGAGTTTGAGACCAGCCTGAGCAAGAGCAAGACCCAGTCTCTACTAAAAATAGAAAAAACTAGCCGGGCATGGTGGCACATGCCTGTAGTACCAGCTACTCGGGAGGCAGAGGCAGGAGGATGGCTTGAGCCCAGGAGTTTGAGGTTGCTGTGAGCTAGGCTGACGCCACAGCACTCACTCTAGCCTGGGCAACAAAGCAAAACTCTGTCTCAAAAAAAAAAAAAGAAGGCTGTATTCAGCCCATGCTGATACAATCAACAAAATAAGAATAGGAAGTCTGAATAGGGTGAGGCAGGGAGCCTACTACCTCTTACAACACGTTGTATGCCACATTGTATGCATCCTTCATAATGTTGGATTTAAATAAATACATACAAGCATGCAAACAAGAGACCCCCACGTTATTCCCACAAGAGACCCCCAAATTCTCCTGATCTGAATGTGATGAAGGAGGTAAATCAGCTGGCAACCGTCCAGAAGACAGTCATCTGCTCACACTCAAGGACACTCTTTCTTCTTTAAATTACTACACACACTCCAAAAAATCTTGCATTGTTTATACCATATTGTTTTTAACTATTACTCCAGTTGTTTAGAAATGCCTTTTTTTAGGCCTACTGAGTTTTGATTTACAAATCACACACAACCACAACGTGTAAATACCACATGCAATTTTAGATCAGATGGTGTCACAAATAATTACCAAAGTGTCTTACTAAGAATAAATAAAGTACATTAAATGGACAAATGTTCCCCAAGAATCTGCTATGTGCAAAGAATTGTGTGGGGCTATCCCAGATATGAAGAAATATCAACAAGACAGATACGGTCCTTACCTTCATGGCTCTAAGTGCCACCTACCTGGGGAAGTTCTTAATATTATTAGAAATCATTATGATTAGGAAATGAAACCAAGATTTAAAAAATATAGAGGAACCTAACATGGATGTAGTTTGTTTTATACTAAGATTACATGGCAGAATCAGGACAATAAGCTTTCCTACTATAAGAAAGACAAGAAGTGATAAAACAGGTCAATAGTAATTTAAAGATTTGAATCTCATGCTCCTAACATTAAAATTACCAAAGTATTAAAAGTTTAAGTTTATGCTTGTTCCTTTATTTTGAGCCAGTGCACATAAATGTACTTGATCATAGCCAAAATACTGCATGTGTAACTCTTGCTTTTCCAGGCCATACCAACTAGGGGGAGAGCAATTAAGGAACAGCAGTGGCAGTATAGGAGGTAACTAAACTAATTTTGTCTCTGAATCACTTTATTACTCTGTAGCTTTGAGTAACTTACTTAATCTTTTGTGAACGGTTTCCTTGTCAGTAAAATAGGAACAATAACAGTGATTAAGAAAGAATACAGGCCCTGACACATACTGAAGTATTTAAGAGTGAAATGATCATACCTGGAATTTACTATAAAATATTACAAGGGAAAAAAGGCACATATAGGAACCGGGTGACAACAGCCACAAGTTGGTAACTTGTTAAAGCTGGGTGATTGGGTATGTGGGAAATCAAGTTTTGTGTATGTTTAAAATTCCATAATAAAAAGTTAAAATAAATATACAACACTTAATAATAATAAAGCAGGTTCTGGGGCTAGACTGGGTTTTAATCCTAGCTCTTCTGTTTGCAAGCTTTTGACTTTAGGCAATCTACATGATTGTCTTTAACTTTCCTCCTCTGTAAAAGGAATATAACAATAATACCTACCTGGGTTTTTATAATTATTAAGCTAAATGAAATAATCTACTTGGAGTTCATAGCACAGTTCCTCGAAAATAGTAACTGCTCAAGAAATGTCATTTTTTCCCCCACCAATACTAAGACTATTTTACTAGATTTTACTACATTTACTGGGTTCTTTTAAGAAGATTTTTTGACTGTGGAGATCCTATTTTGCTGGGTTTGGTAGTGGGATGCAATGTGGGCTGTGAAATAGCCCTTAATTCCCAAATACAAAATGGACAGATTGGACAAGACAACAGGTAGGGTCCTTCCAACTCTTACATTTTACGACTCTCTGTCTAGGTGACCTTTGGAATTCCTTCCAGTTTTAGCCCACGTGTTCTGCTATGTGTACAGTATTTATGGGAAGCAACTTCCTGTTAATCTCCCTGTATTTTTCTCCAGCATCCACTATAATACCAGTCACATTTAATCACTTGTTGAATAAACGAATGAACAAATTAGTGGAAAGAGTGACAAATGTAATCTCCTTGTAAAGGTCCTTTGTTGTGGATGTCTACCAGTAAATTACCAGAATCTAAAAATCATTAATATTAAATGTTAGTTGTAGTTGTCAGTTACAGGGTGTATTTTGACACCAAAATTTGTATGTTTAATTCCTAACCCCTAATACCTCTGAATGTGACTATATTTGGAGATAGGGTCTTTAAAGAAGTAATTAAGTGAAAATGAGGTCATTAGGGTGGGCCCTATTCCAACATGACTGGTGTCCTTATAAGAAGAAGATAATTAGACACAGGCACACATAGAGGAAAGACCATGTGAAGACACAGAGAGAAGACAGCCAGCCATCTACAAGCCAAAGAGAGAGGCCTCAGAAGAAACTAACCCTGTTGATACTTTGATCTCAGACTTTTGTGAGAAAATAAATCTCTGTTGTTTAAGCCACTCAGTCTGTGGTATTTAGTTATGGCAGTCCTTCCTAGCAAACTAATACATTGTCCAACAGTGAATTAAAGAATCTAAAAATTGTTAATATTATATGTCAGTTGTATCAGTAAATATTGTTTTGAGCTGCAAGTAGCAATAGCACCTAACAGTGGCCAAAGCAAATAGATTTTATCTTTCTCCCTGATGGAACATCTGGAAATAAGTAGATAACAATTTGATACCAAGGCTAGAGTCTCAGTGATTTTCTTGGCCTTCTCCTCATGATCAGGAGATGGCTGCCATAGCTCCAGGGAAGAAAGGGGACACCAGTCCCATTTATACTCTCCAACAAAAAAGCAAAATATTTTCCAGAAACCCTCCCCAAACAGACTTCCTCTTACACCTCATCCCCCAGAACCAGGCCACCCTAGTTTTAAGGCTTAGACCATTCATGAGCCTGAGCTCTGGGTACCCTAATCCTGAATAAGGTTGGGGTTCTCTTAGCAAGGACAAGAGGTAGAGATAACAAGCAGATAGCTGACAATGTCTGCAACCTGCCTTTGTCATCTGCAGATGTCCACACTGTTCCTCTGCCTCACCACTTTCCTCTTTGCTGCACCCTCAGGATAGATGCTTCTGGTGCACACTAATGACCCATCTAACACTCTGACCTCACAGATCTGCAGCCTCCTCAACTGCAGTGACCTTCATCAGCCCTGAAATTCAGCACCCCATCGACTCCTAATCACTCAGAAATGCCTCACCCCAATATTCTGAATTCTGAGCTTTCTCGTCTGGGATCACAGTGTCCTTATTTTCAAAATTTATTATTCCCACACTCTTAACAAAACCCTCTTTGCCTTCTTTGGATCTCAACTGTATCGATCCCTCCTTCTTTTCCTACCCTCATCTCCATTTGGCTTCTTTCCCTAACCTGGGTTCTGTGGTTTGTCCTTCCAAAGGTGCCTTAATCACCACGCTGGACTCCTATGCCTTTACCATTTGCTAGGCCTACTTTGTGAAACTATAAAACTGCACAGTACCCACTCCCATCACCTTTCAGCTATTAAGACTTGTTAAAAATTATGCTGTTAAAAATTATGCTAACGGCCCATGACTGTCTTCTATCTAATTTCAGTTGGAAACTTGCCTCTCTGCAGTCCTTTCATTTATCACCTATCAATTCTCTATCAAATTTCTCACAGCAACTGTTTCAAATATTTTCCACTCATTTCAAGGCTTGAACTTACTCAAATCAGATCACCTTGCTCCCATTTTATTGAAATCAAAGCATACAAGTGCCCACAACTCATTTTCCAGAAGGGGTCTAGCTATCCCCCAAACTTGAGACATATATCCACTGTCTTCTTGGCCTCTCCATTTGGATTTGGATGGCACATATGAAATATCCTATACAATTATTAATATTTTTGAATGTGTCTTATGTCTCCTACTGTTCCTTGAGGGAGGAGACCATATTCTACTCATCTTTGGATCTTCCAACAGTAACTAACATAACAATTAGTTAACTACCAAACTAAATTCCTGCTTTTCTCTCAATTCTACTCTCTTCCCCCAGCCCCCGTCTTTGTTAGTTTAGTACATGAAAATGCCATTCTTCAGCATGGGTCAACAAAGTTTCCATGGGCATTAACTTTCCAACACTTCCCAGCTGTGCATGCGTACAACACATGCTGAGCAGGTTCCTGGAGCAAGAGCATTTTGGAGAAGCCCTAATGCAGGAAGTAAGAGGTATAGCAGCACAGGTCTGGCAACAAGTTGTCAGGCTGTACCCATGCAGAGGTGTTTGAAGTC
The DNA here is from genome assembly GCF_020740605.2 of Lemur catta. Lineage (NCBI taxonomy): Eukaryota > Metazoa > Chordata > Mammalia > Primates > Lemuridae > Lemur > Lemur catta. Next base: position 80,367,816 of record NC_059131.1, read on the forward strand.
TGCATGATACTGATGGCTGCATCAGGGGCTGAGTACAGATGAAGCTGGAAGGATTGGAATGCACATGTCAAGAACTGTAGGTTTGAGATTTTATCCCACTTACTAGCTAAGTAATCCTGACATGGTTTCATAGACACTGGTGGAAGACACCAGACTCTTGCCTCAAAGACAAAGGACTTTTTTTTTTATTAATACTTACAGTAGTAACCAGAGTAACATTTCCCTCAACCCCAATTCCCACAGGCAGTGAGAAGACTAATTCTTAGCAGTGGGTTGTATTATAAGCAAGGATCCCCTGAACTTAAGGAGCCCTAATTTTTTATAGTGGCCAGTAAGTATGCCTGCCCTTTTCTTCAGAAAGAGACATTATCTCTCTTTTAAAGCTGTTCACCATACATTCTTTAAAAAAACAATCCAGAACAAAGGCACATGTCTTATAAAAGGTGTAGTACTGTGAGACCCATAGCCCTAGTTACAATAAACAGAATCTCTCTCTTTTTCTCTTTCTCTCTAAACTTCTCCTGCCCTCCTATCACCTGCCAAAGGAGAACTCTAACCTGCCTGTGGGTCACAAGACCCTCATTCCAGAGAGGGCTCTGCCCCATTCCCTAGGGGAAGGAAGGCTGCATAGAGAGACCAAGAAGAATCTGCTCAGACAGGACTCGCTGCATTTCCCCAGTCTATTAGCATTGAATCATACCCTTTATGTCCACTCACATTTTGACACAGTTGTCCGTGCTTCAATCGTGCCTATCCAATAGAATGTCCATAAAATGCCCAAGAGGACAGGGTTCAGAGAGCTTCCGGGCAGGTGAACAAGAGCTCACCCACACGCCAGGAGGGTGGCACACCCCAACTGCACAGGGACAGAAGCTCCTGTGCTCAGGGCAACTTCCAGACCTCGCCCAGTCCTTTAAAATATCCTTTGTAATAAATGGGTAAATGTAAGTAAATGTTTCCCTGAGTTTTGTGAGCTGCTCTAGCAAATTAATCAAACCCAAAGAAGGGGTTATGGGAACCCCAATTTGGAGCCAATCTGTCAGAAGTTCCAAAGGCCCAGAGTTGCTCTGAAGGAGGGGGCAATCTTGGGACAGCACCCTCAACCTGTGGGATCTGAGGCTGTCTCCGAGTACATAGTGTCAGAAATGAATTGAATTAGAGGACACCTAGCTGGTGTCTGCTGCTTAGCCTGTGGAGAAAAACACACACGTTTAGTCACAGAAGTCTTCTGTGTTGATTGTTGTTGTGGAGTAACAGAACAGAAAAAAAAGCCTTTGTTTTTTCCTCTCACAGTGGGGGGGCTAGAATAATCCCTATGGTGTGAAAATGGAATTTTAGGTATCAGTATAAACTCATAGTTTTTACTACACAAATAATAGATGCCAGTGTGTGTGTAGACCTATATACACAAACACATATAAATACACACATATACACATATTTCCTACTTCTGTATTAGTTCCCTATTGCTGCTATAACACATTACCACAAACAGTGGTTTAAAACAACACAAATTTATTCTCTTACAGTTCTGGAGGTCAGAAGTCTAAAATCAAGGTATTTGGCAGTACCGTCTGGGGACTTCAGAGGAGAATGTGTTTCCCCATCTTTTCCAGCTTCTAGAGGTTCCCTACGTTCCTTAGCTTGTGGCCCTCTTCCTCTGTCTCCAAAGCTAGCATCTTCTCTTCTCTTTGACTTCTTCCCTTCCTCTTATAAGGATGCTGTGACTACAAACAGGCCCACCAAATAAGCCAGGATAATTTTCCAACTTCAAAATCCTTAACCTCATCTGCAAAGTTCCTTTTGAATGTAAGGTAATATATTCACAGGTTCCAGGGTTAGGACATAGGAAACCATTTTTCTGTGTACCACAATGTGTGTATACTTATACATACACATATATACACACATACATATATTCCCTAGTTATTCCTCTTCTAGGCTGAGAGGTACTAGAAGCAATGACACCCAGTAGCAGTGAGCACACTGTTTCCCCAGCTCCTGGTTTTTAAATACTGTACTCCATTAAAGGAACCAGAGCTCCTCAGAAAAATGCTTGATTCCAGGACTGGGGTGTGGGAAGTATAAGGTTAACCTAGACTATCTTTTTATGCCAGAAAATGAGAAAAGGATCTAACAATGATGGTGACATGTAAAAAGGACATGGAAGTGTGAAAGGTCTCCCACTGGTCAAATCTGGTACAATTCAAACATCAAAATAAATAGCATTAATAATAAATCATAGCTCATAGAATAAAATAATCCATGAACTCATAGTATTATAAATAAATTAATAAATAAGTAAATAAACAAAGAGGGGAGAGGGAAAGCTCTTTCCTGCAGTAGAACGACTAATAAATTTAGGAAGAATGATGAAATCAGAAACTCACCGTAAGAATAATAAGTATTTCAGGCAAGAATTGTCAGGAGGTGCTAAAACTGGTGTATGAAAGTTTAATGAGACACAGGATATCTATATAGTGTCAAAGCATCTCCCACAAGATACTTATTAAGTACAAAAGAAGGCTGGGTGTGGTAGCTCATGCCTGTAATCCCAGCACTTGAGGCCATGAGTTTGAGATCAGCCTGGGCAATATAGCAAGACCCTATCTCTACAAAAAATTTAAAATTTAGCCAGGCATGGTGGCACGTGCATGTAGTCTCAGCTACTTGGAAGGCTGAGGCAGGAGGATCACTGGAGTCCAGGAGTTTGAGGTTGCAGTGAGCTATCATGATGCCACTGGGTGACAGAGTGAGAGCCTGTCTCTCTCTCTCTCTCTCTTTCTCTCTCTCTCCCTCTCTCTCTCTCTCTCACACACACACACACACACACAAAGGGGAAAAAAAGTAACTTTATAGTGAAGAAAGCTGATAGACACTACCTTAACCAAACGGTCACGGTTAACATCAGCAATAATGAGACATATTGCATATGCCTCCTGACATGACACAACATGGCTTCACTGGTATTTCTGACAAAACTGCATAAGGAGTGAGGAATGAGGCCAGGGACAGATCCTTCCCTCACAGCCTCCGAAGGAGCCAACCCTGCTAACACCTTTGGACCTTTAACCTCCAAAACTATGAGATGATACATTTCTGTTGTTTAAGCCCCCGTCTGTGGTGTGGTACTTTGTTAAAGAAGCCCTGGAAAGCTAATAAAATAATTATATAACCTCATATGCTAAATGCATAGAGGCTCAAGTAGAAACTAGAATTCACCAGTGTGAACACTTAAGAATCATGGATATTTCAAAAGTGTTACAAAAATTTACTTAATAAATTAAAATATAACGCAGGCTGGCTAGAGCATGTTCCTGTGACTCTACAATATAACACCATGTAGCTAATATTTTCGTGTCACAGAGAAGGCATTGCACTGAGGGTCAGGAATCGTCAGGTACTGGTACTGGCTCTGCCCCTAACCATTTTGTAGTCTTTAACAAGTACCTTAAACTCAGTTTCTTATCCTGTATAATAAGGGGCAAGAGGTTAGATCAGAAGAATTATATTCACTTTTAAGTAGTAAGTATATTAAAAGTAAATTAAAATATATGATGTGGGTTTTAGCCATATCAATACAATTTGTGATGTACTTTTTCATGCTTACCTTAAGAGTTATAACTGAAGCTCTAGAAAACCAAGGACTGATTTTTTTTTTAAATAAAACTCGTTAGTATACTAACAAAAAAAGATCAAGTGTCTCTCTGGGCCCTAAGTAGCAGATGCATTTTAATAAACTCTTCTGGAGAAAATGGAATGGTAGCACCATGCCAAGCTGGTAAAGAAGATACTTAGGCAAGGCCTGGCAATGTCCTCAAATTATGAGAGTAGTGCTGGTTAACATAAAGCAGTGTCCGTCTGGTATACAATGTGCCCAGTATAACATATATTATTGACGAACACATTGTTCCTATTTTCTATTTTCATAACATGTTCAAGGTGATTTTTATTGTCTTTTTTAAAGATTTTCCTATATTTTCCAGATGTTCTGCAATGAACCTGTTACTTTTGCAATTGGAAGGAAACATATTCATTAAACAGGTAATGGTTAGGCTCATTAAGGTAATATGTATCTTAAAAATGTGAACTAATCTGTTGTCCAGAAAATGTGAAATATAAAGAAGAGGTTTTTTTCTAAAATCTAAATAACGTTTTTGCTAAAAGTTTAAGAATATGAGAAGATTTCAGAGTGCTCACAATCACTTCATAAATAAATATTCACTAATTTGCCTAAAGTATAAAAAATGATAAATATATTTACGGGATTTCAACACTCACTGTAACTAGTGAGGTAAGAAATAGACAATTTTTTTCCTTAAGAGGAACAATAGCAGAGGCTCTCAGGTGGTCAAGAACATTATGCCTGCCTCCATCAACTCACAGAATAAAATCCCTAAACTATGACAACCAGGCAGGCAGATGGCAGTGAGCTGGAGCTGTGCAGGAGGTTGCTGGTGACCTGAGGGTTAGGGGTACACTGGCCTTCCTCCTCCTGGGGACCCCCAGAAAAATACTCAATTATACCCCACCTGCCATTGCAACTCAGGACAGTGTTCCCAACACAATGCAATGGAGGACTGTGTGAGGGGAGGAAGATCCAAGGGAAGAAAAGAAAGGCTCCTTCAGTTTCTTTTTTTTTTTTTTTTGAGACAGAGTCTCACTCTGTTGCCCGGGCTAGAGTGCCATGGCGTCAGCCTAGCTCACAGCAACCTCAAACTCCTGGGCTCAAGCAATCATCCTGCCTCAGCCTCCCGAGTAGCTGGGACTACAGGCATGAGCCACCATGCCCAGCTAATTTTTCTATATATATATTTTAGCTGTCCATATAATTTCTTTCTATTTTTAGTAGAGATGGGGTCTCACTCTTGCTCAGGCTGGTCTCGAACTCCTGAGCTCAAACAATCCACCCGTCTCGGCCTCCCAGAGTGCTAGGATTACAGGCGTGAGCCACTGAGCCCGGCCTCCTTCAGTTTCAAGCGTGAGAAGGTTTCTACTGTGAGAACATCAACTCTTTTGTAGCTATTCATGTAGCCGCATTCCTGGAATATAATTATTTCTTACTGTGTTTCTCTGAGAAATTTTTATGGGATTGGAATGAGTGCAGTATCTGGTTAACCCACTATTTTATTGCAAGTGATTTCTTCAAGTTATTAATCAAAATGGGAATCTACCATAGGTTTCTCATAACTTGAGGCACTATTTTGCCATGGCATTAAAGTAATTTGGGCCATTAAAAGCAGTGTACACTTTGGGATTATGTGTATGTATATTTATATATATATACATTTATGCATAATATATATGTTATACACGCGCACACACACACACACACACACACACACACACACACACACACCCGCTGTTTACTCTAACTTCACTGTGCATGCCCCTCAGCCCACCAAGAAAGCTCATAAAATCAAAGCATTCATTGTATTCCCTTCATCCCAGGAACAGTGAGTCAGGAAAGTTAAGGGGTTAAAAAAAAACCCAACAACTCTTTTTTTAACTTACTTTTAGAGATGATGCTGTTTTATCCTCAAGTATGAAGAACAAAATTTGAAGGCACTGGAAGATTAGAGGAGTTGAAAAAGAATGGGATGACATACTGAATAGCTTTCCAGTCCAGCCTAGTGACATGTGTGTGTGTGTGTGTGTGTGTATGCATAGTTTCAATGCTATATTTGAATTGTCAAGTTAAAGCAAAAAAGCATAAAAATATTGTAAAGTTACCTTGGAATGATCGTTGTGTTGGAGCAATATCCACAGATCATCTCAATTAGTATAAGAAAAGTAGCTGTAATATGTAATTTGGGGGCCTCTTTGAATGAGGAGAAGAAATGAGCTTCAATGGAAGAGAAGGGAGATTAAAGCAGCTGACTTCTAAGGTATCATCCAATCTTGAGAGTGAAACACCGAAGGTCTGTATAAAAGGACATGGCCAACTCTAGAGCCAAATTAAAGAGGCTCCTTCCCATAAGCCAAGAATGGAACAATCTGAACACTGGGAAGGATAAGAGCTGAAATGGACTGACATTCATCAAATATTTCTAACCCTATGAATGTTGAATGATTTAAAAAAAAAAAAAAACCCAGGTCACTTTTGGAGAATTGCTTTGAAATTCATTGCTTTGAAAACTAGTAAGTAAAGTGACAGTCAAACATTGATCCTCAGAGTAACAAAATTATTAATGAGGGGAAGTTTCTCCCTAGAGAAATATCTCAGCTAATAAATTAATAAAGAATAAAGAATCAGAAAATCACCATTTTGCAACTCCTAATGAATTAATGGATTCAGGCATTGATCATCAGTTATTGCTCACCTTATAATACAACAAATTTTAAACATCTCCTGATGGAATTATATCATCAACTCTGAAGTATTCTTCACACACACACACACGTGCACACACACAAATGAGAGTCTCATCAAGCCTTTAAATTTAACTAGTAATTTATAGGAAAAGGGGCATGGTAAATGAGACCATGGAGATACGATCAGCAAAATCCAATTGTAAGAAAGCCTTCAGGACAAATGACTCAACTTCTTTAATAACAGCAAGGAATAAAAAAATACATAGGGAGAAACTTCAGATTAAAAAAGACTTAAGAGATATAAATCCAATTGCAATGTATGGGCTTTGCTTAAAATCCTAAGTCAAACAACCAAGCTCTAAAAGAATATTTTGTTAAGAAAATCTGGCAAATGTGAATACTAATTTGATGCATGATGATATTAAGAATTCACTGTTATTTGTATGATAGTGGTATTGTTCTACTTTTTAAAAAGTGTCTTTGTCTTTTAGAGATACATTCAAAAATATTTATAAATATAAAATGACACGATGTCTTGGATTTATTTCAAAATAATGTAGGAAAATTCAGGAGAATAATAGATGTGCATAGAGGTAAAACAAGATTGGCTACAAGTTGACAATTATTGAAGATAGAAGATGAATATAAATGAGTGAATATACATATATTTGGGAAGGTAGAGAGAGAGAGAGATGGATGGATGGATAAATGGACGGACAGATAGATAAAAGGATGTGGCCATCTCCTTGGCCATGTTACCCCAGTGGAACAGGGACCCTAATAAACAATACCACGTCTTTTGGGGCCACATTTAAAGACTTAAATGTAATTAGAATGTCATCTGAGGGTACACAAAGTAAACAAAATTAGCCATTTAATGATACAAAGGGAATACAAAAAGAATAGGGGAATTTTCAGAAATGTAGTGGACTGAGGCAAATCATATTTTTTTATTTCACCAGACCCTCATTTAATTTTTATAATAAAGATATACTGGTGTTATAAAAGCAGAGGGCTTTTTTCATTGCAGAGGCAGAGGCTTGATAAAGGACATCCCCACAAAACCTACAGCTAACATCATACTCCATAGTCAAAGACTGAATGCCTTTCCCCTTGGATCAGATCAAGGCCAAGAATGTACACTCTCATACTCCTGTTTAACATAGTATTAAAAGTCTTAGCCTATGCTATAAGGAAATAAATAAATAAGTAAAAGTCATACATATTGGAAAAGAAGAAATAAAACTGTTCCTCTCCTTAGATAACAACTTTCTACATAAAAAATCCAGGAAAAAAAACTATATTAAAAAAAAAAACCTCCCACAACTAATAAGTGAGTTCAGCAAGGTCACAGGATACAAGACAATTTGGCATTTCTGTACATCTTTCAAGCAGAGAAACTCATTTTTTTATCTGGACTATCTTTTCAAGGACATTATACAGCTGAAATAAATGGTGTTCTCAATAAGGGTACAGAACTTTTGGTGGCTCATAACACTAAATATAAATTTGGTTGAGCCCCAAGCAGTCACCACTCTACTCAAAACACAATGGAATATAATATAATGCCTGTCTTCTCAGATGAAGCCACTGTCTGTTCTATGCCACTGATCCCTCCCTCCTCCTCTATTCTCTCAGTTAATTTTGTTGTCATGAAGGGAAGCAGCCTCCATCTGGAAATACCCTTGGGTTTTAGACTCATTGCCTCCCTAGCATGGCTACCAGGTGCATCCCTCTTGAAAAGCAGCTTTTAGCTCACCACAGAGCTCTGGTCAAATTGAATGCCCCGTGAATCTCTGACCTGATACTCCCATTCATGGGTGGCTCTATTCAGACTACATAACTAACAATGCAAGAAGGCCCACAAAACCTTGCTTGTCAAATGAAAATGCATATTCAAGAACACAGGTGGCCTGGCTCCACTGGCTGTAGACTTCATGTGAAAAAGTGGCAGCTATATATATCTTGGGAAAATTTTACCCCACTCAGCCATATGAGCCAGTGCACTGGCTCAATGGGGCCTTCAGTTCACAAAGATTCCCCTAAATCCTGAGCCTGGCTTGGCTAAGCTGAAACTTTGTGGTTTCTATGGAACTGCAATACCTTTCAATCTCAGTGCCAGCTCTGCAGAATCAAAAATTGATGTGGTACCTCCACTCAAACGAAAGAACTCAAGGCCCTTATCAGAGATCTGGCCAATACTCCCTTGATGAACTTTGCTACATGTTTACTGACTCTTGGGCTACTGCCAAGGGCTTAGCCATTGGTCCACCTCTTTGAAAACTACGGACTGGCAGATTAAAGATACCCCTGTATAGGGCTGTGAACTGTGGAAACAAATTACAGCTCCTGATTAAACTTTCAGGGGCCCTCCTGTAGATGCCCACAGGAAGGGCCCAATGTCTGATCAGACAGACCAGAATCAAGCTGCTAATTGAGCCTGCACTGCCCTGGTTGCTAATTTACTGCTGCCTAGATCCATCATCACATCAGACATGACAACATCCACCACGGCAGACAAAGCACAAAGTAAAGGACACTGTTTCTCTGCAGAGGCTGTCACTGCATGGCAGATTGTGGCTCCTGCCCAAAGTTGTTCTGGATCATAAACATTAAACTGGCAGACTGACTATATTGGAGCTTTGACCCCTCCCTGGCTATCGGTGGTGCCTCATGATCATTGACACTTTCTAAGGTTACAGTGATGCCAATTCATCCAATCAGCTAACTACAATCACATTTTTGTTGCCCTGAAACTAATATTAATATGTGTCATGTGTCTGGTTTGTTGGACAATTTGATACCTGACCAGGATACAGATTTTATTGCAAAGCTACTCAACAATGTGTTGATAGTCAAAGTATCCAATGAACCTTCCATGCTCCCTGCCATCCATAGGCATCTGGCATTGTTAAGCATTGGAAAAGGGTCCCTAAAAACCAACTCAAAAAGGTTTTTGATTGCTTCCCTCTTCTCATGGTCTGCGCCTCTTACTCAATCAGTTGGTCACCAAATACAGCTGTCCCCAGAATTAGATCATCTCCTCTCAGTGGTATTCTGAGTAATAATCAGGATGATTATTAGAGTTAAACATATACTTACTACAGAACTTAACAAGTCCCACTCCTAGATATTTACCCCAGAGAAATAAAAATTTATGTTTGCACAAAAACCTGTACATTAATGTTTATAGTGGCTCTATTCATAATCACACAAAATTTAAAACAAACGCAAATATCTTACAGTTGGTGAATGGATAAAGAAATTGTGATACTGGTCAGCCACAATGGCTCATGCCTGTAATCCTAGCACTTTGGGAGGCTCAGGCAGGAGGATCGCTTGAGGTCAGGAGTTTGAGACCAACCTCAGCAAGAGTGAGACCCTACCTCCACTAAAAATAGAAAAATTAGCCAGGCATGGTGGTGCACACCTGTAATCCCAGCTACTCAGGAGGCTGAGGCAGGAGAATCACTTGAGCTCAGGAGTCTGAGGTTGCTGTGAGCTAGGCTGATGCAAGGCATTCTAGCCCAGGTGACAGAGTGAGACTCCGTCTCAAAAAAAAAAAAATTGTGATACATTCATACAATGAATATTACTTAGCAATGAAAAGGAACAAATTATTAATAAATGCAACACCTGGGATGAATCACGAAGGCATTGTGCTGACTGAAAGAAGCCAGTCTCAAAAGGTTAGTACCGTATGTTTCTGTAAACTAAAAATAAAATCCTAAGCCCCTTCCCACACTGACTGAACGTACCACCTCTTAGCCAAGGGAACCCCAGAAAAACCTTAAAACTGAGTTCTCAGCCATGGAAGGGAAGGGAGATAAGACACACCTCCGTACGCTCCCATTGATTTAGAGTTTAGACTCAACAGCATTAATGTTAAAATAGAGATCACAAAAATGACAAAACAGATTCTTCCTGGAAATAAAATACTAAATTACAAACAGGACTTAAGGCCATGAAAGGCAAAGGTTAAGTCAGTCCTTATAAACCGTAAAATCTCATTAAACACTTTTTTTTATTAGCCTGGTATAATGTGGCTTACTTCCCAACCTGACTCTGGTATAGCATCACATGACAGATAGTAGACCTTCTTCTCTCAACTCAAGCATTCCTTTCTTCTAATTCTAAGCTTTATGCAAAGCTTCATCTCCTTAACCAATTGCAAATCAAAGAATCTCTGAATCCACCTATAACCTGTAAAGCCCCCCCCCCACTTTGAGATGTCCTGCCTTTTCAGCTGAACCAATGTATACTTTCCACATATTGATTTATGACTTTATATGTAATTCCTGTCTCCATGAATGTATAAAACCAAACTGTAACCCAACCACTGCAGACACACTTTCTCAGGCACTCTTGAGATTGTGCACTTCCAGGCCATGGTCACTCTTATTTGGCTCAGAATAAATCTCTTTAAATTATTTTACAGAGTTTGGTTTTTTCCATTAAAACTTCCATTTATGTGTTACTCATGATAAGACCAAACTATAGTGATGAAGAATAGATCATGGTTTCCAGAAATTAGATATGAAAGGAGAGTGTGGCTATAATGGACTAGTGTGGGGGATTTGGGGGCATAATAGAGCTTTTCTGTAACCTGATTGTGCTGGTGGTTATAAGAGTCTATATATGTATTAAAATTCAAAGAACTGCATGCCAAAAAGTCCATTTTACTACATGTTAATTGAAAAAATAAAATAAAAGGTGGGGAGAACTATAGTCTTCAAAAATGTTAATTGAAATGCTCCAGATTAAAGGAGCCTGAAGAGATAATGACAATTAAATGCAATACTTGATCCTTGACTGAATTCTATACTGAAAGGAAAAAAATGCTATAATGTCCTTTATATCAACAGATAGAACAAATATCCCTGAAGCTTCCACTCTGAGCTTACTCAAAACCTGGAAAAAAATTAACTAGTGATCTTAAATTCTTTTCTACATTAATTAATAGATTCAATTAAGTATTCATAGAGTGCCCAATATATACAGGTAATGTACTTGATGGAGATGAGACACCAGAAAATCCTCTTTTCCTCTAACACTGCTCAAAGTCTTGAATTTTTCCAATACTATTTGCCAAATCACTTATCCACTCTTCTTTAATAGTACTTTCTGCCATGAAAACATTACAATTTTAATTGGCTCTTAAGAGTTAAGTTTCTAAAAAGTTGTCCAAGACTGTTTTTCCAGTCCAGTAGGAAAGTTATCCATTTTACAACATTGCACAATGTCTGGATTTATGGACATTTTCTCAAGCCATCTCATTACAGAGAGATTTTTTTTTTCAAGTTGGAAAACTCTTCCTCCCAAAATATGTGCATGCTTTACAATAACAGCAAACCCCAATGCTAACTGGCTCACTTAATAAAAGGAATTTATTGACTCACTGATCACTGATCAGGACTCCAGTTTCATTCCTCTGCAGCTGCCTGGGCTCTGCCTCCTCCCGCTTATCAATTTCCTCCTCAGGCTGCCTTCTACTGTAGTGCCAAATGTCTGCCAACAGCAATTAGGGCCGTATGTTTCTTCAGTCATATCCAAAGAAAGAGAAAACATTATCACTGAACCAAAATATTTACCAGAATTCCAAACCTCCTGACTGTATGTATGTACATCTTAGATCATATACCATCCCAGAACCAATCCCAGCCAAACAGCAGGGGCGCTACATACTGTCAAAGAGAAATAGATGTTTAGTGAGGAGACTGGTAGACACCTTTTTGGGGAGACCTGTCCTCCAATACAATGTTCTCATCACCCTTCCAAGATTTTACAGATGTGGAAACCGAGGCCCGAGGGGTAATCTGCCCACGTTCCCACTGACAATAAACGGCAGTGGCAGGCTTCAAAGATACCCCATGGGCCCAGGGCGGCGGAGCGCTCACACTGCTCCGGCCCGGGGAGGGCGGCTGCGCAGAGAGGGCAAGGCTCGTACCGGGAACCGCCTGCCGGACGCAGAGGCGGAAGCGGAAGCGCCGCCGGGCCGTAGCCATGGAGATGCGGGGGGCGGGGCCGCCCCGGAGAGCGCAACCTTTGACCCGCAGTCGAAGCGACGTCAGAGGTGGCGGCAGACTACAGTGCTACCGCGACGGCGGCCGGGCTGCGGGGGCTCGGGACCGCGGCGGGTGCGAGGCGATGGAGGTAACAAGGCGCGGGCGGCCGGGCTGGGGCCGGGGCTGGACCCACTCACCAAGCCTTCCGTGTCGAGATGTGGGACGTGGGAGCGGGCCCCGCGGGAGGGCACGGCATCCTCGCCCTCGGTGCCCGCCTCCCCTTCCGCAAACTCTGCCCCTCGCGATTACCTGTCCCCGTAGAGCCCGGTGGGTACGGTTTTGCACAGTGACAGTCACTGCCCTCATTCTCTTTCTCACTTAGAAGCCTTTCCTCCACTTCCTTCCACAGAAGGGTTTTTGTTAATACCTGTTAGGTTCCACGCGTTCTCTCTGGAATTATTAATAGGAAAAGAGTTCTTCTGACACCTGGGTTTGATTTTGTTTTGCAGGATCCTGTTCAAGATGGGGTGGCTTCACCAGCCACCCCTGGGCCCGGGAAATCTAAGGTGAAGAGAATACTTGACTAGCAGACTCCCCGAAGAGTGGAAGGGTGATGAATTGGAAAACTTTGGCATAGGAAGAGGGCTGGCCTATTTTTAAAAAATATAGCCCTACTCCAAGGGATCTCAATTTTGATTTACACAGTTACCCATCTATTTCCTGTTTCCTCCTTTCTTTTTTTGAGTCTCCTGATACGGAAAAGACTTGACTTTTTGTTTACTTCCTGCTCCTAGTTCACACTGCTGAGAGATCCTGCAACTTTTCAAATACTAAACAAAGCAGTCTAATTTATGAAGGTTTATATAGTGGTGTGATGGAAAGGAAAGTGACATAGGGTAGAAATCAAGAGACACTTGTATAGGCTCCAGTTCCTACATTGTGAAAGAGAGTTGAATTAGTCAATTCTTATGGCCCTGTACGAAGTTTAACATTCAGCGATTCAGAAAGATAGTGGTTTATTGCTGAGGTTTATTGTTTGCGTTCCACGTTTCAGGCATTTGCCTAAGCACTAGCTAGGTTACTGCATTTAAGCTTCCTGGTAACCATGAGATAGATACTGTTGTTATCCTCATTTTACAGATGAGAAAACTGAGACCTAATAATTATTCAGTTGAAGTTGTATTTGTTAATTTTTTAAATATGTGGAACGAAGTACAGTATTTGGTTGGCATAAAGATGTATTCAGTAGAATGTTTTTATTTTTAGGCAGACCTTATGTTTCTTTTTTGTGGTATACTAGAAGCATGAGTTATAACAAGATGGTAACATGACCGCATCTTTCAGCTGGAAACATTGCCCAAGGAAGATCTCATCAAGTTTGCCAAGAAGCAGATGATGCTAATACAGAAAGCTAAATCAAGGTGTACAGGTATTGGGTTGAAAATACTCACCTTGGCCACAATCTCATTAAATCATTCTTTAAAAAAGCAGGTTTTTTTTAATAGTGCATTGGCTTGTTTTCTTTATTTTCCAGTGCTTTCTTTATACATTTTAGACAATTTGGTAGAATCTGTTATTACTTAACATCCTAACCATATACGTCTGATTTTTTAATTATCCCACATCTCTAAACAGCAGTTACCTTTGGGTTGTTAAAATAAAGTAAGGGAGGAAGATTTTAAAAGTTTGTTAAGCATTTTTTTCCTTCATAAGGATTTTAGATTCTTCTGAGTAAAATGTTTTTTTCTAGAGGAGTCAGTTGAAATGTTAGAGACACAAGGTTGTAAGCCCAAAGAGATTTAAAAAAAAAAAGGAGTCCTCAAGTTAGGTAATAAAAGATTTCCATTCATGGAAATTTGAAGTATATTTATCTGATAAAGTTGATTGATTCCCTGTTCAGTTTCCTTTGCTTTTTTATTATACATGGGTGAGCTCTTGAATTTCCAGTGACTTACAAAATGTTAACTGCTAAACCTAAAAGGTAAAACTGACTTTGTACTAGAAAAGGACAAATTATGTTTTGAGAGGTTGGATCACCTTGTAATAAAGAGGATAATTTATTTGGAAAGATGTCTACACAAGATGTAGACATGTGTTGATGAAATATTTAAATTAGCATGCTTAATATGGGGTTGTTGCTTTAAGATTATACAGTAAAAAGTATTTACAGCTGAAATAATATGATGTCTGGGATATAATTCAAAGTTATCAGGATGGGTAAGAAAAGCAGAGAAAAAGAATATGACTACTGGTTGGGAGAAAACAAAATTGGCCATGTAATAATGCTGAAGCCTAGGAATGAGTGCAATAGAGATTAATCATACTATTCCCTTTAGTTTTCTATTTGAAGTTTTCCATAATAGAAACGAAAAGAAAAGGTAATATTATTCTGTGAGTGAAGCTAATACTTCCTCAAAGTGTCTGCTTCTTACAGATATTCTAATTTGTAGGTTTTGGGGTTTTTGTTTTTTTTTTAGAATGTACTTATCAGTTTCTTAGTAATTATTTTCTTCATTTCTGAACTGGAATCATTTATAATTGTTTAGAATTAGAGAAAGAAATTGAAGAACTCAAATCAAAACCTGTTGCTGGAGGAACTGACGATATTACTAAGGTAATGAAACAGCTGTGAATATTGTTTTAATTGGTATTTATTTACTTAGAGGAAATGTCTAATGACAAATAGAATTTCTTTGAGAATTGCCAGCCTGCTAGAGGCTTTCTGGCTTTCTGTTTCTGCTCTACCACTTCCTTTCTGGCCTTCGTTGTTTTTTTACCTCTCTGATTCACCATAAAAACAGAGGGTTAATGACCTCTAGGTCCTTTTCTTTTCTTAAATTATTGTTCTTTCTTTTTCTCACATACTTTCTAATTGTGGTGGTTTTCTGTCATGGTCTTCCCCACCTCCCCTCAGAAAAACTGGCCACACTTAGGACTTCAGTGATTTGTAGATATACTGTATATAATTCTATGTATCCTGAAACATGACTACTGACCTAGATCTCACAGTTGCATTTCTAGCTGCCTGGGGAAAAAAATTCCACACGGATTTCACTTATCATCTCCTCAAACTCAACACAACCATATCCTCTCCCCTGTTTGGGTTAGTGGCACTACTGTTTTTCATGCCTTTTAACATTAGAGTCACTTTAACTTTCCTATGTCCTTTATCCTGTACATGTGTTAGTCACTAGAAACCTATTTGCTTTAAGATATTGCTCCAATTTATCTTTTTCTCTCCATTTGTATGGCTGTAAAATACACTGTGTCTTACTTGACCTATTAATATTTTAATAAACATCTAAATGGGGTTTCTTTCTCTTTTTAGTCTTACAGACTCCTGCCAGATCACAAAATACTTTTCTTATTCCCTGTTTAAAAACCCGAGTTGCTTATTCTTATTTCCATTCCCTTAATGCTAACTAAAATACTTTTTCATTCCTCCACTTCGCCTAAGCTTCCTTAAAGTTTCTTTTGTTTCTCAGAGCTCTCCAATAGTGTTTTGCATAATATCCTTTGATTATATATTATCTTATTTTCTGGTTAGGTGGCTTCCAAGTTGTGAGCAGTGGGCCACTGAAGGACTCTCAGAGGGTTGCTACAAAGGGTCTTTAAATCCATATTCCCACGCTATCATTTTGTTCTTTATTTTGCTACAACAGTATATGAAGCTTGAATGAGTGCGATTTCAATTCATGATGTATGGTTTCATTTAAGTATTACTGTGTTCACTGTTTTGTTTCTATATTTGGTTATTATATGTTTTCTTAATTGTTGATAGCTAATATACAACTATGTGTTAGTTGAGGAAGAGTGCTAACTCCACCCAGACTGCCTGACTCAGGTCTTTAAATCCTTGCCTTTCCACTGATTACCTATGTGACCTTGATTAAGTTTTTTAATTTCTTTCTCTATGACTCAGTTTTTTCATCTGTAGAATAGGGATAATAATACCTACTATTTGTAGGGTTGATGTATTAAGTTAATACATGTACAGCACTTAGAACTGGGTCTGTCTCATAAGTGCTCAATAATTGTTATCTCATTATTATTATCATGTATTATTTCTGAGGGATGTGTTTTATACACACATGTATACATACATACATAAACACACACTAAAAGGAGGCCTTTATATTTTATAAAAGAACCACAGAGTCTTTCCTGATTTTTTTTGTCAGTTAACTCTAAACCCTTAAAATACTTTCTATAAAATTGCATTTCAGAATAAGAACATCTAAATATCTGCCCTGTTTCCTTCTTGTCACCAATCAATGCATTCTCATTGACAGAGGAGCTCTCTCAAAACTACTCCTAAAGACAAAACTAGAAAATTTCTTCAAGCTAGCAAACTTTACCTTTCAGGTTATTTTTTTTTTTTTGGATATATTATATTTGTATATATTTATGGGGTACGTGTGAACTCTTATTACATGGGTAGAATGTGTAATGATCAAGTCATGTTATTTAAGGTATCCATAACCCAAATATTTATCATTTCTATGTGTTGGGTACATTTCAGGTCTCCTAGCCATTTTGAAAAGTGTAACACATTGTTGTTAATTATAATCACCTTACTCTACTATCAGACATTAGAATTTATTCCTTCTATCTAACTGCATGTTTGTATACCTTAACCGATCTCTTTTCATACCTCTCTCCCTATACACCCTTCCCATTCTCTGTTATCTGTCATTCCACTCTCTACCTTCATGTGATACACTTTTGTAGCTCCCATATATGAGTGATAACATGTAATATTTGACTTTCTGTGCCTGGCTTATTTCATGAATACTATTCATGGCTATATAGAATTCCATTGTGTATATATACCACTTTACTTTATCCATTTATCTGTTAATAGGCACTCAGGTTGATTCCATATCTTGGCCGTTGTGAATAGTGCTGCAGTAAACATGGGAGTGCATGTATCCCTTTGATGTATTGATTTCTTCTCCTTTGGATAAATACCCAGTAGTGGGATTGCCGGATCATAATGGTAGTTCTCTTTTTAGTTTTTTGAGAAATCTCCATACTGTTTTCCATAATGGCTCTACTAATTTACATTCCCACAAACAGTGTAGGTAGACATTAAGGATGTTCTATACATCCTTACTAACATCTGTTATTTTTTGCCATTTTAATAATAGCAATTCTAATTGGAGTAAGATGGTATCTCATTGTGGTTTTGATTTGTGTTATCTCTAATGATTAGTGATGTTGACCGTTTTTTCATGTATCTGTTGGTCATTTGTATGTCTTTTGAGAAGTGTCAATTTATGTCCTTTGGCAATTTTTTAAATGGGATTTCTTTTTTTTTTTTTTTTTTTAACTGTTCAGTTGAGTTCCTCATATTTTCTGGATATTATTCCCCTGTTGAATGAGTAGAAATGGGAAATAATTTTTCCCATTTAAGAGGTAGTCTCTTGCTGTATAGAAGTTTTTGGGTTGAACCCCCTGGGGTTTGTGGGACCCAGTGTGAGCTCTCTCTTTGGAGCAATGCCTTCATGTGGCTTCTAGGAAGCTCCCTATGTTAGTTTTGGTGCCCACAAGGGTCAAGGGGCTCTCCGTGGCTAGGACTGTAGAAGTCCATGGCAGGAATGTGAACCACTGGGGTCTCTCACTTGCCCATTCCCCACATTAGGGAGTCTCTTCTAGCTCCTAGCCCCCAGCCAGTCTCTGCTTAGCAGACTGCCTCACTTCCTTCTCTTTTCTTGCTTTAAGTGTTTTCTGTCACTTCTCTGTTGAATTCCAGCATTCTCTCTCTAAAGTTTCATTGCCAACCTGACATGTTTGACTTTTAAATATTAATAAGAAGAATAAGAAACCATTGTTTCCTATCTCAAAATTTGAGGTGCATGGTATTATAGTCAACTTTTGTGCTGCTTCTAAATGCAAGAGGCAGACAAAAATTACATGTTAAGAGACCTGAATTTCTAGTACATGTCACTCTTAATTTCTCTTTTTAAGTTAAAATCAGATTTGTATTTCCTAAGAAATATTGTCCATTCTGTGCATCTAATCTTTAAGGTTTTTATAGCTGTTTTCATTTAGCCTCTCTCTATATCTCCTAAAACTAATTATTTAATTTAGGTTTCTTCTACTTACCAATCAGAAGTTTATGTTGTAATACTATATATAAATTGAAACAACTAATTTTAAAATTAAAATTGTTTTAACCAAAGTAATATGCACATGATTTTAAAATAATAGTAAATTCTATATAACTTATAATACCAAATAACTTCTGGAAATTATTTCTGTATTTCTAAATATGCTTGTACTGCTATTCCTTGATTTATCAATTTTAGACATTTATTAACTCTCTTTTATAGCAGATGAAAATTTAGCTATCTTTCACCACCACTCCTACTTTCGAAATAATCAAACAGGTCAAATAATCTCTTTTACCTTTTCTTCTGGGCATCTGCCTTCTGAAGCTTTCTGTCTTCCTATGCTAATTAGGTCTGGATGTTCTCTAGATCTGCTGCACAAATCTCTTGGATCTGGCGTTTTGTGATACTCCTATGAACTTCTACACTGCTTTCCTATTTTGTCTCCACTATTTGGTAGGTCGCGTCATCACTTACTGAGTTAAGCATCTCATTTTGATAGAGCTCATCTTTTTGTAGCTTCCTAAGAATGGATACATGGAGGTAAATGTTTGTGTTGTCTTGTATTTAAATGTTCCTTTTTTCTACTCTCACGTTTGAATGATAGCTATTACTTGATATAGAACTTTAAATTTTTCTACATGTTTTGGTTTTGTTTTTTTAAACAACAAAAATTTTTTTATTAGTAGTATTTATTTCACATTAGAAGTTTGGAGGTAGCAGTTCTCAGGCTGGTCCAATCTCCCAGTGATGCTATCAGGACACAGATTCTCTTCATCCCTGTCCTCCTGCATTCTCATCCTACTGACCTAGGAAATCAGGAGTTTAAGGTTTTAGCTTCTGTACTGTCCCTTGAAGAGGTAGGCAAGGAAGAAAGTGTTGATTATAGAGGTTGAAGGAGACAGTCTAAAGAGTATGCCACCGAACTTCCTAGAGCATTCATCTAGAATTTGTATTTTCATTCCAGTTTTCCAGTTTAAGAAATGACGTCAACTTTTAATTTTTACACCATTGTATTGAAATTTCTATTTCAGTGTGAAATACTTAATTTCAAAGAGGTCATTCTTTTTATCTGAATATTATTTTTCATATTATTATTTAAAGATTCAACACATTCTGTTATC
Source organism: Lemur catta (assembly GCF_020740605.2). NCBI lineage: Eukaryota > Metazoa > Chordata > Mammalia > Primates > Lemuridae > Lemur > Lemur catta. The sequence continues at coordinate 80,387,373 of NC_059131.1, forward strand.
TTTCTGAGGAAAAAAATTCATGGTGTCTTCAAGTTCTGCTTCTTTTGCATTGTTTCTGTTTCCTTCATATTTAATTATTTTCAATGTAATCACCTGTGATCCCCAAAAAAGCTAGGATCTAAAGATAATATACATCTTTCATTGTAGTCTCCACCCACTTCCTATTCCACCCTTCTAGTTTCCCTCACCCAAGGTAACCATTTTCCTAAGGCCCATGTTCATCATTCCTTTTTATTTCCTTTTATGAAGTCTTATTGCATTTGTAAGTATCATTTTATATTTTTTTATTTTAATTTTTAACTTCACTGAAAGAGTATCATATTGTTTGTAATGTATTAGGCCTTAATACATTAATACTTAATATTTTTCTAAAGCTCATCTGTATCATTGCCTGTTACCATTACTGCTATAAAATATGCCATTATATTACTGTAACAGTTTATTCATGAACTACACTATTGATGGGTATTGGGATAATACCCAAGTTTATACCATGGAGTACAGTGCTATGAACTTTCTTATATGCATCTCCTTTATAAATATGCAAGGGATTCTCATAGGTAAATGGGTGGAATTGCTGTATCAAAAGTTACATGAAGGTTCGGCTTACATATAACATGAAGTTACATGAAGGAGATAATGTCAAACCACTTTATAAAGTATTTGAAATAATTTACAGTTCCACCAGCAATGTGCAAGAGATCCTATGGATCTATATGTCTTCTCTAGCACCAGATATTGTGCATTTTCATTTTTGCCAGTCAAATGTGTGTAAAATAGGTCACTGTGGTCTTGATTGAAATTACTCTTTCTCTGTCCAACAGTCATTTTCTCAATGGGCCAGTGAGGCTCTTATTGGTTTGTAGAATTTATACATACATACACACACACATACATACATACACATACATGTGTATATATATATTTTTTATATATATTCTTGGTTATATGTGATGAACATCTTCTTTACTAAGAATTTTAAAGCTATGTTTTTGACATTTAAGTCTTAATCCATTTGGAGTTGATTTCTTTTTAATATAGTATAAAGGTTTTTTAAAATATCAATAACTTGTTTTTCAACCTTAATTATTAATAGTCTTTCCCCATTGATCTAATATTATAGTTCAAAACATGCTTGAATCTGTTTCTGGATTCTTTTTTTTTTTTCTTCCTATTCTACTGGTTATTTTGTCTGTCCTTTTGCCAATACTATATTGTCTTCATTATTTTTCTATAGCTTTATAGTAAATTCTGATATCTGGGAGAGTAAGTCCTCTCTCTGTTCTCTTGTTCAAAAGTATCCTGGCTATACTTGGTCTTTTACTTTCCCATATACATTTAGAATCATGTTGTCAGATTCCATGAAAAATCTCATTGCAATTGATTGGAATTAGATGGAATCTGTGAAGTTTTATAATGTTTCCTGTGGAAGGCCTTTACACATCTTTAGGTAAAGTTATTTCTAGACTCTTCGTATTCTTTGATACTGTTGTAAATGGTGTCTTCTTTTTACTTATGTTTTCTAATTGTTTGCTACTAGTCTTCAAAATGGAACTGACTTTTGTGTATTCATCATATGTCTAGTTACTTTGTGAAACTATTAGTTGTTTCTAATTACCTATAGATTCTTCTAGATTTTTTGTATAAAGGTCATATCATGTGCAAACAAAAATTATTTCTTTTTTAATCTTTATGCCTCGTGTCTTTTTTAAGCTTTATTTCACTGGGTAGGATCTTTAGTACAATGTTGATTAGAAATACTAATAGTGGACTGTTTTATTTAGGATTTTTTCGTCTAGATTTGTGGTAAAAGTGGGTCTTTGATTTTTCGTTTCTGTAAAGTGGATATTGGTTTCAAGTTATGCTGATTTTGTAGAATAACTGGGGAATTCTTCTTCTAAACGAGTTTGTATGAAATTAGAATAATATGTTCTTGAACATTTGGTAGAACTCACCTTAAAACCATCTATTCCTCTTGTGTTCTTTGGTGGACAATTTTTAATTGCTGGTTTGGTTTTTAGTAGTTTAGTATTATGCACTTTAATTTTTTTATTGAATCAGTAAAGGTGTATTTTTCTAAGAATTTTTACCCATTTCACTTCAATTTCCAATATTATTGACAAATAATTGTTCAAAGTATTCTCTTTAACTTTTTAATCTAAGATTTATATGTAGATGTGTTTCCTTTTTAGTTATATTGTTTGTGACTTCTGTCTTTTGATTAGTTTTACTAGAGCTTATCTATTTTGTTATATTTGTTTCAGAGAATTGACTTTTGGCTTTTTAATCTCTTTTCCATCTCATTAACTTACTCTTCTGTTTAATTTCCACAGAGAATAAACCTGTCGCTGAGGGAGGACAGACATAGGTTATTTCCTGCCTATTCTTCTGACTACTTCCTATTCAAATTGTTGACCAATCTCCAGTTTTTGAGCCCCATGCTTACACCACGTTACACCTCCCTTGACAATGTCTGGTAGCTCCAATTCCTGAGCATTTCCTTTCTGAAGAGTATCTTCCAGCTTCTCATATGTGTTTTCCTTGTGTAGGCCCTGAGATTATAGCTTTCTTCCTCTTTCTGATTCAGTTACTTCTCCTCCTTCACTTTTAGTTTTCTAAAAATGTGTTGAAATTTCTCCTATTCTCTTGCCTTTTTTCTTTTCTGTTTGTTCTTATGTTTATGCCTTTTTAAATCTTTTATTCTCCCTTTAGCATGGTTTAGAAAAGGTCAGGAGATAATTATGCTTATGGTCAATCCATTATTTTTGACCTCAGGCAAACAAATCATCCTATTCTAAAACAGGCATTGACTGAACGTCTAGATGCTATTCTTCTGGAAAAAGCAGAGACTGAACAGCAGTGTCTTTCTCTGAAGAAGGAAAATATTAAAATGAAGCAAGAAGTTGAGGTAAGGTAACATTTTAATGTTTTTTCGTTTTTTACTAACTTATATGGTGTAGTCATGAATTTTAGAGCTAAGAAAGAACTTAAAAAAGCATCTAATCAGATTTTAACTTTTTATGGACAAAGAAACAGAGATTAAGAATTAAAAAGAAAAATAACTGAAATCACCCAACTGTGCAGAGATAGAGGGAACATTTACTTGTTGCATTGTTAATCTTCCTATAGTTGTAATGTCATTCTTTAATAAAAATGAAAAAAAATAAGTTGATTTTCACATATGACTCCAAATACCATTATATATTTTAGTTCTAGGATACTCAGAAGCATGTTTCTATTTTCTTGCCTATTAGGTCTGACCTAATTTGAGTAATAGATTTAGTATTGCTGATATACAGTCGTACTTAAGGTAGGCAGAGCCTAAGCAGAATTTTGGGAATCTGGGTATCGTATTTCTCTAAGTACATTACTGCTCGTTTACTTTGCTTTGTAGTTAGCCTGTGGCTAATTATTTTTCCTGAGGGCAGGGGTTTCTTTTGTCTTACTGAAAGAATTTCATTGTGCTTATTTTTGTAATAGGATTCTATAACTAAGATGGAAGATATGCAAAAGGAGTTTGAACAATCTCATAGAAACTATGTGAAAGAAATTGAAAATTTGAAAAATGAATTGATGTCAGTACATTCCAAACACAGTGAAGATAAAGCTAGCTTACAAAAGGAACTGGAAGAAGCAATGAATAAACAATTTGAGCTTTCAGAACAACTTAAATTTCAGAGTGGCTCTGAAGGTGATCTTAAAAGACTACAAGAAGAGATTCAGAAAATTAGGCCAGCCTTTGAAGAGGAAATTTTATATCTGCAAAAACAATTAGAAGCTACCACTGATGAAAAGAAGCAAACAATTACTCATCTCCAAAAAGTCATTGAGGCCAACTCTCAGCATTATCAGAAAGATATTAATAGTTTACAAGAAGAGCTTTCACAGTTGAAAGCTACGCACCAAGAAGAGGTGAAAGAATTGATGTGCCAAATTGAAGCGTCAGCTAAAGAACATGAAGCAGAAATAAATAAATTAAACCAGATAAAAGAGAATTTAGTAAAACAATGTGAGGCAAGTGAGAAGAACATTCAGGAGAAATATGAATGTGAATTAGAAAACTTAAGGAAAGCCACCTCAAATGCAAACCAAGACAGTCAGATGTGTTCTGTGCTCTTGCAAGAAAATACTTCTTTAGAACAAGTAGTAAGTGAAAAAGTCAAACACCTAGAAGATGCCTTAAAAGAACTGGAATCGCAACATAGTATCTTAAAAGATGAAGTAACTTATATGAATAATCTTAAATTAAAATTTGAAATGGATGCTCAACATATAAAGGATGAGTTTTTTCATGAACGGGAAGACCTAGAGTTTAAAATTAATGAATTATTACTAGCTAAAGAAGAACAGAGCTGTATAATTGAAAAATTAAAATCTGAGTTAGAAGATTTAAATAAACAATTTTGCTGTACTGTAGAACAACATAACAAAGAAGTGCAGAGTCTTAAGGAACAACATCAAAAAGAAATATCAGAACTAAATGAGACATTTTTGTCAGGTTCAGAAAAAGAGAAATTAACATTAATGTTTGAAATACAGGGTCTTAAGGAACAATGTGAAAACCTACGACAAGAAAAGCAAGAAGCAATCTTAAATTATGAGAGTTTGCGAGAGATTATGGAAATTTTACAGACAGAACTAGGGGAATCTGCTGGAAAAATAAGTCAAGAGTTTGAATCAATGAAGCAACAGCAAGCCTCTGATGTTCATGAGCTCCAGCAGAAGCTCAGAACTGCTTTTACTGAAAAAGATGCTCTTCTTGAAACTGTGAATCATCTCCAGAGAGAAAATGAAAAGTTATTATCTCAACAAGAATTAGTACCAGAATTTGAAAATACTATAAAGAACCTTCAAGAAAAGAATGAAGTGCACTTACTTAGTCTCAGTCAAAGAGACATCATGTTACAAGAATTAGAAACAAAGATTAGTTCTCTTACTGAGGAAAAAAATGATTTCATAAATAAACTAAAAAATTCTCATGAAGAAATGGATAATCTCCATAAAAAATGTGAAGGGGAAGAAAGGTTGATTATAGAACTTAAGGAGAAAGTGGAGCAAACTGCTCAGTACAACAATGAACTAGAACAAAAGGTAAATGAATTAACAGAAGGACTAGAAGAGACTTTAAAAGAAAAGGATCAAAGTGACCAAAAACTAGAAAAACTTACGGTTCAAATGAAAACTCTCTCTGAAGACCAAGAAGCATTGTCATCTGAAGTGAAATCTCTTTATGAGGAAAATAATAGACTAAGTTCAGAGAAGAACCAGTTGAGCAAGGATTTGGAAGTTCTTCTGTCTCAAAAAGAAGGAGATGTTATCCTTAAAGAACATATTACTGAATTAGAAAAGAAACTTCAGTTAGCTGTTGAAAAGCAAGATAATTTAAATAAACTGTTTGAAAATGAGCAAGTTCAGAAGTTATGTGTGAAAACTCAGTTGTATGGTTTTCTTAAGCAAATGGGGTCAGAAGTTTCAGAAGAAACTGAAGAACAAGATGTTGTAAGTGTCTTACATGCTGTAGGTGAATCTTTAGCAAAAATAAATGAGGAAAAACACAATTTAGTTTCTCAGTATGACAAAAGGATATTTGAGTTAGAAAAAGAGATTAAGTGCCTTCAAGAAGAGAGTGTAGTTCATTCTGAAGAACTTAAGTCTTTACTAAGAGACCATGAGCAAGAAAAAGTTCTCTTAAGAAAAGAGTTAGAAGAAATCCAGTCAGAAAAAGAGGCCCTACAATTTGACCTTCTAGAAATGAAGAATGCTAATGAAAAAACAAGGCCTGAAAATCAGAATCTTTTAATTCAAGTTGAAGAAGTATCTCAAACATTATATAGCAAAAATGAAATCCATAATGAAAAAGAAAAATGTTTTAAAAAGGAAGATGAAAACCTAAAGCCATTATTAGAACAAAAAGAATCTGAGTTGCAAGATTTGAGAGCAGAGTTGAGATCTTTAAAGGTACTACTAATTTGAATTTTTTTGTTTCAAATAAATTCTTAGTTCCAGTCATAGACTAGAATATATATGTTAACATTTTTACATTTCAGTGTCAGAAGTGAATTTTTAGCATTTAAACTCGAATGATAAATTTCTGAAAGTGTATTAAAGATTTTCATGTTTTATATCCTGCTTATTACATTGATCATTTTTTTGGTTTTAGGTCACTTTAAAATCTTGAACTTACATAAGATTAAATGATGCATTTGGGGTTTAAATGTCTTGGTCAAAAGTATATTAATCACTAGCAAAACTACAACTAAACATGAAAAAACTTGAGTTTCAATTCTTGTGTGATATACATAGTGTTAATATCTTTCTTAAAGAGCACAGTTAAGCAAAAAGGTGGGCTATAGTGGTATTTTCTTTGGTTAAAATTTTAGGGTTTTTCTCAAAAAGTCATATTTTGAAATTATGGTAAACTATTATTACATATGTATTTGATGTGTGTCAGGTTGTTCATCTTTGCCTTGGGTACTATTGTTTACAGTAAATACCATATGCCTGGTAAGGTCAGTATTACCTGGTCTATCAAGGGAAGAAAAAAAACTGTTGTCCAAATTACTTTTTGTAGAAATTCTTTTTGATGATGATTTTCTCGTGCTTAACATGATGGGTAGTTCGTCATGGGAAATGAATTCTGTTTTTGGTCTTTGTTTTTTTCCCCGTATAAAATTTAGGATTCCTTAGGGAAATCACCTTCTGTAAAAAGTGATCAACTCTCTTCAGTAAAAGAGCTGGAAGAAAAAATAGGTAACTATGGTTTTACAATTAATGTTGTCACAATTAATTAGAGAAAGTTGTTTGTGTTAGAGTAGATTGAGAACTATAATAGCCAATTGATGAGTTGTTAAAAACGCAATAAGTAGCTGTCTTTTCCTGATGCTCCATTCTTGCCCCTCTGCCATCTGTTTGCCTTCCTTTTCAAAAGCTTCGCTTTCTATTGTTTGATCTAAACAAAAGACTAGTGTGTTTCCATTTATAAATGGTTCCTTGATTGTGTTTAGACTTTTCATTCGTTTAACAAACTTTGTTTGAATACCCAACTATCTTAGACACTGATTAAGGTACAGACCATGTGCTCAAAGTGCTCACTGCCAGAAGAGGCTGTAATTACAGTAGTTTGTGATGTTGGAGTGCTGACAGCACAGGAAGTTGCCTCTTTTGAGTTAGGGAAAACATCACACAATAGGGTTTTCAGTTGGATCTTGAAGAATGAGAAATTTGACCCAAGAAGAAAGGCATTCTGGCAAGAAGGAACGGTGGGTGCTTATATGTTGACAAGTGTAACATCAAGGAGCATACCAGAGAAGTGCAGAGAGGTAGAAGCATGCTCATAAATGCACAAATGCGATTGATATGCAGAGGAGTTGGGAATTTATCTTATCCATTTGTTCCTCTTAGTAATATTATTGGGTAGCTCTTTTATTCCCATTTATAAATGAGGAAATGAAGACTTAGAAGTGTTAGGTAATATGCTGGTAATTACTCAATTTGATGCTCAATTATTTTGGAGTAGTGGGGGAGTTGAAGAGTTTAGAATGGGCCAGTGTTCTATTAATATGATGGGTGATTGGGGTGCTCAGTTTTAGACAAATTAAGTTTAAATACCAATCCAAGTGGAGATGTCTTATAGAAGTCTGTGCAAATCTGGAGTTAAGAAGAAAGAGCTGGGCTAGAGATAAAAATTTGTAGTTAAGTAGGGAGCATTAAAAGCCAGGAGATTGAAATCATCAAGGGAGTATAGAAAAAAGATGAGGACCAGAAACATTTCTCCATCGTTTAAAGATGGAGAAAATAGAAACAGCAGAGGAGTTTGAGAAGGAGCAGCCAGTGAAGGAGGAAAACCTGGAGCGTAAAATGTCTTGAGAGGTAAGTCAAGTGAAATGCAAATACAAGAAGGAAAAAACATTTAACCAAGGCTAAAGTTGCTGATGTGTCAAGTAAGGTGAGCACTAACCATTAGTATAGCAACATAGAGGTCAGTTACCATGATGTGCTAGAGCCAGAGCTTGATTGCAGAGGGTTCTAGAAAAAAATGAGGGAAAGAAAATTTGAGAGCATGTATAGACAACTCTTTCAAGGGGTTTTGCTATAAAAAAAAGAAGAGATGGGACAATATCTAGAGGGCAGTATGGTTCATTTATTTTTTTTAGAGAGAGAATAACAGCATGTTTGAGTTACTTAATCTGTCTCATCATGATCTCTGCCCTAACCTTTTTCACTGCTTTCACTATTTGTTCCTGACCTTAATTTCTTGATGATATTTTCCTTGTTGCATGTTTAGAAACTGTTGGGAAAAATCCACTAGAGAGGGGGGAATTGCTGCAGCAAAGGGGGGAGAATTGCTGCTCTGATACCTGAGTAGGTGAGGAGGTGTGGGATGAAATGCAGAAGTGGAACAGTTGGCCTTTGTTACTCACACAGACACCGTGGCAGCCACAGGGAAGGTACAGGTGTGAGTAAATTAATAGGCAGGTACAGAAATTAAGATCATAACTGAAGTTAAGCAAAGATACCAAGAAGTAAAGTCCTGAACAGTGGAGTTCAAATAGGGGAGGTGGCTAAAGAGGTTAAGGGAGAGATCAAGATTGGATAGGTGAAACATATTACAGATTTAATCATAAAAATCAGACCCATCAACCAAGAGGAGGAGGAATGTGCCTGTGGAGCATAAATGTTCATCTGCATCTGATCTCCTCTACTTGATCTGATTTGCAAACTGTCACCTAAAGTCCTAGCATACCTGCATTTCCAAGAAATTTAATGTTAAAGGTGTCCTAAAAGCCTCCTCAATTTCTAGAAATTTATGAAATGGCTAAAAATAGTAGACTGTTTTGGAGGATTAAAGAAAATGGAAAGAGGCAGGAGATTCATTTGAGCCCAGGAGTTCAAGGCTATGATGAGCTATGATTGTGTCACTGTACACCAGCCTAGGCAACAGTGAAACCCTGTCTCTAAAAAAAAGAAAATGGAAAATTTTTGCATTGTTTCCTCACATAATGAATAATTTTCACTTTTTAAAAAGGTAATATTTTTGCTGCTTATTTTGATTTCAAGTTGCCAATTTTGTATTCCAGAATAAAAGTCAATTTCTAGGGCTTAATAAGCAAGTAATTTCAATATTTTCCCTTTTTTCTTTTTGTGTTTATATATAATCTTTTCATTTTCTATTTTTAGGAAATCTGGAAAAAGAATGCAAAGAGAAGGAGGAGAAAATAAATAAGATAAAATTAGTTGCCGTGAAGGCAAAGAAAGAACTAGATTCTAGCAGAAAGGAGGTAAGCTGACTTAAAAATGCAAGATTCAGGAATCTCATATTTTAGGAGACTAAGAGTTTTCTGTCCCCGAAAAACTCTTAACTTTACTGTGTATTTGAAATAGGTCCAGACTGTAAGGGAAGAACTTGAATCTGTTCGGTCAGAGAAGGACCAGTTGTCTGCTTCTATGAGAGAGCTCATTCAAGGAGCAGAAAGCTATAAGGTAAAAATAGTCATTCTAATAACAAGTTATGTTCACAACTTTTAAATCAAGGAATGTACTAGAAATGTAAAACTCTTATCCATAAAATAACTCGGGGTTTTTTTTTTAGTAAATCTTTATTTTTTTCTATGTTTTGTGCAATGTAGTAGAGTCTTAATATCAACATTTTAAAGTAGTTAAGCTTTAAATAGTGCCATTTGACTATTTTTTTAAATAAAATTCTATTTTGGGATTTCCTAATAAAATCACTAACAAAAAGATGGCTATTATCACCGTAATTATTTAATATCATTCTGGCCAAGTAAATAAACATGAAACTTAAACAAGCTGTCTCACGGGAAGGTGAAAGCATTGTTATTTGGAGGCAATATGTTTGTCTACCTTAATAACATAAGGATCTATTATTAAAAATATAAGAATTAAAAGTACAATAAAATCACTAAATGTAAGATAAATGTCATTACATTTCTTCATGTATTTATTCATTTGCTGCATATTTATATGGTGAACTAAGTTCTAAGTACTGGGGTCGATGGTGGTCCACCAAATAGACTAAATTCTTATCCCTTTAGGACTTAAATTCCAACAGCAATAACAGGAAAACAGACAAAAGTACAAGATGCACACTTGTAGAAAAGTATGGTATGTAGGGAGAAGAGAGTGAGCAGTAATCAAGTGGAACTTAATGGAAAGAAGAAAATCCCATAGTAGCCAAAAAATAAAATTTTAGGAAGACCTTTAATGAGAAGTTTTGGCACTTAATGAAGAAAATTATGAAACTTATATAGGATGACAGAATATTAGTTGAAGTATTAGATCCCAGATTGGTTTTAAATTCTAAAACAATTTCATTTAAAATTCTAGGGTTTTTTTTTTTGGTAGGATCTTGACAATTCTAAGTTTTAAATGGAAAATAAACTAGCAAGAACAGCTAAGATTTTGAAAATGAAAAGAGAAAAGTGTTATGTTGCTCACTAGACACTAAAATTTATTACAGAGCTACAGTAACACAGAATTCTGATGCAAGAATCAGACAGATTAATGTAGCAGAAGAGATAGACACTTCTACATAACAACAGCAGACACTTACATGCCAGGCTCTCTTCTGAGCACTTTATGTCTTAATATGCTTAATTCTCAAAACAACCTGAGGATGTATGTTAGCATCACAACTTCACAGTTGAGGAATCTGAGGCACAAAGAGGTAAAGGATTAACGTCCCAGACTCAAAGTTCTTAAGAGATTTCAAGATCACAGAACAAGGAAGAGCAGAGCTGATTTGAATTCAGGCTGTCCTGGGATCTGTTTTTTCATCAGCTATAATAATACTATGTCAGTAAAATTTGGAAAGGGAAGCCAATGAAGAAAGAATTAGAAATTCCTTCTCGGGAATTAGTCAGGTTTTTATTTTACTCCACACACCAAAGTAAATTCTGCATGGATTAAAAAATTTTGTAAAGAATGTTTAAAACCTAGAATAAAATACTTGATGCTTTAACTGACTTCTGGATACAAAAGACATAAAAGCAATTTAAGTAATTACAAAGGAAAAGATTTATATAATGGATTGAACTTTATGAAACTGGTATACTTGATCTACCTCTAGCAGAAATTAATAAATCAGATTATAAGATCTCCTAAAATGTAAAGAAGCAAGCTCCTAATGTAACTTGCTCTAAAAGACAAAGGAAGCCCATGTATAATTTTTTTTTTTTTTTGAGACAGAGTCTCACTTTGTTGCCCAGACTAGAGTGAGTGCTGTGACATCAGGCTAGCTTACAGCAACCTCAAACTCCTGGATTCAAGTGATCCTCCTGCCTCAGCTTCCCAATTAGCAGGGACTACAGGCATGAGCCACTATGCCCAGCTATTTTATTGTTTCTATTTTTAGTTGACTGGGGGGGGGGGGGGGCTTGCTGTTGCTAAGACTGGTTTCGAACTCCTGACCTCAAGTGATCCTCCCACTTCGGCCTCCCAGAGTGCTAGGATTACAGGCGTGAGCCACCGCACCCAGCCACTATGTATAAATTTTAGAGAAGTGTTTTTTAAAAATGAATTTATAAGATTTCTCTATGTATTCAGCATACTAATGCTTTATTGTATTTTCATGTAAATTTACATTTTCCTATTTTCATATGAAATTTACAAATGAAATATGACAAAGGATTTAAGGTAGAGTCAGAGGTTCAAGAATGTTGATCACTTTTTAAAAAATATATATAACTAAGCTCTATTAGGTTCCTCAGGGAGCTGCTTTATAAAGATACTGAGTAATTTTGTGATTTACTTTTTTGTTAAATCATTTCTTTTCTCATTGTTTATATCGCTTATAATAATTTTTATCAGTTTATTAAAAGATCTGAACACACAAGAGTCTTGAGAGACAATAATTTGTAATTATTCAGATGTTTAGAAGTATCTACCCTACAAAGCATCAAGGAAAGTAGACCATTGCATGCATAATATTCATTTTTTGTTCCAAGACTCTCCTTAGGAATAATACGTGATTAAAGTCAGAATTTCCTGTAGGGAGCCATTATTTACTAGAATCAGCCTTGGCATAGCAATTCAATTTTACAGCTATTGACAACTATTAGAACCATAATGAGTAAAAATGAAGAAGGCTAGATAGAGTATAAGATAATAAAGATCTCTGATCTTTAGAAGATTCCACTACACAAATACAAAACAAGTACAAAATCTTCTCTCTACAGAAAAGGAAAGATACTAATGATTTCTCAGCCCTGTATTCATGTGTACCAGAAAGTAACAGAATCCTCAGACAAATAAACATGGACAAATGAAAATATAAGCAAGATTCTAGATTGCCAGTTCCTGTGTTCTGCCACTCAAGTCACTAAATGGGCAAACCATAAAATCAAAATTCAGATTCTAACACTCAGCCCCCAGCTGAGTCAATTAATTGACTATGTATAAATCAGAATTGGAAACAGACTGGGCACAGTGGCTCATGTCTATAATCCCAGCACTTTGGGAGGCCAGGGCAGGATGTCTTGAGGCCAGGAGTTCAAAACCAGCCAGGAAAACATAGCAAGACCCCCGTCTCACAAAAAAATGTAAAAATTATCTGTGTGTGGTGGCACATGACTGTGGTCCCAGCTACTCAGAAGGCTGAGTCAGGAGGATCACTTGAGCCCAGGAGTTTGAGGTTACAGTGAGCTATGATCAAGCCACTGTACTCCAGCCTGGGTGACAGGAGACCCTGTCTCTTAAAAAAAGAAAAGAAAAAAACAAAATTACCTTGGCCAAGAATCAGATTTGGCAAGCAAGATCCAGAAAGAATGTAAATGCCACACTAGACCACCAGAGAAGCCTGGGAAGGTAAGCCAAAGACTCTGTGGTTCCAGGTCCAGATAAAGTCTACTTCCAGGCTTCACAATCCTTGGTTCATGCAGTTTCTTGTGTTTTACTTGTAGCATCTCAGTGGGACTCCCATCTCAAAAAAAAATAAGTAAACTTTCCATGAAAACACAAACATTTTGCTAGTTATTTTGCATGCACGTTCATTTTATGAGAAGAACAGTCAGAAGTTGTCTAGAAACAGAGGCAAAAACAGGATTTATAAGGAAGAAGGGAGGAAAACAAAAACTATAGGCAGTCCGGAAACAGTGAATCTCTTTTACATATTTGAGGGAGTAAACTAATCAGCTAATGTGTAGCAAAATTCTGGGCATTCTGTCCTTGAGTAGGGCAATGAGGAATGTCAAAGAGAAAAATTCAGCTGGTTTTGGAGTCTTCAGATAATATTGAAAGTTTTGCTGCAAAGTGTGAGAGACTAAATTTATGTAATAAATCCCAGTGTTCTTCCATTAGCACCTCCACCTTATATTAGACCAGGCCTGGAATATTTGCCTCATCGGAGTTCTTCAGGTGGAGTTAATAGGTGTCCAGATTAAACTTTTTATCCTCCCCCCTTAAATTTTATTTGCATTTCAGAAGTTCATTTTTGTTGATAAGTAGAATATTTAACCTTGGAGCTATTATATTGTGTATGTTTAAATTTTTTCCCCTTTAACATATTCCTCCCATTCCCCAATACCATAAGTCATCTGAATTGTGCTAATTTTATTATCTAATGTCAATTAGGTATTCTGTCAAATGTTGAACTTGGGTAAATATTTTAAGCATCTAGGATGGACTCATAAACCTTGTATCAAGGTGGCTTGATAATATAGTCTGACCTGTTGAATGCATAATAATATCCCAAAGTTAAATCCTTCTGTCTTTTATTAAAGAATCTTTTATTAGAATATGATAAGCAGTCAGAGCAGTTGGATGTGGAAAAAGAACGTGCTAATAGTTTTGAGCATCATATTGAAGACCTTACAAGACAATTAAGAAATTCGACTTTTCAGGTAATTTAAAATTGAGTAAGTTCAGAAATGAAAATGATAATAAATATATTTTAATGTCAGTACTTTTTGCATAAAAAATTAATAAATAGCCAGAAACAGAATTTCTTCCCCCCCCCAACCCCTGTTGAGAAAAAAATATAACAAACAACTAGCAACCATTCTGTCTCACTTATTACTCTAATCTCACTTCCCCTGGGTTTTTTGTTTTTTTCACTTGTACTGTTTGCTCTGCTGGTGCATCTGGTCTCTTATAAGGTCTGCCATGTCAGTATTATGATGATAGTTTTTTAAACTCATTTTTAATTTAACATTCTGTGGAATTGATTTTGAAATCTTCATTTTTCACACTATGCCAATATTCTTATTAATGTACCTTTTTAGTCTTCCTCTCCTGTATATATTTTTGCATGTTTACGGTAATGAATGATTTGTAATTCTAGTGTGAAAAATTAAATTCTGATAATGAAGATCTCCTGGCTCGTATTGAGACATTACAGTCTAATGCCAAGTTATTAGAAGTACAGATTTTAGACGTCCAGAAAGCCAAAGCAATGGTAGACAAAGAATTGGAAGCTGAGAAACTTCAGAAAGAGCAGAAGATAAAGGTAAAAACAATCCTGTGTGTGATTGATTCACATATACATAGTGATGTGTTTATCAAAATATTATTTAAATGAAGGAAACACTAAAAAGTAACATTTGTGAATACAGGAGAGTTCATTACTTCTTTATGTATGCCACCTACAAATTTGAGAATACAAGCTGTGGTTTTGGTGTGTATATATTTTAAATATTGAAATATTACCAAACTTTTTGTATTTTAGAGTGTCTGATTTATTTATAGTCCCTTACAAATACCTTTTTTAATGTCTATTGGATTGTGGAAGTTGTTTTTATTTTTAATTTTAGGAACATGCCGGGACTGTAAATGAACTTGAAGAACTTCAGGTACAACTTCAAAAAGAAAAGAAACAGCTTCAGAAAACCATGCAAGAATTAGAGCTGGTTAAAAAGGTAAAATAAAACCCCAGAATCAAAACTGATATCAATATTCACATTGTTAAACTATTCTATATACATTGAAAGGAAATACTCAAAAATGTTATTTGTGGTACTAAAATAATCCTTTATAAATTGCCTCAAAAAATTGAACATTTAACTTCTTTATCTAAATACCTGTCTTTTCAGAAGAATCTAGGTTCACAGATTCCAAGATT
This sequence comes from Lemur catta, assembly GCF_020740605.2. Taxonomy (NCBI): domain Eukaryota; kingdom Metazoa; phylum Chordata; class Mammalia; order Primates; family Lemuridae; genus Lemur; species Lemur catta. The sequence continues at coordinate 80,402,446 of NC_059131.1, forward strand.
TTGATTTGGTATTTCGTTTTCTGTACGTGGTTGTCAAAGTTGCAGTTTGTGTTATACTTAGAACTTTGGCTAATTTTTCTCTGCTTTTTCAAAGATTAGGCTAAAAAGAAAGGTACTGTAAGTGCCACTTAAAATACTAATATTTTATAAATATTATAGTTAACGAAAGTTATAATGAAGTATAACAAAATTAAGAAAGTTGAGTTAAACAATTAGAAAATACTTTATTTTATAAAATTAAAAACAAGGGCCAGACGCGGTGGCTCACGTCTGTAATCCTAGCACTCTGGGAGGCTGAGGCAGGCAGATCGTTTGAGCTCAGGAGTTCAAGACCAGCCTGAGCAAGAGCAAGACCCCATCTCTACTAAAAATAGAAAGAAATTATATGAACAACTAAAAAAAATATATAGAAAAAATTAGCTGGGCATGGTGGCGCATGCCTGTAGTCCCAGCTACTTGGGAGGGTGAGGCAGGAGGATTGCTTGAGCCCAAGTCTTTGAGGTTGCTGTGAGCTAGGCTGATGCCATGGCACTCTAGCCTGGGCAACAGAGTGAGACTTTGTCTCAAAAAAAAACAAACAAAGAAAAAAAAAAGAACTAGGAAGTATCCAACTTCTCATTTCTTTATTACTGTGTAAACTATTTTTGTGTTACAGAGAAACATAATAGAACCTGTTTATTCCTCTGGCATCATTTTAGCAATTTCACAATGAAATTCAATGATCTGGTATCATGTAAATCTTTTATTTATAAAATGTGCAGGATGCCCAACAAACCACATTGATGAATATGGAAATAGCTGATTATGAACGTTTGGTGAAAGAACTAAATCAAAAGTTAACTAATAAAAATAGCAAGATAGAAGATTTGGAGCAAGAAATAAAAATTCAAAAACAGAAACAAGAAACCCTACAAGAAGAAATAAGTGAGTTAAACAAAATTCTCTTTATCTTATATTTATTTCATCATAACAGAATTTTAGCGGGGAGGGCATTAGTTATTTATTTCACTAGTCTTTGCTAATCAGGTATTTAACACAGTGCTAACTGTTAAGGACCAGAAGGGGTGTCAAACCATTTGCCAGTAAGATGTTTATAGTCCACATTCACTCACTTAAACATTTCTTAAGTACTTTGCTGATTCCTGGTCCAGGTGACATGAGATTGGCTTTGTGTTGGTAATTGTTAAAGCTAGGTGATGAGTACAGTAGAGTACTATTGTACTATTACCACTACTGTCATATATGTTTGAAATAGTTGATAATAAAAAGCTAAAACAGGTTTCTTTTAAAGGTAAATTAATATAAAGAAAAGACTCATCATTCATATATTTAAATTCACTCATAAAAATTTTCATCTCTTGTGAAATTATTTCTTATGCTAGCTTCACTACAGTCTTCAGTGCAACAATATGAAGAAAAAAACACCAAAATCAAGCAGTTGCTTGTGAAAACCAAAAAAGAACTGGCAGATTCAAAACAAGCAGTATGTTAATTTCTCAGTTTCATATTTTAGTACTTATTTCATAGTTTATTTATGAATAACTTTTTTTTAACTTAACCAAGATTCTCATTTTGTAGGAAACTGATCACTTAATACTTCAAGCATCTTTAAAGGGTGAGCTGGAGGCAAGCCAGCAGCAAGTAGAACTCTATAAAGTAAGTTTCTTTTTACTTTTTAAGATTTAAAAAAAATTTCCATGTAGAATTAAGGTACCACTTAGGTATTTTTCTAACTACCCTATGAAGATTTATTCTTTAAGGATATTTAGAAAGATTCCTCAACATTTTGAGGAAATAGAAGCACTAAATCAAGTGTGGCATATAACTGGAGTATACTGTTTAGCTCAAGCTAGATTATTTTCATGTATTTGAAAATTTGTAATACACTATACTATAGGGCAAAATAAAATAAATATGTATCTGAACTTAATGATTATTACAGTCATAAGTTTATAAAATAGCTTTATAAATTTATATTTATATATTTTAAATATAATATCTTGAGGTATTTAAATGTTAAATATGTAATCTAGAATATTCTTCATGATTTTTTTTTGATTAACGTTGGTTTAAGAAACATTTTAGTGAGAAAATGTTCTACTCATATTATCTGTACTCTTTTAATAATGATAGGTAAAAATATTCTGCTCTTTAATTATGTCCCTTACATACACTTGTGTCTCAAACCTCAAGTTTGAGTTTTAAGGAAAATCTCTTTAATCAGTGAAGATCTGATTTGCTAAGAGCTAAATTTAAAGATTTTGTCCCCAGATTCAGCTGGCTGAATTAACATCTGAGAAACACAAAATCCACGAGCACCTGAAGACCTCTGTGGAGCAGCATCAGCGCACGGTGAGCGCGTACCAGCAGAGAGTGACCGCGCTGCAGGAAGAGAGCCGCGCTGCCAAGGTGTGTTCTTCAGGGCAACAGTGGCCGCCACGGGTGTTTTATTACTGGCCGTGAGCCCTTTACTCGAGGGCTGAGCTCTCCCCTTTTGGTGTTTTGCTGTTAAGAGCACTTACTAAATGAAGGCCTGGTTCAGCTCACCTGATTCTAACCCCAGTCCCATGCCAACCCTAACCATCCCTTGGATCACTTTTTTTGCTAAAAGGAAAAATGAGCATATTTCCGTTTCAGCCTTATTTTGCAGTTTGTGTGAGAAAGTTACTCGTTTGTAAAACTTTTTTTTATTAGAAAAGTGTTATAGTTCTTTCTGAGTGCTGAATGATTATAAAGTAACATTCTAATATTAATAGAATGACTGTGGGGTCCTGCTTTTTCATCTTCAATATACAAAACAGTAGTTAGAGGTGCAGATCTTATCTAAGCAATCTTGGCAAAAGTGTCATGAGAGTCTACAGATCATTTCAGGAAAGTGGAAGACCTGGAACTTAACTTTTACTGCCCTATTTTGAAAACTGAAGTTCAAGTAACGTAATTTCTTTGGATTAATTTTTCTCATCTTTATAAAAAGAGGGGGGATATCATAAGTTAAAAATCTATATAAAGTTCCAAAACCACATAGTGCCATTATAAAATTTATGGGTAGTAAATTAATCTACAGGGTAGACCCCATGGCAGAAATATGTCAGTTGTCAGAAGCTTTTAAAAAGTGTAAGACCTCCCAACATAAATGATAAATGTTCAAGGTAATGGATATTCTGATTACCCTGATTTGTTCATTACACATTGTATGCATGTATCAGAATATCACATGTACCCCATAAAGATGTACAGTTATGTATCAATGAAAACAAAACTTTTTAAGTGCAAGGCCGACAGAAGTGTACTTTTCAGCAAAGTTAATCAGGGGGTTAAAAAGAATGTCAACCATTTTCCTCATTTTCAAAAACAGATTTTCATCTCAATCTGTTAATCTCTGAGAGAAAATAGGAGGGTTGTGTTAATAGAAAATTTTTTCTCTCTCTTTTAAATGTTATAGGCAGAACAAGCTACTATAACCTCTGAATTTGAGAGCTACAAAGTCCGAGTTCATAATGTTTTAAAACAACAGAAAAATAAATCTGTGTCTCAGGCTGAAACTGAAGGAGCTAAACAAGAAAGGTAAAGTCTAAATTAAAAGAAACATGCAAGGTTTTCTCCCTGCAGTGCAGGTTCTTCACGATGTAGATTGAAAATCCTATTTTGAGTTTTTAACTGTGGAATTTTACATATGATTACCAATGAGAACAGACTTTCTTGTTTTCACTGCGCCTCCGGTTAGTAACAGGGAACATCACTACGAAGGGCACTCCTGCAGACTCTAAAAGGTGTTAAAGTGAACCATAAGCCAGGATATGGATGGTCTCCGACATACAGGATGAAAGCTCAATCTTGTCTTAGTAAGATCTGGTCATAGTAGAAATACAGGCATTAAAATTGTATTATGACTAGTTTTAACAATTTTGTAAATTTAGAAGTAAAAGAAAAATACTTTCTTAATATATTTACTCACCATTAATTAGATTACACAGAAGTTGCTTAAAAATATTTTACTTATTTCAAAAAGTTTTAAATTAAGTACTAAATCTTGGTCTAGAATTAAACTTTTCTTAAATTTATGGCCATCTCAATTCTATTTGAATAGTATATATTGTTTGCGCTACTTTAAAACTGGCATACGAGATCCCTTTTGTAAATTAATAAAAAACATACTGTAACAAAAGATAGAACATTCCATGATATTTGTGGTGTTTTTATGAGTTAGGGGTTCAGTATTCAAAGCAGTTTTACACCTGGCTCCTACTGTTCTAAATAATATTCATTTTTTCTGTAGTGTTTGTATGTTTGTTTCTGCTACTTTTCGTTTAGGAATCTATTAAATATGGGTACTATAGACTGAAACCGTCACAGATTATTTTCTCTCCAATAGCTCATTATAAAGTTAAAGTTGAATAAATATAAAAATGTCACCATTTGCAAGAGCCATTTTTGATCATGCCCAAAATTTGGGTTCAAATTATTTGAATGTAAATGTCTTATGTTCCTTCTACTTTCTTATAAATTTAATACATTTTGTAAAAAAATAGGCTAATCATGTACTAATTATGGATTTTAACTGTTTCCAGTTAGTTTTTTATTCTAAGTGCAGAAAGACTTACTGCTTTTCTTCAGGGATTATCTTTCACTGTAACTTGGTCTAACATATTCTCATAACAATTAGCTTAGAACTGTGTGATTCTATTTTAACTAATGACATAGTCCTATAAGATAAAATGGGCTATTTCAGTGTCACTTAATGGTCTACTACATTTGAATATGAACTTTTAAAATTTAGAGAAATTTTTTGTAGATTTGTGGTGCCAGATATTTAAAATCTGGCTATAACATCTTTTGTATTATATTTAATCTAGTCTCTGAATTCCTCTGATTATTATATTTCCTTTACAATTATCCATAGTAATAGTAACAGTATGACATTGAAATATTAAAATGATTAAAATATATTTATTTGAAACTACAAAATCGGGTTCACCACTTTCAAAAAATTTTTAAAGCTGTTTATTTCTGTTTTAGGGAACATCTGGAAATGCTGATTGACCAACTCAAAATCAAATTACAAGATAGCCAAAATAACTTACAGATTAATGTATGTGAACTTCAAACATTACAGTCTGAACATGATACCCTGCTAGAAAGGCACAACAAGATGCTGCAGGAAACCGTGTCCAAAGAGGCGGAACTCCGGGAAAAGTAAGGTTGCTGGCAGCACTAACATTGTACCGGGCAGCAGCCTATTTCTTTGTTGGAGCTTTTAATATGTTGCTCCTTGGGGTAAATACAGATTTGAAAATAGAAAATAGACATTTCTAAAGGCTTGGTAACTTTGCTTTATCTAACTTAAAGCTTCCCCTTTGAATTGCTTTTGTAATTTGAATTTTTAAAAACAATTAATGTTTATCTGCTCATCCAATATTGTGCCTCTCCCATAGCCTTCATGGCCAGGATGTTTCTTAAAAAAAACAAAACAAACAAACAAAAAACCTCACTACTTTCCAACCCAGGTATCAAATTATAAGCATGTTTCTTTCTAGGGGAAAACATTCAAATATCTGCTGACTGAAAAAGAATATGTAACTTATCTTTGCAACTCTGTCTTCAACTTGTCTTATTTTTTAATCATTATAATACTCTAAATAGACATTAGGAGTATTAGCAGAATAAATAGATTATTGTGAACAAGAAACTTTGAACTCCTGTGATAAAGAAATTGGATAGTAATATTCATTGTATCTTTGAGGAAAAAAATTCTTCATTTGAGCATTTTTCATCAAGGGTGTTAAAACACTTTTCACATCCCAGATATGCTTATAATAAATATCTAATCTTATGCTAATCTGAAAAGGGAAAGCACTTGAGTTTCTTGGGCTACACTATTGAAAGGGTGTGGAATTCATATGTTGGGGGAGAAGGATTTCTCACACAGAGATTAGGATAGAAAAAAGTACAAAGTTTATTAATTTCTCCATGAGAGAGAGAGAGAGAGGAGGGAGTGGCTACAGCACATGAATGAAGAAGTGAAAATCCCAGGGAGCTGAGGGAAAGTTATTCGGAGTTTTAAAGGGTAAAAAAATAGCTTTTTTTTCTCTGCTTCAGATAATAGAAGTGGAAGCAAAGTTGTTGCAGGTGTTCTTTATTTTTCTCTTCTCTCTGTGAGCCTGGCTTATCTGAGTCCTTGGAATCTGGTTTTTTGGCAGGAATTGAGGCAGAGAGCTGGAGCAGGGAGTTTGTATCCCTACTGTCCACTTAGGGGTCGCTCTTCAAGGCTGTGAAAATGAACTCTTACAGATGACAAGTTAGGCCACAGATGTTTAATTAAAACAAAAGGCAGTTGTGCTTTGGGTTTTCTCTTCAAAGGGACAATTATGTGTTGTGAATTTATTTCTCTTTCTGTTTGATAATTTATTTTTCTGTTAGATAGGTTATTAGTAAGGCCACCTTTCAATTATCTGTTACCAGTATAATTTACATGTTAATCATGTAAACCAAAAGCTTCAGGGAAAATCTACCAATTTTCTAACTATCACCAGGGTTTACCATGAGATTAACTTAGACATAGTGATGCTTGTGTGATACTTACATAAGAAATTTTTAACACTTATTCTTCACTCTAGAAAAGTTACTGCAAATTACATTTCTAACACAAAGTACAATTGATGCCTCTAAAGTAATTCAATTATTCAATAAATATTCCTTCAGCACCTAAGTGTCTCCTGTAGGTACTGGAAACTTTTCACAGCATTTTGAGGTATCTTTAGGAATCTCTTTTTCCTCTTCTTTGGAAATATTAAAAACTAAGTAGTATTGTTACTGTCTATGCCCTAGTATGAAGAAATAGCCTTTTCATTATGTATTTTCTACTTTTTAAAATTTTTTATGTTCCTACTTTCTCTGTGTGAGATTGTAAAAATGACTCTAGGGGAATGTGCTAATTATGCCAAACAATTAATGTCTGCATTACCCAGAGGCTTCAGTTTAACACCCCAGTAACAACAGGAACAAAGCAGTGACCATCAGCACAGTCATTCAGATGCCAGATGGCAGGTTCAAGCATCTAGCTTTCAAGTAGGTAAATTCAGAAATGTTGTTGGTACTGCCTGAAAACTAGAAGCTTTGCCTTACCTCTAAAATGTAACTTTTATCCTCCTTAGAAAATTTTTGTGATTGCCAATGATCCTTCCTTTACTTTGTTGGTAGATGTTGGAACAAAATGCTTGTAGAAAAATGTATATACGCATTCTTTAGACTCATTAATCAATATGAACTTGGCAATTAGAATACCTTTTCTAAAATATATGGTATTTTCATTGCATTTCTCCCTTCAGCCACTAAATCCTGTTTTAAACGTTGTGTGATATGCATATGTGTAGTAGGTAGAAAAATATCTTGGAAAGGCACACGCCAAACTGTTAACAATGTTTATTTACCCCTGGAATTGGGATTTTACACTGCTGGGGATGGGAGTGACTAAAGAAGGGCTTTTACTTCTTTCTCTAAATACTTCTGAATTATTTGAGTTTTTATGAGAGAGTACTTGTGGATCCCTTATGTAAAAAGGAAGAATCTACACCAAACATATAAAACATGAAAACTACAAGTAAACCAGTAAAAGTAGTGATTCCCCAATTGTAGATCCACTGGCTAATTTCAGGCTGACTCCATAAAAATCACATTGAGAACTGCTGAAAGTGAATCCTAGGACCACCAGTGGAAGTTCTGATTCATTGGCTATAGCCTGAAAACTAGATGTGTGTATTTCCAACAAGGAATCCCAGCGATTCTGATGTACAGCAAGATTTGGAAATAGCTATAGTAAACCAAGTCCTTGGGTTTGTTTGATGTTAATTAACTTAAAAATGGGTACTTTATTTTATTTTTTTTTTTTTTGAGACAGAGTCTCACTTTGTTGCCTGGGCTAGAGTGAGTGCCGTGGCGTCAGCCTAGCTCACAGCAACCTCAGACTCCTGGGCTTAAGCGATCCTACTGCCTCAGCCTCCCGAGTAGCTGGGACTACAGGCATGCGCCACCATGCCCGGCTAATTTTTTTGTATATATATTTTTAGTTGGCCAGATAATTTCTTTCTATTTTTAGTAGAGACGGGGTCTCACTCTTGCTCAGGCTGGTCTCGAACTCCTGACCTCGAGCGATCCACCCGCCTCGGCCTCCCAGAGCTAGGATTACAGGCGTGAGCCACCGCGCCCCGGCCGCGGTACTTTAAAGTTGTTTTTTTTTTTATGAATTGAAAGAAAGTGGGTTTTTTTTTCATGTTTTCAGAGTAAAATTAATTTATGCTATAAATATAGTCATATTTTCTGATGAATCATGAAGGAAATTCCTTGTCTGAAGAATGCAACACAGTTTTTTAAGTGAGGTTCTTCATCTGAACTGTGGGACATAGAAAACAATTTGAACTAGATGACAGCCGGTGTCAGTTCTATTATACGTAAGTTGTTACGTAGCTAGTACATTATAGATATTTAGGAGAGAAATTGATTTATATATTCAGTAGATGCCTTAGAGCTGTTATAATTCTCTTGCAGAACTCAGATGAGAAAGTCAGTATATAAAGTTGAAAGATCTTATATGAACTAAGTTCCTCTCACCTTTCAGGTTGTGTTCAATACAATCAGAGAACATGATGGTGAAGTCTGAACATGCACAGACGGTGAGTCAACTAACGTCCCAAAATGAGGTCCTTCGAAACAGCTTCCGAGATCAGGTGCGGCATCTGCAGGAAGAGCACAGAAAGACAGTGGAGACTTTACAGCAGCAGCTCTCCAAGGTGGAGGCACAGCTCTTCCAGCTGAAGAATGAACCTCCCACAAGAAGTATGTATGTACCCAAGGAAGTGTTAGTTCATGTTTTCATGTGTTTACATCACTTAAATCAGTGGTCCCCAACGTTTCTGGCACCAGAGATCAGGTTCATGGAAGACAATTTTTCCACGGACTGAGAGTGGGGGAGGGCAGGGGGGAGGCAGAAGTCAGGCAGTGATGCAAGCGATGGGAATGGCTATAAGTACAGATGAAGCTTCACTCACTCGCCCGCCTCTCACCTCCTGCTGTGTGCCCTCCATCCCCACCCCCGTTCCTAAGTTTCACGGGTGACAGTTTTTCCAACGGACCAGAGCTGGGGTGGGGAGGGGTGGAGGTGTGACAGAGCTCTGCGGCCCGGGCCCAAACAGGCCACAGACTGGTACCAGTCCATGGCCCAGGGGTTGGGAACAGCAGACTTAAATACATTCTTCACAAATTCTTAAGAAAGTAGAAAATTTACTAGGTGACAGCCAATGTCAATTCTGTGATAATGAATTCCAAAATTTGCTTACTGGGAAGATATTTGAACCATTTGAACCCTTCTTGATTATGCTTATAGAAGCCTGTATAGCCTCTGAGAATACTGATTTTCATGTATTTATTACCCTCCATGTAAAGGAATATGTCTTTTTCTCTGACTTAAACATACTCTGTCAGTCTCATATGTCCTAATTCTAGTATTCACTGTGTCTGTTTGGTGTTCTCCATTGTTAATCATCACATATATCTATTTTTTAATTAGAAACATTAGGGATAAAACAAGGAATTTAGAAACACTCAAGCAGTACTAAGCTTGTAGAATTGTTTGGCCAATACAGCTTCTTCTCTTCCAAATTTCTAACTAGTTGGAATTTTAGTTCAGCTATACCCAATATCTTCCATTCTACAGAAACAGATGGGAAAGTGTCAGGCATGACTATGCTATATTTTAGTAGTAAGTTGATAGTGTTTTGTTTCCCATGGAAAATATTGTCACTAGAGTGTTGGCGGCTACAGGTCACTTGTCAGGGTCAGAAACCAACTTCAGAAAAATTTAACGTATGCCAAGGATCAACAAAGGAAGTAATCATCCAGGGACGAACAGTTTACACAAGAGATTATAATCTAGGAATCGACAGTGGAATATGCAGTTAGCAAAGTATCAGAAACCCAGCAAATGCTTCAGAAAAGGCAGCTAAGGCTAACTAAGGTTTGAAAGGACAGAGGAAGCAACTTTATGGAATGGAAAAATAAATGAAATTTGAAGTTAAAAAACTGGGTTGGAATTTTGGCATCTAACTCAGCTGTGAGACCTTGGGCAATGTCATTAAATTTCTCTTAATTTCAGATTTCTTGAGGTCAATAAATGAATGTATTTGAAAGTGTCTTAAAAACTTTACAATTCTATGCAAGTATTCAGTATCAGCAAACAGGAAAGTCTTGCCCAGGTGATGTAATTGATTAGTTCCCTGGATTGGATTCTGGACTCTTGTCTTAGTGCTGTAGGTGTAAGTGGCAACATTAGGAACCAGCAGAGGTGAAGGCTGGTGATTAAGAACGTCTGCCAGGCAGACTTCAACAGGTGTGTTGTGTCAGGAAGCATGTAGCAGTCTAAATACCAAATCCAGAAAAATAACTAGAATCTAGTTTTTGAATTTCTACCAGAATTTGGCAATAGTATGTTCTGCTACCCTAAATTAATAAAAATGAGTAGTAGTCTTATGAGCTTTGTGTTATCTAACAGTATATCTTAGCTAGCTAGTAGCAATTAATTTATAGCTTCTACTGAAATGACTAAAATGGTTAAAAGTTCAATGACTAAATTGTAAGAACTGTTTTAACAATTCTTTCTTCATATATTATTTACTTATCTTCTAATTATTTAATTTCCCTACCCTATCATTTGACGTTTTAATTTTATTGTATATCTCTATTAAGGCTGAATCCGTCAGTTTGAACTATCTCACACTTACCCTTTAAAAAATTGTTTTTAATAGGCCCAGCTTCTTCCCACCAACCTTTGAAGAACCTTCGAGAGAAAAGAAACACAGACCTCCCACTGTTTGACATGCACACCGTCACCCGGGAAGAGGGGGAAGGGATGGAGACAACTGACACTGAGTCTGTGTCTTCCACCAGCACACACACACAGTCTTTAGAGCAGCTGCTTAATACTCCTGAAATGAAACTTGGTATGTTACTCTGCCTAAATATGGTTTTTTTCTTTCTTTCTTTCTTTCTTTCTTTGTTTTTTATTTGTTTGTGTTTATAGGACTCTTTCACGAAGCACAAAAATGTTTTTCTTATTTAATTTCATTTTCTTCATTAATATTACTCTAAGTCATATATGCTTTTTTTGAGCCACTCCAATAAAATTTCTTTTCACTGTTCTAGCACCTGTTCAAATGGAAATATTATGAAACAAATCATTTTTTCCTAGGCTTGAACCAGAAATAGGTGGTTGGAAGTTCTGTAGTGGTATTAGAAAGTAGGAGGAACTATTCTCTCACCCTTTCAAGAAACTGACAATTTCCACTTGTTCCTCTTGATGAAGTAATGCTAAATTTGCATTTTTAAGTAAGGTAAAGTTTTGGCATATTTTATTCTTACCTGTAATGAATATTACTGTTCATGATTCAGGAGGAATCTGCTTGTCATCTTCCTGAAGTTTCAGGATCATTTGGAATAAAGACCATTTGTATCCATGGTCACTGACCATGTGGGGTGGAAATTGCGAGTTATGGTTCCTTCAGGCGAAGTTAATAGTGGTGTCAAGGAGGCATCATGATAGAGTGGCAACAGACTCCAGAATCAGACTTGGCTTTGTGATGTTTGCCAAAATTTCTTGACAACTCAGCCTGTTCTCTCATCTATAAAATTTAAATAATGATATTTACCCTATCACAAAAAAGATGAACATGAGAGTCCGTGATAAGTCACTAGTAAATGTTAATGCTTCCCTCATTTAGAAGTGAAATGACATAAGTTCTTGAAATATTAATAGATGGGAAGAGGATGCATAATGAAATGGTCTAAAAATGCAGTCCTGACATTGGGGCTCATAGGGCTTGTATTTAGTTAGATTACATGCTTTACAACAGAGATACTGTCTTATTTGAGTTTTATTCAACATGTAGCCCTTTAATTGAGGCATGTTGAATAGATGAATTGCACAGAGATTCAAAGAAACCTATATAATATCACGGAGTAAGAAACTTTTATTAAAATGTTTTTCTTATTTAGAATCTTTATCTGTAATCTCTGATTTTGAAAATTAATTCTTGGAACAACATCTTGCAGAGCCTCCTTTATGGCATGCTGAATTCACCAAAGAAGAACTGGTTCAAAAGCTGAGTTCCACCACAAAAAGTGCGGATCACTTGAACAGCCTGCTGCGGGAAACAGAAGCAACCAATGCAATCCTTATGGAGCAAATTAAGGTGAAGCCAAAAAACCTGATCACCATGAAAACCACCAGTTTGGTTTTCTTGACATTCCATACATATGTGCCCAAGTTTAACAATTCACATTTCAGATGTATCCATAATGTCTTGATTCTTTATATTAGATTCCTGACAGTGAGAAATATTGCTTTTATATCTATTATATAAAAACTATTTTTTAATTCCTACTTTTTCTAAGAAACTATAATAGATTCAGAAACTAGAGAGATGTTCACAAGTCATTGTTCTATACATGCTTAAATAGAACTTAACACAGGTCCTTAAATTCTAAAGATAAACAATGGAGCATTTCTAATTCAAACCATTCATCTGATGTTTATGGCACTGAATTACTTAACACAGTTTATAGGTGGAGATGGCAAAGTGGCATAGGAAGCTTTTCCTAATTAAAGTGGACACCAGGAACATCTAGGAATGTGGTGGAGCAGTTGAGGATTACTCAAGTGAGATATTTCCACCCTGGCTCGCTGGTAAATCACCTCTCAGTATATAGTCATTCTGTTATTGAGCAGTTCTGATGAGCAAGGCCCTGGGCTTTGCATATATTATCTTATTTAATCTCATAATCGCTGGCTGAGAGAAAATTGAAGCTGGTAAATGGTGGAGCAAAATTCAAACTGATGTCTACCTGAAAAGTGCATGCTTTTGCCCCTATACTTTGCTGCTCCAAATAAATCCATCCTGCCTCTGTGTAGGGCCACCAGCTGCCCTTGTCAGGTTAATTTTTCTAGAACTGAATTATTCAGTTATTTACAGTAAATTATATCTATGATGGCATCCCACCACTAAATACTTCAGTATGCATCTCTGTAAAATAACATTTTCCCACTAGACAAAACATTATCACATCTAACAAATCACTGTCTAGCCCGGGGAACCTAAGTGACTTATTTAAATGTTATATTTCCACAAATATATACTCTCTTACATAATTTCTTAGTCTTTTTTATTGTCACTTTTTTAAATGACCGTAGGTTTTAGGACAAAGTTAGCTAACTTTCCTGGGCTAACTTGAAATAATGAAAATACAACAAAAGCCACAGCTTTGTTTCAACCCAGAAATCTTCCTCAAAGACTTTAATGGGCTATTACCTTTTTCATATCATCTTTTGCCCCATTTTTCTGACAGTATTGTATATTATCTTACATTCTTGAATTTTAACTGTATCCTGAACTCAAGTTTTGATTTACATAAGTGCTGTTAACTGTGGGCATCTTAACTGCCTGGGGCTGTGGGAGTGGGGCAGGGGTCAGGGCTTGTTTAAGCTGTGGATGTTCACTTCAGCCCGTTTTCAGGCTCATTCACACTCCTCACAGTGTGTCTGTTATCCCAGAGCCCCCGAACTCTGCTGGCTCAGTTTCTAGAGAGAGTAGAAGATGGAGGGAGCATCATGGTACCAACCTATGGCTCCAGTTGCTCCTTATGTCAATTTCCCATCAGTCCTGGAGCTTTCAGCCCCATTTCCATGATACCCTAAGCTTCTGAGGCAGGAACTTATTGGTATTTACACAGGATGCGTCCTGTTCTCTTGGTGGTGGTACTTTGTAAACTGCTGAACTGAGTCACTTTCACTTCCTCATCTGCTTCCCGGCTTCTTTATTGACATTTGTAGGGGGGAGAGCTTTCATGGAAAAGAGAGGGAAAATGCATGTGTTCAGCCTGCCATGTTTAACTATAAGCTGCTAAAACCTATTTTTAACTCATTTCTCCTAACACCAGCTTCTCAAAAGTGAAATAAGAAGATTGGAAAGAAATCAAGAGCGAGAAAAGTCTGTAGCTAACCTGGAATACTTGAAGAATGTCTTGCTACAATTCATATTCCTGAAACCAGGTAGTGAAAGAGAGAGGCTTCTTCCTGTTATTGATACAATGTTGCAGCTCAGCCCTGAAGAAAAGGGAAAACTTGCTGCAATTGCTCAAGGTGGGTGAAAGCAGAGTCGTACAACTTCTGCTTTAGATCTTACATTAAATGTTGGCCTTTTGGTTGAGAATTTGCATGTGTGCTTACAATCTTTTTCATGACACTACAACTTTTAAATTTTGCTCCTTTGGATTGGTTCTGTCATATGTGTAAGCTGTGACTAGATTTGAAAAGCTGACTTTTTAACATTTGGAGGCAACTATAGTACATTTATATAATTTTAACATTCAGCAAAATACAATACAATGAATGCTTAGTTTGATCTTTGAGCTCTTTGAAAACTGGATTTGTATCCTGGTGTTGAGTACTGGTGTTGAGCTCAATATGGTTTAGTTTTGTATCATACTTTTAACATGTATTGGCTTGTTCCTTTCCTACCTGAGCCCTGTTTCTGCTTCCCAGATCATCTAGGGATCCCAGAGTCATATAGCCCAACATTTGGTCCATATCCAGCATTCCAGTTTCCAGGCAAATGCAGCTTTAAAGCTGTCTTGTATTTGGAGTTTAGATTTTCATGCCAAAAGACTTAATACTGTGATGCCATAAACTCTTTTGTAATGCTTCACATATAGCTGCTGTAGTTCCCTCATTTCAGACTGCGTTTAAGAATCATGCCTTCATTTTTGTTTTAGTTTTAAATGTTTTCATTGTTGACATTTTGAAGCATACAGGGAAACTAATGTCCCTTGTAGTTATCAGTTATTTAACGGCTGTCATCTCTAATAGTTTTCAACTCATGAGTAATATTTTGGCAGGGGTAGGGGAAAGCTAGAGATTTTAAAGCAAATTCTATACATCATTTCATTTTCCCAGTGAATATCAGTGTTTATTGGATTCCTCTATCATCTATACCTAGTTTATGTTTATTGTTCCTGAATTATCACAACTGTCTTTTTACAATATCCCAGATAGTGCTCATACATTACATTTAGTTGATGTTCCTTAAGCTTTGTTTTGTTGAGGGGGTTTTAGTGATAACAATTCCATGTTCCTTTTTTAAATATGCCATTTATTAATTGAAGAAAGTGGTCATTTGTCGTATAGCAGTCCTGTATTCTGGGTTTGGTTCTTCAAGGTAGCATTGAACTTGTTCCAATTGCCTATAAATAGGAAGTTAGATCTCTGATTAGATCCAGATATAATTGGGCCAGGTGGGGGACAAAAATACCTTATAGGTAGTATTGTGTACTTTTTAAGACATCGGTAGACCCGGAATGTCTGGATGTCCTACTTTTGACTAACTGGCCTCATTTTGTTGGTGCTCTTTGACAGGTTTCTCCTTCCCCTGTAACTTCTAACTAAACAGCTAGATTAGAGTCATCCTAAAATTGAGCAGGCATGAGAATCATTTGATCATTAAAACTCCAATTGCTAGGTCCCACCCAGTTTCTGACCCAGGATTTTGCATTTTTAGTAATTAGATGCTGATACTCCTGGTCTAAGGGCACATACCTTGAGTATCCCTGATCTAGAGGACTGATAAGATTCAGGCTTAATTTTTTTGCAGAAATACTTCATAAGTAGTATTGATAGTTTCTTTGAATCTGTTTTCTGAATACATCTTTGTAATGTTGAAGAAGGAATGATCTGAATACCGATAGTAATCTCAATTTTGCAAACTACAGGGTACATTATCATAGCCATAGTAGCATTGTTGTAACAAGATCCAAAATAAGAATACATCGTGTATATTTTTAGTAATATAATTATTCTATGTTATTATTTGCTTTTATATATTTTTAATTTATTCTATCAAAACTAAACCTATTTTTATCACTATAAAATTAACCAGGACTTTAAGAACAATATATGTATTTTTACATTAAAGCATAGCTTTCCATGGAACAGTGATATGATTTCAAAATATTTAGCATGTCTCTCCTAAAAGCCCACCATGTTTAATATAATGTAGATGTTGCTAACACCCAAGTGGCTCCTATAAGTTGAGGGTCCACTGATTGAAAGGTCTAAAAGACTAACCTAAGGGATCCCAATAACAGATATTTTTAGATAATTTCATAAAAGATATATATACACACACACATAGAGAGAGAAGTTCATTAGAAACCCAGAACTCTAAAACATGCTTTTTCTAAGGCTTATAAACATATAGGGAAAACTCCACTTATTAAATTAAATTAGTTTGCTTTTTAAAGGTTATTACTTCTTATCTATGTGAGCAAATAAAAGAGAACTTATGAAAATTAAAAACAATGATGGTTTAGCAGCAAATTTAGATATGGCTTAAAAGATAATGTAAACTAGAAGATATGTCAGAAGGAATTATGTAGAATTCTACATGGAAAAACAAAAAGATGAAAGAAACAGAAAGGTAAGTAAAAGATACAGAGGATAGAAAGAAGACATCAATTGTATATTTACTAATTGAAGTTACAAAGGAGAGGAAAGAAAGAGTGGGGCAGAGATAATATGTGAAGAGAATGGCTGAAAATCTTCCAGAATTGATGAAGGATATCCATCTGCAGATTTAAAAAATGAAAATCTCAAGCAGGAACAAAAACAAAGAAGTCTACCTCTATTCACATAAAAGTGAAACTGCCCCCCAAAAACAAGATGAATCTCAAAAGCAGCCAGGGAAAGAAGGCACATTGCTTCACCTTTGCAAGAGGAACAGACCCGCAGTCGACTTATCAACAGGACTGGTATAAGACTATCTCCCGTGTGCTGAAAGAAATAACTGCCAGTCTTGTAAAAGTATTTTTCAGGATCTTTTCTGACAAACAAACTTCAAGAATTTGCCTCCATTGGAAATTCTCAACAGTGTACTTCAGGCAAAAGGAAAATCGCCTAGCTAGAAGGTATAAGGTGCAAGAAGGAAAGACATGCAGAGGAAACTTGCTGCCACATTACAGATATGAGTTCAAGGCCTTACTGGGGCACCAGGGACATTTCATTACCAAGACCCTGAAGATAATAACCAATGTTGCACACATGGGATGCCAGAAGAAAGAATCTGAGAGCCACTCTGCCTGGCACTGAAGCAGGCAGGACCAACAGAGCAAATGACACAAATACCTCCTGCCCCCTTATCTCCTTGGAAACAATGTTTGTGATCTCTAATTTTGTGTAAAGTTTATAACTGTTTTTCATTCCGGTTGGTACCCATTAGTGAATACTGAAATTAATTTGGTGGATCACATCCAAAATATTTTTTTTTTTAATAAAAAGAGAAAGTCAAAGACTATGATGAATCTAGTAAAGTTAAGAATTGTTTCTTGAAACTCTGGGTATATACATGAGTGTTGGTGTCTGTCTGACTGTATCAGATCCTGATGTAAAATGTTTTTCTTTCTATGGGTTTTGGTATATTTGTGAAACATTAGCTAAGGGAGTAAAGCAGGTTACCTAACTCTGATAAGCAACATCAAACTCCTTATAATAAACACCTATTATGGGCCCAACTTAAATTTCAAGCAGGTGTCACGAGCTGCTCAGAGCAGCTTGTCAGCCCTCTGTGTAAGGTAAGACAGCTTAGAGTGCAATAGTAATCCCCAAACAAGTAACATCAAGGAGACACTGCTAAGAAGTATAGGTTGCTGCTCTGCTTGTGTCACAAATGTTAACTCATCCTGCCCCTGCCTGTTGAATCCACACAGTTCACTAATTGGGTGTTTCTTTATCTGAGATAGAACTTAGGGTGAGTCAGCTTTGCTCCCCAGATAGGTTAGCCATATAGTACTTCTCTATGCAAAATTGGAATCTCAAATTTGCTACTCAAGTAAGAGCTAGAAGCTGCTTCTCTTCATCTTCTTTACTCCCAAACTAGGTTACAGTTTCCAGGACTGAATATTATCCCTTAGTACATCATACAGATACCAAGGTCAAACAATTTTTAGAAGTAAATAAAGAGAAAAAAGGCCACCAACCCAATAGGAAAATAGGCCAAGCCTATCATAAACTTTTTGATCATCTCCAGACTGGCAGGAAGAGAATGCATGCTCACATGCCCACTGCAGGTGCTTGATTTGATTTGCAGAGGATATAGAACATTATCAGGAGAGAGTAACCTCCAGGGCAAGAGCAAATGTGTCTTGTCTCATTTGATGATTAAGTTCTAGATTGCTTCATGTTGCATACAACTGTTTTAGAGTTAAAATATAAAACGTAAAAGTAGCTATTAAATTGATTCAACTAAGGAAATATAATATCATATTCTTAAAAGAAATTTAGAATAGTAATTTGTGTCTAAAGGATGGTATATAATTGTCAATAAGATATTATTTGCTTATATGGTAGAGTGATTCTAGAACATAGATTTCACATTGAGAATATTTGTTTTGTTTTGTTTTTTAACTTTCCAAAGGTGAGGAAGAAAATGCTTCCCGTTCTTCCGGATGGGCATCCTATCTGCATAGTTGGTCTGGACTTCGATAGATTGATGGAAAGAAAATTCTTCATTGACCAAATAGAATCCATTTTGCAAAAATAGTTCATGTATATTACTGTCATTCTTTTGTCAAAAAGTGTGTATATATGTTCACATCTACATATATTTGTACATATATATGACAGATATATTTTTAAAGTCTCAGCTGGAAGTAAAAGTACAGCAGCTTAAAGAGTTGGTACCAGTCCACAGCCCTCTGTAACTCACGTGCTCTCCCCTGCATGCTGCCAGAATGAAAACACAAGGAATGAATTCACTGCCCCTTCTTTGGAACCTCAGTACTGTGAATTTTGAAGTTAAACTAAATTTTGGTCCTGTACCAACTGGAATTTAGGTTTTTAAAATAGTGTTTCAAGACTATTTATTGCAAAGTCAGATTTGCAGATAGATTGTTACTAGTTATAAATTGTTGAGATAATTTGGTGACTAGAATATGAAGGAAAATGCTTTATTGTAAAGTTAACTTACGTTATTAAGCGGCTGTGAAGTAAATATGCTATAGTTAATTATGGTAAGTTAAAATACACTTTAGTTATTTAGTTTAAAATAAACTGGGTTTTTTTTCTCTAAAATGTATTTGCTCAGAACTCATGTTGTCAGAAGCCCTAGTACTGGCTGGTATAACACTAACGATGAACAGATGAGACCACCACCTCGATGGGGTACTTTCATGGTGTCTATCCAGGCTCTTGGTGTGGTACCACTACTTGCAAGCTATGAGTCTGTTTTAAGAATTCTGTCCATCTCCCCAAATAAAAACATCACAACAGTGACTGTATTTCTCAGCATTGTATCTAAATATGAAATTGGTGCTTCTAGAGTTTGGCAGATAATGTTGTTCCATAAGCTTTCCTTCAGGAGGGATTTTAGAAGGACACCGCTAGGTAACAATATTACTTGCCTTTGATGCTTCTGATATGTTTTAAGAACTAGATGAAAATGGTGTTCTTAAATCAAAAATTTGAGAATTCTATTTTTAATACTTGTTTGTTAATAAATCACCACACAGTACGCTCTCTGAAGTCCTCTCAAGCCTTCCGATTTACACTTTGATTTTCAGTCTCACTGGAGAACTTTGTACTTTGGTTATGTAGAACTTTGGTTTCCAATTGAGTTTAACTGAAATTTACTGCTGACATGTTGAGTTTGTTCTTTAAAAAATATTTCATTATCTCTTTCCTCCTGTCTTAGAAGAACAGACCTAACTAGTGAATATATTAATGAAAATGCATCTATTTCAGATCTGACTTTGAGTTTAGTTTTTTTTACTTTATAAACTGTGAATGTGAGTATGCCAGCAGCATACAATGAAACTGTAATAGTATTTAAATAAATTTCACTTTCTCTTTGAGTGTAGGCCTTTTGAAATCTATATAAACTTGTTTTGAAATACAGTCTCTACTTATGAATGTAATAACAAAAATATCTTTTGCATGATTAAAAATTATTACTTTGATTACAAAAGGCATATTCTTTCATGGTTTCAACAATGAGAGGAGATGTAATATTTTAATATTTCTATTAAATATGTTTAACTGTATTTTTACGGCTGCTCTTTTTCTGTCAAGTACTGTTTCTTTGGGGTTTAAATTGGTTTATAAATTGGAATTGCAACATCCTTTTCTACTGACACCATTTGGACCTATTAGGTGCTTGAGAGAATGTAGACCCTTTGGTGTGTGCCATATAGACCTGCCGTTTCTGACACCCTCCTTCCAGCTGAAACTAGAAGCAACACTGGGCCTTTCTTCGGGCAAGATAGGCACGGATTCGGCCAAAGCAGTTGTCTAGCTTAGGCCGCCAACCTGGTGGCCTTAGATGAAGGGCTTTGATCAGTTAGAGGCAGTGGTTTGGAGTTCTTTGGAAATTTGGACTGCGAAATGGAGAGAGGCAGAGAGAGAGAGAGAAACACAGATGCCACAAAAAAGAGGAACCAAGCTGACCCAGGAAATGCGTGGACATGGCAGCCAGACTGCAGGTGGCCTCTGGTAAGAAGGAGCTTTCCATCCCTGGGCCGGGTGCACTCATCACTCCTTGATTTCTTAGGAGCTGAATTCCTACAGTTCCTGAAGAGTGGGAACTGATGCACCATCTCTAAGTTCCAGACCATCTCTGATTTTAAGACATTTCTTCTGTACAATGAGATTTGCTTGTGCTCTGAATAGTGTAAGGTTGAGAATTATATTCCATTAAACAAACTTTGGCAGAATTATAACTGAACCACAAGCAAAGTTAAGGCTTACTAAAGGCATACAGTTCTTTGTATTCTTTTTAAATTCCATGTTAGCTAATGATATAGCTGGAAATGTATAGTATTGAGGGTGTGAAGCTTCCCCTAAAGACAAATTTTGGTATTTGGTGAATGGTATAACACACCAAAAAAGTGTTCATATCCTATGATTAAATTGTAATGTAGTGGTTTCAACTTGGTCAAAGACTCTTATTTTGCCTTGGTATCTGAAAGTCAACTTGGCTTCAAAATTAATACACACCAAGGAAAACAACCTGATACAATTTTGCAGGCATCTTTGAGCTAATTCTCATTCATGAGTATTAAAAAGCATTTGGTTATTTATGTATAAGTTATATGTAGACAAAACCCTTTTTCACCTGCATTCAAAATATGATTACATTGGCCGGGCACGGTGGCTCATGTCTGTAATCCTAGCATTCTGAGAGGCTGAGGAGGGATGATTGCTTGAGGCCAGGAGTTTGAGATCAGCCTGAGCAAGAATGAGACCCCGTCTCTATAAAAAATAGAAAAAATTAGCTGGGGTGTGGTGGTGCACTCCTGTAGTACCAGCTGCTCAGGACACTGAGGCAGAATCACTTGAGCCCAGGAATTTGAGGTTGCAGTGAGCCATGATGATTCCACTGCACTCTAGCCGGGACGAAAGAGCGAGACTCTGTCTCAGGGGGGAAAAAAAAATGTGCTTACATGAAAAAGAACCAAGTTGTGACCTTCGAATTGTCACTTTGAAAAAATAGGAAATTTGAATGAATAAACACTGAATGTGGTTCCAACCTTCCCTAATGGAAGTTGCCAACTTGGTTTTCCTTCGAGGATGGGCTCAGTCTGAACATGTAGTGGTTACTGCTCCAGATGTCTGGCTAGCATTTGAGATGACAGCAATCCCCTCCACCCCTGCGTCTCTGGGAACTTTGCCCCACCACTGTACAGAGGGGCACGTAGGCCCAGCCATAATCAACTGAAGCAGATAAAGAGTTCTGACCCAGGCCTAGCAAATTGGGTTCTCTTGGGAAAATGGACTTGGGACTAAAGAGTCAAGTCAGTGTCTTTCTGTTACTGGAATTGTAACACACAAACACAGAAGCTTTGAAATGCCTGGGAAGAGCAGAGAAAGCCAGCCAACAGAGAGTGCAAAGAAACTTAAGCTGACATACACAGATAAACAGAATCGTGGGATGAGAATTCCAGGGACCTGAGAGTCAAGTGACTGGATTCTACTTAACATCTCTGCACCCTCATAGTAAACTTTCTACACGTGCCTTGTAAGTGAATATCAGATGTTTCACACAGCACAATGGTGAGAGTGTGAACTCTGAACTCAAGCAGACCAGGGCACAATATCTACTTCACTGGCTGATGGCTTGGGGTGAGTTCTTGAGTGCCCTGAGCCCCCATTTCTTTATGGGTAAAAAGGAGATAAATTAGACAGCTGTGAGTTATTAGATGACATCACAAAGCCCAGCACTGAATAGGCACACCATTTCCTTACTGCATTTTCTTCCGTTCCTAGTCCTGACCTCAATGCATGACAGGTAGCACTAAATAAATGTAGTTCATGAGTAAGGAATGGATTAATCAGTAAATGCACCTGATGTTTACCTACATTCTGACCTTAATAATTTATTTTTCAAAACTTTACATCTGTCCAGAGCTGGGACTAGAATCCAGATTTCCAGCCTGAGCCCAGAGTTATGACTAGTGCTGGACTTGGTCTACAACATTTCTTGAAATGTCTTTGTAAACACTTTTAGGCCCCAAAACTATTAACTAAGATAAATTTATATCATCAAAATGCATTTTTAAAGGAGACATTTAAAGTGACCGACATTCTGTTTTTCCCAGAACAGCAGTGGTTTTACACCAATTATTCTCACAGTTATTAATAACACCCATTTTCACTCTAAAAAGTCCCAGCTAGAAAGATAAACATTAATGCCACCCTGCCAATACAAGGAGTACACAAGGGATGAAGAATTTTTAAGTAACAAGATTGTCTCGAGGGTATTCCCTCCACCTGTACATCCTCCACCTGAACAACCTGGCTAGAAATAACAAAGCTAGGCCGGGCGCGGTGGCTCACGCCTGTAATCCTAGCACTCTGGATGGCCGAGGCGGGAGGATCGTTTGAGCTCAAGAGTTTGAGACCAGCCTGAGCAAGAGTGAGACCCCGTCTCTACTAAAAATAGAAAGAATTATATGGACAACTAAAAATCTATATAGAAAAAATTAGCCAGGCATGGTGGCGCATGCCTGTAGTCTCAGCTACTCGGGAGGCTGAGGCAGAGGGATTGCTTGAGCCCAGGAGTTTGAGGTTGCTGTGAGCTAGGCTGACACCACAGCACTCTAGCCTGGGCAACAGAGTGAGACTCTGAAAAAAGAAAAGGAAGGAAGGAAGGGAGGGAGAGAGAGAGGAAGGAAGGAAGGCAGGCCAGCCTTTGAATTAATCTGCAGGTTACTCTTACCAGGAAAGATACAATTATGGTGATTTTTTTTCTTTCGTTTAACTTTTGTTGTAAATGACCATGCATATAAAAAAATGAATATAGCGTGTATACATAATGAAGAATAGCTTAATGAACTCACACAGACCCACCGCTCAGCTTAAAAAATAAAGCAATACCTTTGAAGTACAATACCTGTGTGCCTCTCCCAGATTACAAACTCTCAAGGCTCTCTTATGTAACCAGTACCCTGAATTTAGTATTAATCATTCCCATGCATTTGTATATATTATTGTTTTCTTACTTTTGAGCTTTTTAAAATCTGAATTATACACTGAATTTTCAGCTGATTTGCTTTCTAACTCAAGAATGTTATTTAATACATTCATATTGATTCATAGAGCTATAGTTCATTTGTTTTCATTGCTGTATGGTATTCCATTTTATCAATATACCACAATTTATCCCATCTATCAATGGCTATTTGTATGGTTGCTATTTTTTTGTTTTTACAAATGATAGTGCCATGTACGTTACTCTACATGTTTCATGGTACTTATGTACAAGAGTCTGGCATATGTAAGTGTGAACTAAAATAAAATCCTAAGTCCCCTCACCAACTGACTGGACCCCCCTTGTGGCCAAAGGGACCCCACAGAAGTCTTAAAACTGAGTGCCCAGCCATGATAGGAAGGTCAGACGTGCCTCTTTACACCCCCTTCCTGGGTAACAGCCAGCAGGCTTCTTCCCTAAGGGCTGAACAGAAACCAATCTTGTGATGCTCCTCCCTTTTTGAGTTATGGGCACTACAACTGACCAGCGTTCTTTCCTGATAAGAGACCACAACCATAGAGTAGTTCTTATCAGTCCATGGAATCTGCACAGTCAGGGTTTTCATGTCCTCTGCTTCACCTTTTGACATCAGATGACCAAAAACTCCACCCTTGGATCATGCTAAGGCCACCATTTTCTGAACATGGATCCCATGAAAGGCCCGAAGCTCAATTGTGTGTGCACATATTTCTCCTTTAGTAGAATATTCATGACTCCTCCTATGGTCTGTTATTTTTATAAATAGGTATATTTGGCCACCCCACTCAGCATAAATTCCTGTTCCTGTTGTCCCTCCCCTGAAGTATACGCTCTCAGCTTGTGCCCAAGGCTATGCTTCACAGCCTGTAAGATGGCCAGCCTGCAGGCTGCAACCCTTTATGAGAAATAAATGTAGGCTCCCCTTTCCGTCATTTCGTCAGCTGGCATAGGAGTGGAAATACTGGATAATAGAGTATACATGTGTTGAACCCTACTAGATAATGCCAAATGGGTTGGTTGTACCAAAGTGCTTTTTGATAGATGGTATTTGAGAGTTCATGTTGCTCCCACATTCTCATCAACAATTGATATTATCAGACTTTTTAATTATTACCAGTCTGGTGGGTAGAATCTTACTGTGATTTTAATTTACAGTTTTCCCATGGCTTTAAATTTCTTGCTAATTACTAATGATGTTGAGTACCTTTTCCTATATTATTAAATATTACCCATTTCTGTTTCCTATTCTGTGAAACGTCTGTTCATTTACAGGCATATACCATTTTATTCTGCTTTATTACACTCCACAGACATTACATTTTTACAAATGAAAGATCTGCAGCAACTCTGGGTTGAACAACATTATTGGCACCATTTTTCCAACAGCACATCTCTGTGTCACATGTTGGTAACTCTCACAATATTTCAAACTTGTTCATTATATCTGTATGGTGCTCTATGATCAGTGATCTTTTATGTTACTTTTGTAACTGTCTGGAGGTGCAACAAACCATGCTTATACAAGAAGATGAACTTAATAAATGTTGTGTGTGTTCTGACTGCTCCACTGACTGCCTGTTCCCCCATCTCTCTCCCTCTCCTTGGGCCTCCCTATTCCCTGAGGCATAACAAGGTTGAAATTAGGCCAAATAGTAACTCTACAATGTCCTCTGGGTGTTCAAGTGAAAGGAAGAGTCACACATCTCTTACTTTAAATCAAAACCTAGAAATGATTAAGCTTAGTAAGAAAGTCATGTTTGAAAGCCAAGATAAGCTAAAAGCTAGGCCTCTTGCACCAAACACTTGGCCAAGATGAGAAGGCAAAGGAAAAGTTCTTGAAGGAAATTAAAAGTGCTACTCCAGTGAACACACAAATGTAAAACAGCCTTATTGCTGAAAGGAAGAAAGTTTGAGTGGTCTGGGTAGAGTAAACCAGATATAAGATTCGAAGTATAATCAAAAGCAAGGCCCCTAACTCTCCTCATTCTACAAAAGCTGAGAGAAAACTGCAGGAAAAAAATTTGAAATTAGTAGAGGTTTGTTGGTGAGGTTTAAGAAAAGGAGCCATTTTCATAACATAAAAGTGCAAGGTGAAGCAGCAAGTGATGATGTAGAAGCTACAACAAGTCACCCAGAAGACCTAGCTAAGATCATTGATGAAGGTGGCCATTCAACAGATTTATAATGCAAACACAACAACCTTCTATTGGAAGGAGATGCCATCTAGGACTTTCATAACTGGAGAGAAGTCAATGCCTAGTTTCAAAGCTTCAAAGGCCAGGCTGACTCTCTCGTTAGGGGCTAGTGCAGCTGGTGACTTTAAGTTGAAGTCAGGATTCAGTTACCATTCCAAAAATGCTAGGACCCTTAAGAATTATGCTAAATCTACTATGCTTGTGCTCTGATAAATGGAACAACAAAGCCTGCCCATACTGATACTAAATCGTGTACCAGATCCTAGAAAGAGTTACCCTTTGATAAGAGCACTGCTTGTTAACCTAGGCTTGTAACCATAGTTGACTGCTTTAGATGTCTAGTGTGTACACAAAAGCATGATTTTTATTCCTTCCCTTATAACCAAAGTAGAATTCAGACCTGCTCTGAGAAATCTGACAAGTGGTTTATATTATTTATTTCAGTGCAGTTTGAGATTACAATTCCCAAAGAGTGAAATAGAATTTTTCACAAAGTATGGAACTGTAGTAGTCTAGAACAGTGTATCAATACACCCTCTACATGAAGCATAATTAGGAAATCTCTGTGTTTGGTGGCAAATTTGGTTTGGTAAACCAAAAACTAATGCTGAGCACTGGACATTGTCCAATGTTTAATTCATATGATTCATTCTGAGTTTCTGACTGAGATCATTGTTTCCAACTATGTGCATTTCTCTTGGGACCCATCAAACATGCTGCTAACTTAATTTCATTCTTACTTCCTTTCCTGAAAAAGGAGAAATCATTCAGATCAGTTTTCAAATTGCCTTATAGACTACAATTTTGAAATATTTTTAAAGGAACTCCTTTGTTCTAGAAGTTGCTCTAATGCAGTAGCTACAAGTGACATGTGACTATTGAAAGATTGAAATGTGGTTGTTCCAAATCAAGAGGTACTGTAAGTATAAAATACACACCAGATATCAAAGACTTATGTGAAAAAATATAAAATATCTCATTCATAATTTTTGTAGTGATTATATGTTGAAATTTAAAATTGTGAACATATTGGTTTAAATAAAATACATTGCTAAAATTAACTTCATCTGTTTCTATTTACTTCTTATAATGTTGCTACTAGAAAATTTAAAAATTACTTGTAGTGACTAAATTTGTGGCTTGTATGATATTTCTGTTACATAATAGTGTTTTAAAGAGACACTCGGTTCAGCTCTGAAATTAATTCCAAATACCTTCCTGGAATAAGGTGCCAAATTAGCGGTTTCCTTGAATTTCAACTTCTAAAAGCCAGCAAGGATGAGAAATATCTTCTGCTTTGAAAAATATTCACTTCTCAACTCCAGTACACCAATTACATATTATTTTGCAGCTACTAATCCCTATTTTAAATGCAAATTGAAGAAATTAGGTCAGCATCATTCCCATCTTATGCCAATTATATAATCAGATAATTAGATGACTCTTTCCTTAAAACCTAGCAAGACAAATTAGTTCTCAGAGAACTACAGGACCCCTTTTGTAATGTGATTCTTGAATTACAGACTAAATTAAAATCTCACCTTCTGTTGAACAGTAGAAAACATGTGAAAGTTCTATGTGAGCCCTTAGAGTAATTAAAAATTCACAAGATTTGAAATAAATATGCAGAATAAAATCATTGCATTTTACAAAACAAAATTTTAAATTGGCTTTGTAAATTCTGCATAAGATAATGAAAGCCAAGTTTCTCACTATCAGAGAAAGGAATAAATTGTAAATAAGCCAAGGGGAAATTCCAGAATGAATCCTATGGTGCCAGATTAGAATCAGAGGTATCAGTATAAATCATGTTTTAAAAATAAATATGGGCCAGGCATGGTGGCTCACACCTGTAATCTCACAACTTTGGGAGGCCAAGACAGGAAGATCACTAAGGCCAAGAGTTTGAAACCAGCCTGGGCAGCATAGTGAGACCCCTGTCTCTACCAAAAAAAAAAAAATAGCCAGGTGTGGTGGTACATGCCTGTAATCCCAGCTACTTGGGAGGCTGAGGCAGGAGGATGACTGGAACTCAAGAGTTTGAGGCTTCAGTGAACTGTGATCCCACCACTGCACTCCGGCCTGGGCAGCAGAGTAAGACCCTGTCTGTAAAAAAATAAAAATTAAAAAAATATATATCTATGAGATAGAAATATATTATTAAAACATGTATTAATATTTATTTATGTCACATATTTAAATAGATGCATATGATATATATACACACATACAGATACAGAAATATAGATAAGTGCGTATACGTGGGTCAGGATGCATACATGTATTTCTTAGCTCAGTTGCCTGAGAAGGCCTAGATGAACACACTTAGTGCTCAGTTCTTGGTTTTTAAACATTATACTCCAGTAAAAAAAAAAACAGGGTTCTTTCCAGGTCTGGAACAGGGAAAATACAAGATGAGCCTGAAGGATCTTGTGGTGCTAGAAAGTAAGGAAGTGCTCAAACCACAAAAGGATGGGTGTGTCAAAGGGACACAGCAGCCAACATGGAAGGGCTCTCAATGGCTACAGCTGGAACCATTTGAGATTCGAGCAACAAAATAAATAACAATCGTGCATCAGCCCCTCTGTATCCTTGGGTTCCTCAGGATTCAACCAACCACGGATCAAAAACATTAGGGGGAAAAAACAATTAAAAATAACAATACAACAATAAAAATAATCAAACAAAACACAGTTTAACAACCATTTACATTGCATCATGTATTAGAAATAATCTAGAGATGATTTAAAGTATATGAGAAGATTGTGGAGGTTATATGCAAATACTACATCACTTTATATCAAGAACTTGAGCATCCTGGGATTTTGGTATCTTGGGTGGGTGGGGACGAGAACCAATCCCCAGTGGACACCAAGGGAAGACTGTATTGGATTTTAACTCAAAGGATAAAGTAAATACCTATGAATCCCATGGGTGAATAAAAAAAAATATGGGGGAGAAAGGACAACTCTTCAATACCGAAGAATTCCAATTATTAATAACACATTTGCTAGGAGTGAGAGATATAAAAAACATCACCATTAGAATATGAAAATTAATAATTGCTTAGGCAAGACCAAACAATGAATGCTAAACCTAGTGGACAATAGCTTAAGAAGAAACAGAATATTGCATAAAGTATCTCCCCCAAAATATGTGTTGACTACAAGGAATAATAGCGACTTTACACTAGAGATCTCTGGCAGATACCACCTTAACAAGGAGACCAAGGTTGGTAACACCAGTCATAACACACATCAGTGTCAGTGCTGTGTACCCCTGGTGTGACGCACTGCGGAGGGCAGTCCGCTTGAGGTATCCCTCCCCCAAATCCATGGCTTCTACCTAATCATGAGAAAACCTCAGACAAACTCAAACTGAGGGGCATTTGACAAAGTACCAGGTGTCGAGGATCACGGATTGAATCCTGAAACAGAGGAAGGAAAGGGGAAACCTGACTGGAGTCTGGAGTACAGTTAGTGATACTGTATCAAGACTAATTTCTTAGTTCTGACAATTATACCAAAGTCATGTTAATACTGGGGAGAGCTGTGTGTGGGGTGTGTGTGTGCTTGCTGTTCTATCTTTTCAACTGCTCTATAAGTCTAAAATGATCTCAAAATGAAAAGTTAAAACAAAACATCTGCATGATGTTTATCTAGCAGGTAAGATGGCAAGGGGGAGCCTCACCCACTGCACTCAGGGTGTGCTGATCTGGAATGGCCTATCCCCCGGACATAGAAAACCTGAGTGTGTCATTTGTGATAGAAGAGTACCGTAGTGTCCCCTTATCTGTAGTTTTAATTTCTGCAGTTTCAATTTCCGTGGTCAACTGTGGTCCAAAAATATTAAGTGGAAAATTCCAAAAATAAAGTATTCACAAGTTTTAAGGTACTCACCATTCTGAGTAGCGTGATAAAATCTTGTTCCATCCTGCTCCGTCCCGCCTGGGACATGAATCCTCCCTTTATCCCGTGTGTCCACACTGTAGATGTTACCTGCTTGTTAGTGCCTTAGAGCTGTCTTGGCCATCAGATTGACTGCAGTCATAATTCAGTGCTTGTGTTCAAGTAACTGTTATTTTATCATTAATGTCCCCAAAGCCCAAGAGTGGTGATGCTGGCAATTTGAATATGCCAAAGAGAAGCCGTAAAGTGCTTCCTTTAAGTGAAAAGGTAAAAGTTCTCAACTTAGTAAGGAAAGAAAAAAATTACATGCTGAGCTTGCTAAGATCCAAAGTAAGAATGGATCTTCTATCCATGAGATTATAAAGAAGGGAAAAAAAATTCACGCTAGTATTGCTGTAACAACTCAAACTGCAAAAGTTATAGCCATAGTGCATAATAAGTGCTTAGTGTTTTTACTCTCCTACGACTTTTCTGACTCCTCCAAATACTTCAGGCACTTTAGTAATTGCCTTGTGTATTTCTCTAATTGTCTCACTAACACTATCCCTCTCCCCAGTTAGTTTATTAGATCTCTGACTCATAAAACCTCAAGTTTGTGATAGTTAAATCCATGTGTCCTACTGCATATTGGATGCACCACAAACCCCTCAAACGTGGTGAGTGTGATATCAGATGTACCATTTGCTAGTCCCTGCTCCCATTTTCAGATTCTGTCCACACCAGGCAACCACTTGGGCGAGTCAGAAGCCTACAAGTCATTCTGCACTTTTCCTCTCCACTGAATTTGTCCCTCATGTTTATTCCATTACCTCAATATTTTGTATCAGCTCTTGTCATCGATCCTCCTCTCCGGTGGCCAGAGTCATTCGCCCATTCCCGCCCATCAGCAGAGCTCACCTGGACTTCCCTGACTGCCTACCAACAGGTCTCCTGCCTCACTTCCACTTCTTCCTTCTACACTTGGGAACTATGAGACATCTTTCTTTAGCATTTTTTTTCTTAGTTTATTTTTTGTTGTTTATTATAAAAATACTACTTGTTTATTGCAGAAAGTGTTTAATAATAGATTTTCCACATTGTCCTCTCAGACAAAAATTTCATCAAGGATATAAAAGATCTAAATGAACAATCTTGTCCTAAGGGACATATAAAGGAGGCTGCATCCAGTAATTAGAAAACATGTTTTTTCTCAGGCAGCCTCAAGCAATAATTAGAGACTATATTTTTGGAAAATTTATAAAAATCGATCATGTCCATAAAGAAAACCTCAACAATCTTCACAGAATAAGCATTATTGAAAATTAGATCTCTGATTACAACACACTTAAGTTAGACATAAAAATAAGACAAAAATATAATACTGTATGGTTCCATTTACATTAGGTATTTAGAGTAGTCAAATTCATAGAAACAGAAAGTAGAATGGAGGTTGACAAAGGCTGAGGGAGAGGGGAATGGGGAGATGTTTAATGGATACAGAGTTTCAGTTCAGTAAGATGAAAAGAGTTCTGAAGACTGGCTGCACAACAATGTGCAACACTACTGAACTGTACACTTAAAATGGTTAAAATCGTAAATTTTATGTATATTCTACTACAATTAAAAATTTTTTTTAAATCAACTCTAAAGGATTAGATGTCAACAATAAGACTTTAAAGCTCTTAAAATACACAGAGGACTATCTTTTTTTTTTTTTTTTGAGACAGAGTCTTGCTCTGTTGCCCAGGCTAGAGTGAGTGCCGTGGCATCAGCCTAGCTCACAGCAACCTCAAACTCCTACTGCCTCAGCCTCCCGAGTAGCTGGGACTACAGGCATGCGCCACCATGCCCAGCTAATTTTTTCTATATATATATATTTTTAGTTGTCCAGATAATTTCTTTCTATTTTTAGTAGAGATGGGGTCTCGCTCTTGCTCAGGCTGGTCTCAAACTCCTGACCTCGAGCGATCCACCCACCTCGGCCTCCCAAAGTGCTAGGATTACAGGCGTGAGCCACCGGGCCCGGCCAGAGGACTATCTTTTAAAACTTGAGGTAGAGAAGAATTTCTTGAAAAAGACTCCTAAGACATTAAATATTAAAGAAAAAACTGATAAATCTGTAATAAGATTTTTTTATTTATCAAAGACACTTTAAAGTAAGTAAATAAGTTACATACTGAAAGAAAATATTGACAATAATAAGCATAATATCAAGAATATAAAGATCTTTCAGATCAATAACAAAAACACAAACAATCCAATAAAATATAGGCAAAAGACGTGAGCAGATTCATCACAGAAATGAAACACATAAGGCCCACAAATACATGTAGAGATAGTCAATGTCATTACTGATCTGGAAATTGAGATGTATATTTTATACCCATCTGACTGGCAAAAGGAAAGGTGACACCACCAAGGGTTGGAGAGGCTGAATACCCGCAAGATCTCTTATATTTTGCTGGTGGGAGTGTAATCTGGTGCAAAACTTTAGAAACTGTTTGCCCTTATCTTCCAAACCCACCCCAAGATATATATATAGATGAGAGAGAGATGCATACTTATATACAACAGGAAACATGTTCAAGATGTTCTTAGGAGAACTATTCACAATAGCAAAAACCTAGAAACAATTCCAATGCCCACCAATGGGAGAATGGTTAAAAACTGCGGTATATTCACATTGTAGTTAAACAAATTAACCAAAGCAACATAGAATAATATAAAAAAATCCTAGCAATATAATAGCAACTGAAAAAGTAAGCTTTAACAGATTTTATATATTATATGCATATATATTATATATAAATCCTTTATATAAAGTTAAGCCAAACTAAAATTAAATGTTTATATATATATACACACACACCCTTTGCTTGCAAATATGTGTGTATATATATATTCAAGAATACATACAGATACAATAAAACTATATACAGTTGACCTCTGAACAATGCAGGTGTTAAGGGGCACTGACCTCTCATGTAGTCAAAAATCCATGTATAACTTTTGATTCCCCCAAAACTTAGCTACTAATAGCCTACTGTTGACTGGAAGCCTTACCAATAACATAAACAGTCAAATAACACACATTTTATATGTTATGTGTATTAATACTGTATTCTTACAACAAAGTAAGTTAGAGAATAGGAAATGTTATTAAGAAAATCATAAGGAAGAGAAAATATATTCACTGTTCATAAAGTGGAAGTGGCCCATCATAAAGGTCTTTATCCTTGTTGTCTTCCCATTGAGTAGGCTGAGGAAGAGGAGGCGTAGGATGTCCCAGGAGTGGCAGAGGCAGAAGAGGTGGAGGAGGTGGAAGGAGAGGCAGGCATACTTGGGTAACTTCTACTGAAAAAAATTTGCATATAAGTAGACCCGGGCAGTTCAAACCTGTGTTGTTCAAGGGTCAACTGCCAAAATAAAAGCAAGGAAATGGTAAACAAGGAATTTGGGATGACAGATGCTTGGATAGACAGGCAGGGGGATAGTCCCAGTGGGTGACCATATATTTATGTACATTGCTGTGAAGGACCTAGCTTTATTTTGAGGCGTATTTCCATGGGTTCTTATTACATAAGAATAATAATCAACTGCCTAACAAAACAAAACAGTTAACTAAAAGTGAGCCATTCGTGGACCAGTGATAAAAGAAGGTCATGAACTAAGAATTATGATTAATCCAACTTCCCCCTAAAGTTAAAAAATACAAAAAAGTGTAAAGGTCTCTCAGAAAAGTCATTAGCATTTTGGTATATTCTTACCAGTGTTTTTCTTTATGTACAGTACATGTATACATATCACTCATTATTGATGTCACCAGCCCCTTTCACAGTAGTGGAATAGTGGGATAAAAATCACCAGGGATACAGTGAAGTCAGAGTGAATTCTTGTGAGACTTTACTGATCTTATGATGTCTGACAGCATCGTGGGAGTGGGTGATGGGATCGTTGGGGTACAGCTCAAAGAAGAAAAATGTTAGGAACATTTATAGAAGCGAGATCCTCCTTTGCTTTGCAACACCTTGGACAATATTTTCTCTTACCAACATGCTAAGCAACTGGGGCCATTATCAGGAGAGACTCGGCACAAACCTTGGAGACTTATCCACTGATGCCTGGGGCCCATGATTGGAAGGAGGCAGTGGCCGTCAGCATTACAAAGCTCCTCAGGGTTCAGAGAAGCTCTGTTTTGGCCCCAAGAATGCTTCTCAGAGCCACACCTATCGGTTCATCTATGACCAGTATCATGTACAAGGTGAATATCAAAATCGTAAGGATCCCATGGAGCAAATGTAGGAAACGTAAAGAATGACAATGCTGTGTACACTTTAAGGAGACAGTAAATCATTTCTAAAGATCAAAACCCACGTAGAATATGAACTGAATGCAGACAGTGATGCATAAGGGTGTTTGAACCCAGGTCAAGACTTCACTTTGAACTACTACATAATACTGTCTCACCTTACAGTATAACTTTTCTGCTATGTAAACAGAAAAGAGATGAAAATATATTCAAAATCAATTAGTGCTGAAGAAGTAGGAGAGAGAGAGTTATCTAACTAGTCTATTATTTTGGGGCAGGAAAACGCTCTTTCTCCTGCCCTCTTATTATGTGCTCATCTATTAGAAATTAATGGAGGTGGAAAATAAGAGAAACCATATTAAGTAAAGGTTTCTCGTGAATACAACCTTGAAAATATTTCCAGTATTTTGTGTGCTCTTTTGTGTGTAAGTGTATGTGTGTAAGTATACACATACACATAATACCAAATTTCATTTTTGAAAACTGGTTAATGAGAGGTTTACTCATGAATGAAACAGTCATGGAGACGTATGTGTTTGCAACCTGAGAAATTCTTTAGAAAGTTGAGCAGTAAGAAATTAAATTTTGCATTCAAGATCAATACACAATATTTTATCCAAGTTTTCTTTGTGACCGACATTCGTCAACCACAGAAGCAGACTTACCCTGACAGCACATTCCACAGACAGGGTAATTATAATGACAATGCATTACTACTTTAAAGCCACCAATTAGGAACCAAGAGGTAGCTGCAGTTGTTTGCCAAGTATCCTGAAATGACAGCAAGATTAGCTGATAATAAACTACAGCATGTTGGAAGTGAGCCATGGTGAAGAAAACCCTGATTTATAAAATACAAGCATAATAACCACCACACCAGGCAATTTTGATCCAGTAATTAATCTTTTACTTTACCTTAATAAAAGGGAACATTTGGCATATACATGCAAAAAAAAATTAACTGTTATTCAAAAAGAAGTTGGAAGAAGAAAGTTATTGGAAGACAAAAGATCAAGACATATAATTGTCTCTAGATTTTTTGGTGTTTTTCTCTAAAAATGAACACAACAGAGCAATGTAGAAAAATATATCATATAGACTATTCCTCAAACAAAATGCAACTACTGTTAATATTTGAGCATTTTTAACCTAATTTTGAATCATATATTGTATACGAAAATTTTAACTTACCCTATACAATTACCATATTGCATAATCCTTAAGTCTGTAGTCCCTTTCAAATATAATTTTATTATATATTAAAGACAGAAGAATGTTTACATATAAAATACATGTTTGCATGTGAATGAAAAAAGTATGACACAACATATACCAACCTATAAATAATAGTTATCTAGGGAGGGAGGTGGTCTTAGGGTACTTTTAGTTTCTACTGTGAATAATGCTGTTCTAAACATGGGTGTACAAATATCTTGAGAGCCTGCTTTCAATTCTTTTGGATATATACCCAGAAGTGGGAGGGCTGGATCAAATGGTAATTCTACTTTTAATTTTTTTGAAGAACTGCGTATGGTTTTCCACAGTGACTGCATCATTTTACATTCCCACCAGCAGTGCACAAGGTTTCAATTTCTGCACATCCATGCTAACACTTATTTTCTGTTTTTTCTATAGAGGCCATCCTAATGAATGGGAAGTGATATCTCATTGTGATTTTGCTTTACATTTTCCTGATGATTAGTGATGTGAACCATTTTTCATATATGCTTGTTAGCCATTCTTATTATTTTCTTAATTGCTGCACAGTGTTATATGTAGAAACCATAATTTATTTATTCAATGTCCTGGCTAAATAAACTTTCTCAGTTGCTCTTAAAAATAAAACTGCAATGACTCCCCTTGTACATTCTTCTGTTTTCCATTTTAAAAATCTTCTTATTACATACACTAAAGTAGACACTCTAATACAAAGAATACAAAAGGATCGCTTCAGCCCAGGAGTCTAAGGTTGCAGTGAGCTATGATGATACCACTGCACTCTACCCACTGTGACAGAGCGAGATTCTTTCTCAAAAAAAAAACGAAACAAAACAAAAGAAAACTAAAAACCAAAACCAACCAACCAAACAAAGAATACCATGTACTATGAGGCAGTTTCAACAGTTATCAATTTATGGCCAATCTTGTTTCACTGATACTCCTACCCACATCCCCTACTCCCACATTTAATGTTAATTTTATTTTATTTTGAGACAGGGTCTCACTTTGTCGCCCTGGGCAGAGTACAGTGGCGTCATCATAGCTCACTGCAACCTCAAACTCCTGGGCTCAAGTTATCCTCTTGCCTCAGCCTCCCAAGTAGCTCTGACTACAAGCACTCCACACCTTGCTAATTTTTAAAACTTTTTGGTAGAGATGGGGGTCTCACTATGTTGCTCAGGTTGGTCTCAAACTCCTGCCCTCAAGTGATCCTCTCACCTCAACCTCTCAAAGTGCCAGAATTACAGGCATGAGCCACTGCACCTCGTCCCCATATATTATTTTAAAGTAAATCTCAATCATATTATTTAGTTTTGAAATAGCTCCCTGGGTATCTTTAAAACTTGTACATTCTTTTGGTGTACACAAAAGGATACATCTGTAAGCTAAATTCCAAAATGGTGATATCCTAAGTCAAAGTAGAGCTGAATTTGACATTAATAGATATTGCCCACTTGTCCTTTACAAAAATTGCATGGATGTATAGTCTCACCAACAGTAAATCAAGGCACCTGTTTCCCTGTATCCTCATCAAAATAGTATATCATCAAACTTTTAATCTTTGCATGTGTGAAGAATGGTATTTTATTATTATATTTATGATACTGGATGCCTTCTTCTACTTTAAAAAATCATTTATTATATATATTTTTCTGTGGAAACCTATTTCTATCCCTTGTCTATTTTTCTCTGAGTTGAGCATTTTCACACTGATACCTTTTTATAATAAGGAAATTAGACCTTTTATGTCACATATCTTACCAATATTTTTCTCAGTTGGGGTTTGTTTGCTATGCAGAAATTTTACATTTTATTTGGTTACAATTAACAATCTTTAATTTTACGCATTATATCCTATTTGGAAAGTCTCTTGCCACTCCAACCTCAATTTCTTTCTTCCATGTTTTCTTTTAGTATTTTTACAACCTCTCCCTTTTTTTGAACATTTAAGTATTTGCTTTTATTTTGGCACCAGAATTTGATACGAGGGTGTCAAACAGATCCAGTGTTTCTCTCCCACATGCCTAGACTCGTAGGAGACACGTTTTCTTTCTATTATTAGAGAGTAGTTATAGTCACAAAATTATACACCCTGAGAGAGATCATTTGGGTAAATAACCTATATCACCTATATTAGATCCTTTGCAGATTTCAGGTTTGGACAGGTGGAATGGGCGATGAGAATGCAAGCACGCAAGGAAGGAAAGGATGCAGAGGCAAGACTGGGGTCTCTCAACGGAAGGTTCCCATTTCCCAACTCACAACCTACAATAAGCAAAGTGAAAATGCTAGCGAGCAGCACCCCAGGCTCCGCAGAGCGCAGCGATTTAGCAGGGACCAGTCCAGACGAGCTCTCCCCGCCAGGAAATGCGGCTTGCTTGCTACCTCTCTCCCACGGAGTCTCCTCGGCCCCTCTCCAGGACGGGGCGAAGCCCGTGGAGGCCCCACGCCCTGCGCCCAGAAGCCTGTTGCCACAACCGCGCGGTCCACGCCGGTGGCATCAGAAGCCAGTCTTACCATCTCTGATGCTGGGGACACCCGAAGAAACCCCGCCGCCCACAGGCCTTTGTGCCCGCCTTCCCGGCTGAGGCACGGGCGCGCGGCGGGGGCGGGGCTTCTGTGGGGGCGGGGCCTCTTGCCCGCCCGGCCCCGCCCGGCCCCATCTCGCCCCGCCCCGCCCCATCTCGCCCCGCCCCCATCTTGCCCCCGTGCCCCGCCCCCGTATCGCCCCGCCCTGCCCCGCGCGCGCCCCCGCGCGCGCCCCCGCGCGGCCGTCCAGCCATTCATCAGCCGTGGGCGGGAGGCCGCGGTCGTCTCCCCGCCCCTTGCCCGCCTCTGCTTCCTGCTCTGCGCCCGCCTGAAGCCGGCCGCGGCGGCCAGGGAGGAGGACGCGGCTGGAGCGGCGCGGGGAGCCAAAGTGGGGACAAACGGCGGCGTCCGACTGCGGAGAGATGCTGGGCGTGGCGGCCGGAATGACCAACAGGTACGGGCCGCGCCCCACCCGGCGCCCGCCACGTCGGCGCGGCGGCTCCCCGCGGGCCTTCTCGCCGGGCCCTGGCGCGGGCGGGCGGGCGGGCGGGCTGTCCCCGCCCCCGGCGGCCTCCCCGCCGGCCGAGCCCCCAGCTGGCCTGGCCGGGCGGCGGGCCTGGGGACGCCGCGACCCCCGGTGCGCGCGTGTGCTCGCCGGCTGGCGGGCGACGCTGTAGTAGCCGCTGCTCTTGTGTCGGATACCGCACCCGCGCTGCGGGCACACGCCGCCGCAGGGCTCGCCGAGTTCCTCAGAACAGATAACACATTTGCTGAGTTCATAGTGTATGTTCTGCCAGGTGGGATCTGATACAGATCAGCGGGTCTCAAACATTTGGGTCTCAGGACCCCTCTTAAAAATAGAGGACCCGAAAGAGCTTGGGCTTGTGTTGGCTGTGTCCAGAGACGTTTACTGTGTTAGAAATGAAAACTGAGGCATCTCAAATATTTATCAATTCATCGAATATATATACGATATATTAACATACACGTTACATTTTAATGAAATGTAGCATTTTCCTAAAACAAAAAACTTAGTGGGACTCACGGCATTATTTTACATTTTGCAAATCTCTTACCTTGGCTAGGTAGAAGACAACTGGATTCTCTTATCTGTATTGTCTGTTGCGATATGTTCTGATCGAACTATTTGAAGAAACTCTGGTCTTACACAGATGTGTAGTTGGAAAAAGGAATATTTTAATAGCTTTCTCACGTAATTAATTGCGCGTATTTGTTACTACACCAAAACGACATAAGTAATAGTGTCTTAAAGGTTAGTTTGGATGTGGAATCTGAAGCCATTATCAGTGGACTTTCGCACTCTGTTGCATTAAAATTTCTTGCTCTGTCTTGGAGTTTGAATGGATCTGTTACCCATTGTAACATCATATGTTTGTCATTTGGAAAATATTGACTCACTGAGTCAGGCATATCCCAAATGCTGACGCATTTCATTAATAGCACTAAATTACATCCGTTAACATCACCACTGATTTGATTAGGAGAGACTTTAAGTATAGGAAGCTGTCGAAGGCTGTGGATACAATAGCAATTTTCTTACATTCTCATTTTCACTTGAAAACTTAGTTTTTATCATTGGCAACAAAATATTGTAAGTTGTTTTCCTCAAAGTGACAGGCTCACTTTGTTCAGTTTCAAGGAAATGTCTGCCAAATACAGGTCTATATAACCATAGATTGTCAGTTCTTTCCAGTAAAAATGGTATTTCGTGAAATAGGCATTTGTTTCAGCTCATCTGCTCAATCATACGTGTGCTTTTCCTTGAGACAACCAACTTGCTTACAGAAGTGCTTTATGCCTAATTGCCATTTTGTCAAAAGTAAAAAAGGTCAAGGGTTAAAATTAAATAACATTGATAATTTGTACTGCTTCAGCATGGACACTATTTTGTTTTTTAAAAAACGTATTGACTATTAAGTTGATATAAAATTTGACGTATATGTGAGATATAAAGAATAATGGTTGTGCAGTTTAAGTAAATGATATAGTGGGTTTTCTTAAGACCCTCCAACCACTTTTCGATCCAGTGTCCCTCCCAGTTGCCCATCCCCTTCCAATTCTGAATTTACCGTTAGCAATCTCTTACTTTGGGGGGGCTGATATTAAGTACATTCAAACTGATGTGCAACCATCACCATCATACAACTCCAGAACTCTTTTCGTTTTGCAAAACTGAAACTCTGTACCTATTAAACAATAACTCCTCATTCCCCCCTCCCCCTTCCCCCTGGTATTTCACATTCTACTTTTTGTCTCTATGATTTTGACTACCCTGAATACCTCATATAAGTGGAATCATATAATATTTGTCACGTTATCATAGTTTATGTTTGTTATTGAGTAGTACTCCATCATATGGGTGTACAACAGTTTAATTAACTGTTCACCTGTTGAAGGACATATGGGCTGTTTCCAGTCTTGGGCTATTGAGAATAAAGCTACTATGAACATTAATAGACAGGCTTTTTATTTTATTTTATTTTATTTTCGACATAGCTCACTGTAACCTCCAACTCCTGGGCTCAAGCGGTCCTCCTGCCTCAGCCTCCAGAGTAGCTAGGCCTATAGGCATGTGCCACCATGCCTGCCTGATTTTTTTATTTTTCTATTTTTTGTAAAAACGAGGTCTCACTTATGTTGCTCAGGCTGATCTCAAACTCCTGGCCTCAAGCAATCCTCTTGCCTTAGCCTCCTACAGTGCTGGGATTATAGGTCTGAGCCACCATGCTTGGCCTATAGACAGGTTTTTATGTGAACACAAGTTTTTCATTTTATGGAATAAATTTCCAAAAGTGTGCAATTGCCAGGTTGTACAGTAATTGCATGTTTACCTTTTTAAGAAACTGTCAGATTTTTCCAGAGTGGCTGTACCATTTCATCAAGGACAGTTAAGGTGGAATGGCATTCTTTTCCCACCTCCCTGTGGAGGTGAAGAGAATTTGGTTATACTACCACCGCCTTGATTATTGCTTAAGAGGCAGGCAGGTACAACAGTAGTTGTACCCACTATTGTTTTTGTACTATCAGTGTGTGAACACAGGGAAAAAGGCTACAGTAACTTCTTGGGAATATCTTAGCATTATTATTAAAATACCTAGTATTATTATGAAAATAGTTTTGATCCCACTGACCACACTTTGAGAACCAGTGTTTAAGACATAATCCTAAATGACAAGGGATGTGCAAGTATTGGGGATATTTCAAGAGGAATATATACAAAGGCTTCTCTTAAAAATATTTCTTGACTGCTTGTTGTAGTGTGTGCTTTTTAGTTTCGGGGAGTTTTAGTAGGACTTAACCAAGACTTGAAGAACCAACCATTATAGAAAAAGCAACTTTCTGCCCTTAAGGATTTTCCCTGATCTGGTGATGGCCAGTGCCATTATGAAAAGGGAAAATGTCATGAGAGTGAATGGTTTCATAAAACTTCAGTGCTCTATGCCTGATTGTATGGTGAGGAAACTGAGCTCTTGAGTTTCAAGAAAGCTAATGAAAATTTCATGGTAGAAAAGGTAACTTCAGTTCTGGTTGTTCTGTTTCCTGCAGGCTTAGAGAAAACTATCAGGGTTGTGGTGTCTTTATTTTATTTTATTATTCCCATCCTTTCCCTTTGTGGTAGCCCCTTGAACCATTTCCTAGGCGGCACTTTCTCTTGTTAAATGTGAGTACAGTGAGTGAGCTTTCCTTTCCTTCCAGAGAAGGGGCCTTAGCCCCTCCACTGGATCAGAGAAACTTCAACAACTTTAACAGATTGGTAAGGAGAGGGCAGAGCTTTACTGTTCTCTATTTTCAGTAATGTTGTGTTTGTTCAGATAATCATTTAAATAAACTTCAGCATAGGTCATGTTCTTACCTAGGTTTACACTTAAATAGGAGAAAAAACATCTCAAACCATTTGTCTATTTTACAGTTCTTGTAACCATGCTTTAAGCTGTGGTTTCCCACCCACAGGGATCTCATCTACATTACTTGGCGGACTGTTGCCACATTGTCTTCCAAAAATTTCAATCTTAAGGTACTTGAGAAGCAAGAGCTGCACTATCTGTTGCCATATACTGTGCATTCTCTAGCAGCGGAGATTTCATTCCCCCTCTTCTCCACATCATCTCATCTCTTTTATTTGATCGCATCAGACATTTCCACACTATAGCTTACGCAAGGGGAAGGTGGGGGGAGGAAGCATTTTCCTGCATCTTTTTTTCATGTTGGAGCATGTTTTGGAGCTTGATGAGTCTGCAGTGACATTTAGCATAGGGCTGGGGAAGCTGTGCATAAAGCAAGCTCTGAATATTGTGCTCTGTGAGAGGCAGGAGAAAGGGTGCTAGGAATTAGTTTGAATGCTGACAGCATGTGCCTGGCGGTGGAAGACTTGGGACTCAGCATCAGCACTTCCAGGAAGTTCGAAGGTCAGGTAAGATAAAGGACAAAAACACTTACAAAAATGTTTACTGGCTGGGCGCAGTGGCTCACGCCTGTAATCCTAACACTCTGGGAGGCCAAGGTGGGAGGATTGCCTGAGCTCAGGAGTTTGAGACCAGCCTTAGCAAAGGCAAGACCCCGTCTTTACTAAAAATAGAAAAATTAACCAGGCATGGTGGCACATGCCTCTAGTCCCCAGCTACTCAGGAGGCTGAGGCAAGAGTATTGCTTGAGCCCAGTCTGTCCACAGTGACAGAGCAAGACTGTCTCAAAAAAAAAGAAAAATGTTTACACATACATCCATTCTCTTTATACAAAAATGAAA
This sequence comes from Lemur catta, assembly GCF_020740605.2. Lineage (NCBI taxonomy): Eukaryota > Metazoa > Chordata > Mammalia > Primates > Lemuridae > Lemur > Lemur catta. Next base: position 80,444,946 of record NC_059131.1, read on the forward strand.
TCATAGTTGTACTGTTCTGTAATTGCTGTTTTTAAAGATTTTTAAAAAATTGTAAAATATACATAACATAAAATTTAGTATTTAACCATTTTTAAGTGTACAGTTCTGTGGCATTAAGTCCACTCACATTGCTGTACAACCATCACCACCCTCCATCTCTAGAACTTTTTCATCTTCCCAAACTGAAACTCTGTGTCTGTTAAACACTAAACTGCTCATTTCTTGGAATTGCTTTTTTAACTCAACAAGCTGTCTTACTGGTTTTCCAGTGTGGCATATCTGGGGTTACTTTATGTTTTTTAACCTTAGTTTCAATGGTTGTATAGTATTTCACAACATATTTGTGCTGTGACTCATATAACCAGTCCTTGACTAATGGGTGTTTGGGTTCCAGTTTTTTGTCATTACCAACACTTTGAACATCTCTGTCAGTTTTTGTAGGAGATTCCTGAGTGTAGAGTCTTATGAGCATGGATGGTTGGGGCCCATGTTCTAATTCCAGTTCTGCCCCATCGTGGCCCAGTCAACTTCATTAAGCCTCACTTTCTTACTTTATAAAGTAATCCCATGTATCTCAGAGGTTGTTGTGAGAATTAAATATTAAGGGAAATACAAATATTTCTGAAAGGGTACAAATGAAATGGTAAATAATTGTTGTGTCTAGAGAGGGAGTCTAGGAATCTAGGATGAGAGGAAAATTTTTTATTGTATAGCTTTTTGTACTGTTTTAATTTGTTTAATCATACGTATGTGCTGATTATTAAACCATTTAACATCATGCCAGGAACGTAATAGATGCTCAGTTCCATGGTTTCTGACCACCCTGGTTCTTTCCTCCAGACTTACAACTTCTGTTAATGGCCCATTGGGGCCATAAATAAGTTGCTTTTACTTTTTCCTTCACTCCCTGTGTCAGCTTCCTTGATGAGTTCTTACCAAGAATGTTCTCTTGAATCTATCCTTTTCTTTTTCACTCCTTTCTTATCAATTTTATTTCCACCCTGGTTCTGAAAATCTTTCAAGGTAATGTAAGATAGCAATGTTAAGGCTGGGAAAGACTTGAGAAAATGCACATCTAATGCCTCGTGGACTGTAGTGTTAATCCATGTGGCTGGAAAAATCCGTGCTCATATTAAACACTTGGGTGGAACAAACTTTTTTCTCTGTGTTCCTGTTTTTCATCTAAATGTTATTAATGTACCAATTCTTTTATAAAGAGGTTATGGCATTTGTGCTAGTATTTTTTTAATACATGCTTTATCTGTTAACATGTTAAAAAGGCAATTATGGTAAAAGATCTAAGAAAATTGAACATTTAAAAAATGTCTTTGTATGTGAAAAAATTGGAACCTTCTAAATTAATGCACGAAACACTTTAGTGGGTCCACTATAAGTAGCCCACTAAACTGTTTCTGTATTTTACAGGGCAGGAGTTGCCTAGAGACATAAACTAGTTTATTCAAGGCTGCAGAATGAGTTAGAAGCAGGATTAGGAATAGAGCCCGGCTTTGGATGTATTGTGGGGTTGGTCGCATCTACTGTGCTATACTAGTTTGTTCTCTTACTTTATATACATTGCATTGTTTAAGCTTGTATATAAATATTTTATCTTTCCATCTATGCTATATTGTAAACACCTTGAGGACCAAGAACTTGTCAGGTATATCTGAGCCCTGTTAACATAGTAATTCTGGAAATGTCTGAATGAATTATGAAATACTGCTCCAGAATTGTTCTATTACAAAGATCATGGATGTCACTCTCTTTCAACTGGATTCCTTTTGTGATATGTGTTCTTGGGGATGTGGTATTCCTAGCCACATGTGTTGGTATTTGTAATTTTTCCACCCCAGAGACCTAAGTCTTTTCACCTACCCATGTCCACTGTTCCCACATGGTGCAGTTTGAGCGATTGCTTCCTATTGACAACCTTCATTACTGATGTATCAGTTAAGTGACAGATGTTGCCAACTGCTTAAACAGATTGTAAATTTACTTCTCATTGGGAAATATAATTGTTGCTTTGTGTTTGTTTGTTTATCTTTAAAGCTGGGTACATTGCTGCCCCATATAAAATTTACATATTAACATAGTAAGGAGAGGAGGGAGAATGGACATTGGGTAGGCAATTGCAACCTCTGCCACAGCCGGCTGTTCTTCCTTCCCAATGCAGTAGATGCAACAGAAGTTTTTTTTGTGTGCAAGGCACAGTGCAGGTACACCTGAGGAGATTCAAAAGGTGAATAACACAATCAATGGTCCCTGCTCTTGAGAGTCTTTTAACTGTTATATTATTCATGTTGGTTACAGATTTTCCTAAAGCACCACTTAGGTCATATTACCCCTTCTTTTCAAAATATTAAGAAGCTCTTGTGGCCTGTTAAATAGGACCAAACTCCAGAGCCTGGAATTTAAGGCTGTTTGTAATGTGGCCCAGCCCATCTTTATAGCCTTGTCACATTCTACTTCCTTAGGCTATGTTTCTCTAACCCACTGCCATTTTCTGAGAATGTTGCTTTCCTACCTAAGTGCCTATGTTCATGCTGTTCTCTTGGCCTGGAAAATTATCTTCGTCTGTGTTTTCTTGGCACTGGGGCCAAACTGCCCCTTTTCTCACGAAATAATGAGTTCCTGGAACTTTATTGAGCCCCTGCCACATCCTAGGGAATTAGGGATTCAGAGCTTTTTCTGTTCTCCCAAAGCATTTTGACTTCTTTTTTCATACTTACCAGTTTCTATTTTGTATTATAGTGTTTTTGTATATATGTACAAGGTTTTCTGCCAAATTATAATCTCTGAAAGTAAAGGAATATCTTAATTAAATTTGTTAAATGTCCGAAGAAAAGCAAATTGGATTTAAATAGGCTTTTTTTTCTCCTTTTATTCTCTCATTTGTTAGTGAATTGAAAAGTTCAGGACTAGCTCTGCTTAGTGTTTGTAAAACTGTTTGAATAAACTCACAAAACTTTGAGTAAGACAAGGTAGCTTTCACAGGCCTTTTTTTCCTTTCTAATATCATTTTTTTAAAATGTCAGAATATTATGGGGGTACAAATATTTAGGTTACATATATTGCCTTTGCACTGCCCGAGTCAGAGCTACAAGTGTGCTCATCCCCCAGACAGTGGGCACCTCTTCGATTAGGTGTGAATGTACCCACTCCCACCTCCCCCCCCATCTGCCCGACATCCAATGAATGTTACTTCCATCTGTGCACATAAGTTTTTTTTTTTTTTTGAGACAGAGTCTCACTCTGTTGCCCTGGCTAGAGTGCTGTGGCATCAGCCTAGCTCACAGCAACCTCAAACTCCTGGGCTCAAGTGATCCTTCTGCCTCAGCCTCCCGAGTAGCTGGGACTACAGGCATGCACCACCATGCCCGGCTAATTTTTTCAATATATATTTTTAGCTGTCTATATAATTTCTTTCTATTTTTAGTAGAGACGAGGTCTTGCTCTTGCTCAGACTGGTCTCAAACTCCTGAGCTCAAACAATCTGCCCGCCTCGGCCTCCCAGAGTGCTAGGATTACAGGCATGAGCCATCGCGCCTGGCCTGTGCATGTAAGTGTTGATCAATTAGTACCAATTTGATAGTGACTATATGTGATGCTTGTTTTTCCATTCTTGTGGTACTTCACTTAGGAGAATGGGCTCCAGCTTCAACCAGGATAATACGAGAGGTGTTAGTTCACCATTGTTGTTGTGGCTGAGTAGTACTCTGTGGTATACATATACCACATTTTATTAATCCACTCATGTATTGATGGGCACTTGGGTTGTTTCCACATCTTTGCAATTGTAAATTGTATTGCTGTAAACATTCTAGTGCAGATGTCTTTTTTATAGAATGTCTTTTTTTCCTTTACGTAGATGCGCAGTAGTGGGATTGCTGGATCAAATGGTAGGTCTACTTTTAGTTCTTTGAAGTATGTCCATACTACTTTCCATAGAGTTTGTACTAGTTTGCTGTCCTGCCAGCAGTGTATGAGTGTTCCTATTTCTCGGCATCCGTGTCAACATTTGTTGTTTTGGGACTTTTTGATAGAGGCCATTCTCACTGGAGTTAAGTTATATCTCATTGTGGTTTTGATTTGCATTTCCCTGATGATTAGAGATGTTGAGTATTTTTTCATGTGTTTCTTGGCCATTAGTCTATCTTCTTTTGAAAAGTTTTTGTTCATGTCTTTTGCCCAATTTATAATGGGATTGTTTGATTTTTTCTTGTTGATTTTCTTGAGTTCTATATAGATTCTCATTACCAGCCCTTTATCAGATATATAGCATGCAAATATTTTCTCCCATTCTGTAGATTTTCTGTTTGCTCTAGTGATAGTTTCTGTGGCTCTGCAGAAGCTTTTTAATTTGATCAGGCCCCATTTATTTATTTTAATGATGCTGTGATTGCTTTTGGAGTCTTCTTCATAAACTCTTTGACTAGCCAATGTCTATAAGAGTTTTTCCAACCTTTTCTTCTAGAATTCTTATGGTTTCATGCCTTAAGTTTAAGTCTGTTACCCATCGTAAGTTGATTTTTGTGAAAGGTGAAATGTGCAGATCCTGTTTCAGTCTTCTACATGTGGCTATCCAATTTTCCCGGCACCATTCATTGAATAGAGATTCTTTCCCCCAGTGTGTGTTTTTGTCTGCTTTGTCAAAGATCAGATGGCTATATGAGGATGGTTTTATATCTGGGTTCTCAGTCCTATTCCATTGATCTATGTCTCTGTTCTTATGCCAGTACCTTGCTGTTTTGGTTACTATAGCCTTGTAGTATATAGCTTGAAGATTGGTAAATTGATGCCTCCCAATTTATTCTTTTTGCTCAAGGTTGCTTTAGCTATACAGGGTCTTCTCTGGTTCCATATGAATTGTAGAATTATTTTTTCTAGATCTGCTAAAAATGATGGTGATATTTTAATAGAGATTGCATTGAATCTGTAGATCACTTTGGGTAGTATAGACATTTTAACAATGTTGATTCTGCCGATCCGTGAGCGTGGTATGGTTTTCCATCTGTTTACATCCTCTGCTATTTCATTTCCTTCCTCAGTAGAGGTCTTTCACCTCCTTAGTTAAATATATTCCTAGGTACTTTATTTTCTTTGTTGCTATTGTGAAAGATATTGAGTCTTTGATTTGGTTCTCAGGTTGACTGTTGTTGGTGTATATGAATGCTACTGATTTGTGTACGTTGATTTTGTAACCTGAGACTTTGCTGAACTTATTTATCAATTCCAGTAGTCTCTTGGCAGAATCTTTGGGGTTTTCTAGATATAAGGTCATATCATCAGCAAAGAGCAATAGTTTTACTTCACATTCCCCTATTTGGATGCCCTTGATTTCTTTCTCTTGTCTGATTGCTCTGGCTAGGACTTCCACCACTATGTGGAATAGAAGTGGAGATAGAGGGCAACCTTGTCTGGTTCCAGTTCTAAGCAGAAATGCTTTCACTTTTTCCCCATTCAGTGTGATGTTGGCTGTGGGTTTGTCCTGTATGGCCTTTATCATTTTGAGGTAAGTCCCGTCTGTGCCTATTTTGTTAAGTGTTCTTATCATAAAAGGGTGCTGAATTTTGTTAAATGCTTTTGCTGCATCTGTTGAGAGAATCATATGGTCTTTGTTTTTACTTTTGTTTATGTGGTGAATTACATTTATAGATTTGTGTATGTTGAGCCATCCTTGCATCTCTGGGATAGAGCCTCCTTACTCATGATGGATTAGTTTTTTGATGAGCAGCTGAATTTGATTTACTAGGATTTTATTGAGAATTTTTGCATCTATATTAATAAGCTATATTGTTCTGTGGTTTTTTTTTTGTTGTTGTTGAGTCCTTCCTGGCTCTGGTGTCAAGGTAATGTTGGCTTTGTAAAATGAATTGGGGAAGATTTCTTCCTTCTCAATGTTGTGGAGTAATTTCTGCAGGATAGGCACCAGTTCTTGTAGGTCTGGTAGAATTTGGGTGTGAAACTATCTGGTCCAAGACTTTTATTTTAGGAAGGTTGTTTTTATTGCTGCTTCAATTGTGGTACTTGATATTGGTCGTTTAGGAGTTCTATTTCTTCCTAATGGAGCCTAGGGAGGTTGTCTGCTTCTAAGAATTTGTCCCTTTCTTCCATGTTTTCAGGTTTATGTACAAAGAGATTTTTATAGTATTCAGAGATGATATTTTGTATTTCTGTGGTATGACTTCTAATTTCTACTTTTTCATTCTTTATTGAGCTTATTAGAGTCCTTTCCTTTCTGTTTCTGGTTAATCTAGTGAGAGGTGTGTTAACATTATTTATCTTTTTAACGAACCAGCTTTTTGTTTCAGGAAACTTTCTTATAGTTCTTTTGTTATTGATTTCATTTAGTTCTGCTTTGATCTTGGTTATATCTTTTCTTCTGCTGGGTTTCGGACTGGTTTGCTCTTCTTTTTACAGTTCTTTGAGACAATTCATTAGATTTGATTTGTGATCTTTCTATCTTTTGGATGTAGGCATTTAAGGCTATGTATTTTCCTCTCAAGACCTCTTGAGCTGTGTCTCACATATTTTGATAACTTGTATCCTCTTTATCATTTAGTTTGAAGAATGTTTTGATTTCCATCTTAATTTTCTCTTTCACCCAAAAATCCTTCAGCAAGAGGTTGTTTAGTTTCCATGATTTTGTGTAGACATAAGTGTTTCTGTTGGAGTTGATTTCTAATTTTATTCCACTGTGGTCTGAGAAAATGCATGATATAATTTCTGTTTTTTTTTAATTTATTGAGACACATTTTATGGCCAGTGATGTGGTCAATCTTAGAGAATGTCCCATGAGCTGATGAGAAGAATGTATATTCAGTGGTTTTTGGGTAGAGAGTTCTGTAAATATCTGTTAGGCCCATTTGTTCTAGAGTTCTGTTTAAGTCCATTGTTTCTTTGTTTATTGACTGTTTGGAGGATCTCTCCTGTCCTATCAGAGGGTGTTGAAGTTCCCAGTTAATACAGTGCTGTTGTTTATCATTTTGTTTAGATCAAATAGGATTTGCTTTATGAATCTGGGTCCACTTGTGTTGAGTGCATAAATATTTAGAATTGTTATGTCTTCTTGTTGAATTTTCCCTTTACCATTATATAATGATTATCTTTGTCTTTCATTACTTTTGTTGATTTGAAGGCTAAGTTATCTGAAATGAGAACTGCTACACCAGCTGTCTTTTGGCTTCCATTTATGTGGAATATTGTTTTCCATCCCTTCACCTTGAGTCTGAATGAGTCCTTGTGGGTTAGATGAGTTTCCTGAAGACAGAAGATACTTGGTTTGTGAATTTATTCATTCGGTCAGCCTTTGTCTCTTCAGTGTGCAGTTCAGGCCATTCACATTTATTGAAAGAATTGATAATGGGGTGGATTTCTGTTCACTCTGTTGAATAGAACTTAGTTGCTTTGTTTTATCTCTTGAGCCATTGTGGTATGTGGCCTTTGACCTTTAGCTTTTGGATGATTTTACATTGGTGAGTGTCTATTGTGCTGATGCATGTGTATCGCAGTTCTGAGTACTTCCTGCACAACAGGTCTTATTTTGGCAAATTCCCTCAGTGGTTGCTTGTTTGAGAAAGACTTTATTTCCCCTTTATACATGAAACTTAGTTTTTGCAGGATACAAAATTCTAGGCTGAGCATTATTCTGTTTAAGAAGCCTGAGAATGGGGCCCCAGTCCTTTCTGGCTTCTGAGGTCTCAGTTGAGAAGCCTGCAGTTAGTCTGATGGGCTTTCCTTTGCAAGTTATCTGCTGCTTTTGCCTTATGGCTCATAGGAGGGCCTCTTTCGTGTGTTGGCCAGTCTGATAACTATGCGTTGTTGTGTTTTCCTCTTTGTGATGAATCTCCTAGGTGTCTTTTGAACTTCTTGTGATTGGATATCTGGATTCTAGTAAGACCAGGAAAATTTTCCTCAATTATTCCCTCAAGTAGATTATCCAACCCTTGTGTGTTTTCTTCTTCATGCTCAAAGATGCCTATGATTCTTATGTTAAGCCTCTTCATATAATTCCATATTTCTTGTAGGCTTTGCTCTTTCTCTTATTTCTCTGCTCTTATCTCTTTAACTGACTTGTTTAATTCAGAGGTGTTGTCTTCAAGGTCTGAGATTCTCTCCTCTGTCTGATCTAACCTATTCATAAGGCTTTCTACTGTGTTTTTTAATTCTTTGAATGAATTTTTCTTTTCCAGAATTTGTTTAATTTTTCATTAATATTTCAGTTTCTTTAGTGAATTTTTCATTCATTTCCTGAATTCTTTTTGTGGTTTCTTTGTGTTGGGTTTCCATTTTATCTTGCATTTCATTGAGTTTCCTTACAATCCATGTTTGAAATTCTTCATCTTTTATTTCAATGTTCTGATTTTGGTTGGTATCCATTGCTAGAGAGCTGGTGTTCCCTTTTGGGAGTGTCCTTTCGCTTTAATTATTCATGCTCTGGAGTTCTTTCACTGATTCCTTCTCATCTGTAGCAACTGTTGCTTACCTTGGGATTTTCTTTTCAATTTCACAGGCTTTTAACTTGACTATACAGTGTATTATAGACTGATGGCAGAGACCCAACATCCATGAAACATTGGGAAAAAATTCAAATGATATTTGAGTATCCTTGTTTAGTTTATTTCATTTTCCTGCCAGACCACTCTTAAAAACTTTTGTAGTATTAACCATCTTTTATTAATTATCTAGTTTCACACAAATACTTTAAAGATGGTGTTTTATATACTGAATCTTACTTTCACAGCCACACCATGAAGTAGGATCTATATGCCCATTTTACAGATTAGGAAATTTAGCTCAGGTGTTCAAGAACTTACCGGCTCACACAATTAGTGATCCCTGGGGTTGATCCTGAAGTGTCTGTAGAGCCCATGTCTCCTAAGTTCACAGAGCTGGTCAAGAAGAGGTCACAGTTTCTGACTTCATTTTCTAGGTTTCAAGGCTTTTTCTTCACGTGCCCAACCAACCTATCCAGTTTTATTTACTCCTCTTAAGCTTACATCATCTATTGCAAAATATATCACAGTCCTTCTTTCTGAACTTTATTTTTGTTACTCATCTACCAGGAATACCCTTTGCTTTTTTTTTGAGGGGACAAGAGTTCCCAAATATTACTCTCAAGGCCCTGCTTAAGTTCTGCCTGGAAGATGGCTTCCTTGACTGCTTTGACAAATGCTAGTCTTTTCTTTCTTGTCCTCCTGGAGAATGTATTTGGGTGAGATTCAGTTCTTTACTTAAATTCAGTGTGTATGTATTTGTGTGCAACACACAAACTTATATTATTATTATTATTTTTAACTCTTGACTGTGCTTGCATATGCTAAAGTGACAATTGCAGATTTTGGAACACATCTTCCAATTCAGTGTGTATCCTTCATTATGTATAGTATACTGTGCTATAGGATGTGGAGCATATAATTATAATAGAATGAAGGATCAGACATTGTCTATCTTATATTCTACTTATATATGTATACAAATACAAGGAGACTTTTTTTTAAGTCTTTTAGAAATTTAAAGGAGGAAATGGTAATTTGTCACTAGTTATTATAGATGAATTTTTATTTATTTAAGACATTAGGACTGGTCAAATGTTTACTGGGTTCTTAGGAGGTAGAGATGTATCCATCATGGTAGTATTCAACCAGAGGTCTGACTTTTTGGGATGTTCTAGGGGAAATTAATGAATCTTAAAATATGGCTGCAGACTACTCATGGCATGGGGTTTGTACTAAAAGTGCAGATTGTTCAGAGGAATGTTATGAAATCTATGCTTGTTAATTTTTTATGAAAGATTTCCAACATGTACCTATCTCATAGAAAGAATAATATGTCTCCATGTACTACTACTCAGCTTTAATAATTGTGAACTGATGGTAAATCTTTGACTGAGGGCCAACCTTTTTTCACTCTTCTCTCCCCTATGTCATATTATAAAGATTTTAATATGTATACTTAAAAGATAGGACTCTTCTTTTTTCTTTTCTTTCTTTTTTTTTTTTTTTTTTTGAGACAGAGTTTTCTCTGTTGCCCAGGCTAGAGTGAGTGCCGTGGCGTCAGCCTAGCTCACAGCAACCTAAAACTCCTGGGCTGAAGCAATCCTCCTGCCTCAGCCTCCTGAGTAGCTGGGACTACAGGCATGCACCACCATGCCTGGCTAATTTTTTTCTATATATATTTTTAGCTGTCCACATCATTTCTTTCTATTTTTAGTAGAGACGAGGTCTTGCTCTTGCTCAGGCTGATCTCGAACTCCTGACCTTGAGCGATCCTCCCGCCTCAGCCTCCCAGAGTTCTAGGATTACAGGCATGAGCCACCACACCCGGCCCAAGATAGGACTCTTCTAAGAAAGTTTTTAAGCACAGCCTCATTATCATCACTCCTGAAAAAGATTAATAATTCCTGATAATATCAACTACACAGTAAGTATTTAAGTTACTGTTTGTCTCAAACATCTATTTTATTTTATGGGTTTCCTAAATTGGCATCTAAGGTAAGGTTCACACATTTTGTTGGGTTGATAAATCTTTTAGTCTGTTTTAATATGTAGGTACCCCTTCCATCTTTTTTTTTCCTCTTGTGATGTTATTGAAGAAAATGGGTGGTTTGTCTTCAAGAATTTCCTACAATCTGGATTTGGCAGATTGTATCCTACTGGTATATAGTTTAACATCTTCTGTTATATATCCTGTAAATTGGTAGTTGGATCTAATGAAGTGTTTTTCAAACTTCTTGGTCTCGGGACCACTTTACTCTTTTAAAAATTATTGAAGACTGTTGTGTATTTTGGAAGTTGGTAACTTGTTTGATTTCACAGGCCCATAGCTGGAGGGCAGTTTGTATCAGGATGAATGGTGTCTTGAATCCCACCCATATCTGATTTAGATGAGACTCTAGACTTTGGACTTTTGAGTTGATGCTGGGAAAAGTTAAGACTTTTGGAGCTACAGGGATGGAATAAATTGTATTTAGTATTTGAGAAGGACATGAGTTTTTTTTTTTTTTTTTTTTCTTTTGAGACAGAGTCTCACTTTGTTGCCCAGGCTAGAGTGAGTGCCGTGGCGTCAGCCCAGCTCACAGCAACCTCAAACTCCCCGGCTTAAGCGATCCTCCTGCCTCAGCCTCCTGAGTAGCTGGGACTACAGGCATGCACCACCATGTCCGGCTAATTTTTTCTATATATATTTTTAGTTGTCCAGATAATTTTTTAATTTCTATTTTTAGTAGAGACAGGGTCTCACTCAGGCTGGTCTTGAACTCCTGACCTCGTGCGATCCACCCGCCTCGGCCTCCCAGAGGGCTAGGATTACAGGCATGAGCCACCACGCCCGGCCAGGAAATGAGTTCTGAGAGGTCAGGGGCATAATGCTATGGTTTGAATGTTTGTCCCCTCCAAAACTCATGTTGAAATTTAATTGCTATTGTAACAGTATTAAGAAGTGGGACCTTTGAGAGATAATTAGGCCACGCTTCTTTGCCCCTGTGCCATGTGATTACACAGCAAGAAGGCCCTTGCCAGATGCCAGCGCCTTGATTTTAGACTTCCCACCCACCAAAACTGTGAGAAAATAAATTTCTGTTCACTTTTTAAATTTATAATAATTTATATTATTAAAATTATTAAATTTATAAAAGTGGTAATGAACAGAAAATAAATTTCTGTTCATTATATATTACCCAGTTTTCATATTCTGTTATGGTAGCACAAAACACAAGGACCCCGAAGAGCTAATTGATAATTGTTGTATTTGAAATTTAATAAACCTTTATGTTAAAATAAATAATACATTTTGTAATTATTTTCCAAACAAAAAAAATTTGAAGAGTGGCTTTAAATTTTTTTTTGTAAAACCCTTTAATGTCTTACAAGAAGAAAGCTGGCATTCCGTATGTTGTAATAGTTCATGTTATGTATCTTCTAGAAAACTCTACTGTACACTTATGAGAGAATAAGAGTGAAAAAGGCAAATAACATCTTAGTGTTGCTATGAAAAATAGTTTTGACCTCTTAGATTGCCTTGGAAACTGCTGATCTAGAAGGAAGTTTGATAAGATTCAGGTTTGATCCCTGTCCCATCCCATGACTATGCAATAGATGGTATTCGGTTCTTCCCTCAGGAGGTTGTCAGCAGCTCTTGATGATCAGTGCCTTAGAAGTTGGCAAACTTCTTCTCTAAAGGGCCAGATAGTAAATATTTTCAGCTGTGTAGGCTATATGGTCTGTCACTACTGCTCAGCTGTGCCAGTGTAGCTCAAAAGCACCCACCAACATAAGTAATGAACATGGTTGTACTGTGATAAAATGTTAATTATAGACACCACAATTTGAATTTTATGTAATTTTCACGTCACAAAATATTATTATTCTTTTGATTCCCCCCCCCCAACCTTTAAAATGTAAGAACCTGGGAAAGTGAAGTAGATGTCTTTTTTTCCCATTCTTTCCACTAAGTACAACTAAAAATGTTGGACCTTATGTATAAAACAAATGTAAGACTTTGAAAGGTCGAGGGAAGAAAGCAGACTGTCTGGGAGCCATGGGACATGATGAACAACGGGGTGGTGGGTTCCCTGGGTGTTCTTTGACCTTATATATCCTGGACTTGGAGCTGAAGAGTCTAGTAGTTCAGAAATGCCAACAGGTACAGACAAAAAGAGCCCCCACAACAGACTGCTTTCTCTAGCCAAAGAACAGGAAAGACAGTCTAGTGAGATAAGAATAGTTTAGAAAATAAGTTTAGAAAATAGTTAAGAAAATAAGTTCCAGTCCAATGCCAAGAAAATACTGTGGCCCCACCTCTACCTATGTTAGCAGTGTCCAGTTGGTGAGCCTAGATTTTCTCCCTCACCAGACTGTAACATGACACCCCAGCAGCCCTGTGAGAGTGGTGTCAGGGAAAGCCAAGTAGGGAGCCAAGATTTTCATCCTATTGGCCGATAATGACTGCCACTTTTCATCATCACAATGTCAGTGGAGATGATATGAGGAACAAGAACTCTCACCTCAGCCCAACAGTAATGACGAGTCCCACTGTTGGGTGTCAGTGAGGCAAAGTAGGGAACCTGGACCTCTGTCTCCATGTGGCAGCAATGAGCCAGCTCCCCTGCCAGATAAAGCCAGTTGAAACAGAAAGTCAGATGAGGTCCAGTATCATATGACAATACAAAAATGTCCAGTTTTCATTAGAAAATCATTTGACATATCAAGAACCAGGAAGATCTTAAAGTGAATGAAAAAAAAATAGATAACAACACCAAGATGATGAAATGTTAGAATTAAAGCAGTCATGATATCTTGAAACAAATGAAGAAATAGAAAGCCTTAGCAAAGAAATAGAAGATATAAAGAACCAAATGGAAATTTTACAACTGAAAAATTCAGTAACTGGAAAAACAAAACAAAACAAAACACCACCATCACCAAAAAAACCCAAACTTGGTGGATGGACTTAACCAGAGGGAACAGAGGAAATACTTGGTAAAATGGAAAGAAAATAATAGATTTACCCAATCCGAACAACAGAAAATAGACTGGGTTTGGGGGAAGAGTAAAGCCCCAGGGACCTGTGCAACTATACCAAAAGGTATAATATTTGTGTCATTGGAATCCTGAAAGGAGAGGAGGAAAAGAGGTGGGGCTAAAAATGTAATAGAGAAAATAATGGCTGAATATTTCCCTGAGTTGGCAAGAAATATAAACCTACAGACTCAAGAAGCTGAGCAAATCCCAAACAAGATATACCCAACGAAATTCAGGACAAGACTCCTAATGTTAATTAAACTTTTAAAAACTGAAGATGAAGAAAATCTTGAAAGCAGCCAGAGAAAAATAAAACCTTAACTATATGGGAAAAAATTCAAATGACAATAGGTTTCTCATCAGAAACCATGAAACCCATAAGGAAATGGCACAACATTTTTCATGTGCAGGAAGAAAACAGTTGTCAACCTAGAATCCTATATTCTCTGAAAATGTCCTTCAGGAATGAAGGGGAAATCAAGATATTATCAGACAAAGAAAAAAAAAGAGAATGTCACTAGCAGACATGCTTTTAAAAGAATGGGTAAAAGAAGTTCTCTAAACAGAACAAAATGATAAAAGAAGGGTCCTTGGAACATCTAGGAAGAAGAAAACACAATAAGCAAATATAGATAAATACAATAGACTTTTTTTCCTTTTTGAATTTTCTAAAATTATGTTTGGTGGTTGAAGTAAAAATTATAATGTGGTTTTAAATGTATGTAGAGGAACTATTTAAGAAAATTATAAACAAGAGGAGCAAAGGGATGTACAGTGAGGTAAGATTTCTATACTGTACTTAAACTGGTAAAATGATGACTAAGTTATTAATACATGTATATAATCTTATACCTAAAGCAACTATTAAAAAGCTATTCAAAGAGACATTCAAAACTATAGATAAATCAAAATTCAAAATTCTGAATTCTAAAAAATGTCTATGTAACCCACAGGAAAGCAGGAAAAAGAAAATAGAAACAGAAAACAGAGAATAAACAGAAAAAATAAAATAAAATGGCTGACTTAAGCCCTAATATATTAATAATTACATTAAATGTAAATGGGCTAAAGACACCAGTTAAGAGAGTTTGGTAGTTTAGGTTTAAAAAATGACCCAACTATATGTGTCTGCAAGAGGCTCATTTCAAATATAGTGATATAGGCAGATTGAAAGTAAAAGGATGGAAAAAGATATATTATGCAAATGTGAATCAAAGGAAATGAAGAGTGACTATATTGGTATCAATAGCTGTTAATATAGATATCAGATAAAGTAGACTGCAGAGCAAAGTAAATTACCAGAGACAGAGGGATGTCATATAATGATAAAAGGACAATCCACCAAGAAGACACAACAATCCTAAATATACATGTACCAAACAACAGAGCTGGAAAACATGAGAAGCATAAACTGATAGAACTGAAAGGAGACATAGTCAAAACCACAGTTGTAATTGGAGACTTCAGCACCTCTCTCTCACCAATTAGAACAACTAGACAGAAAATCAGCAAGGATATAGAAGAAATCAACAAAACCATCAACCAATAGGCTCTAATAGACATTCACAGGACAGTCCACCCCACACAACAACAGCAGAATACACATTCTTCTTAGGTTCCCATGAAACATATGCCAAGATAGGCTACATTCTGGGCCTTAAACCTCAACAAATTTGAAAGAATTGAGATTTATATAGTGCATTCTCTGACTACAGTGGAATCAAACTAGAAATCAATAACAAAGATAACAGGAAAATCTCCAAATAATTTGAAATTAAACAGTACACTTATAAATAATTCTTATGTCAGAGAAGAAGTCTGAGGGAAAATAAACACACTGAACTGAGTGAAAATGAAAATACAACATTTCAAAATTTATAGGCCATAGCTGAAGCAGTGCTGAGAGGGAATTTTATAGTACTAAATTTGTTAAAAAGAAAAGTCTCAAATCAGTAATCTAAGCTCCCATCTTAAAAACCTAGACAAATAAGAGGAGAATAAATCCAAAGCAAGCAGAAGGAAGGAAATAATAGCCGAAATCAATGAAATTAAAAATAGAACAATTTTAAAAGTCAATGAAACAAAGAATTGGTTCTTTGAAAAGATCAATGAAATCGCCAAACGTTTAGCAAGACTGACAAAGGGGAAAAAAAAAAACAGTAATCACCAGTCTCAAGAATAAAGCAGGGGATATCACCACCCTATAGACATCAAAGGGATAATAAAGCAATACTATGAATAACTCTACTAGTATAAACTTGACAACCTAGATGAAATTGAACAATTGCTCAAAAAGCATAATTTGCCACAACTTACCCACCACAAAATGTCATTTGAATAGCTCTATATAACTATTAAGGAAATTAAAAGATTCCTAAGAAGGAAATTTCCAGGTCCACATGGTTTCACAGGAGAATTCTACCAAACATTTAAAGAAGAATTAACACCACTTGCGCACAGTCTCTTCCAGAAAATAGAATAGGACACTTCCTAATTCATTTTATAAAGCTTGTATTATCCAGATACCAAAAGCAGACAAAGTACAAAAAAAGAAAACAACAGACCAATATCCTTCATGAATGTAGATGCAAAAACCCTTAAAATGTTATCAAATGTAATTCAACCATATATAAAAAGAATTATGTACTGTGACAAAGTGAAGTTTATTACAGGAATGCAAAGCTGGTTCAACATTTGAAAGTCATTGTAATCCACAGTATCAACTGGCTAAAGAAGAAAATTCACATATCAGCGCAGAAAAAACATTTGACAAAATCCAATACTCATTCATGATTTTAAAAAAAGAAAAGATGTAGTAGACAAGTTATTGGGCCCCCAAAGATGTCCATGTTCTAATTCTTGGAACCAGTGAATATGTTAGGAAGTGGATCACTCACTCATTTCTTGTTGGAATGTAAAATCATACAGCCACTCCAGATAACAGTTGGCAGTTTCTTAAAAAACAAAAACAAACAAACAACAAAAAACACTGTGCAACTTGACCTAGCAGTCACACTGCTGATCATTTATCCCAGAGAAATAAAGACACATTCACATGAAAACATGCACATGCATGTTCATAGCATCTTTATTCTTAATACCAAATACTAGAGACAGCCCAAATGTCCCTCAGCAGGTAAATGGTTAAACAGAGTGTGGTTAAATGGTTAAACATCTGTATCATGGAATACTGTTTAGCAATGAAAGGGATTGAACTGTTGATATGTGCAACAATATCACTTGGATGGATCTGAAGGACATTATGCTAGTGAAAAAAATAAAGCCAATCTTAAAATATCACAGTTTGATTCCATTTATATAACATTCTTTAAATGATAGAATTATAGATGGGAAACATACTAGTAGTTACCAGGGGTGAAGAGGGACTGGGGCTGGGAGGAAAAGGTGGAAGGGAAGTAGAGTATGATAAAGGGCAACATAGGGATCCTTGTGATGGAACTTTTATGTATCTTCACTGTATCAATGTCAGTATCATGATATGGTATTGTACTTTAGTTTTTTGGAGATGTTACTATTAGGGGAAAGTGTGTAAAAGTACGTGGGATCTCTCTGTATTGTTTGTTAGAATTGCATGTGAATTTACAGTGATCTCAAAATGAAATATTTCATTTAAAAATGCATATTTTCCTGAAATGTCAACAGCTGTCTTCTTCCTACCTATGCCCCATTGAAAATTTTATCAACTTACTATGCCAGTGTAATTTTCCCAGATAATTCCTGATTTTCACTAAATCCCTTCAGGAAAGTGATTTTACCCCATTCACTTTTGTGTTCCAATATCTATTAACAATGCCTGGCATATATTAGGTGCTCAGTAAGTAAATGAGAGTAAATATGAATATTCTTATTTTCACATTAAGAAATTTAAAAGATGTACTCATAGGGTGCAAAGCCAACAGAGGGAGCAGCTGGAGATGAATTCTAGTATTGTGACACCAAGGATAATGGTTTTTCACCTGGAGTGCTTGGTGCTTTGGGCTAAGTTGTGCCGTTACCAGTTCCACCTTATTAAAACATGTGAAAGAGCCACATGTGGTCACTGGAATATGTTGATTGAATATTATAAATGGGAAACAGCACACACAGAGGTTGAGTGCGTTGAGTCTGGAGCTAAATTGTCTGTGCTCAAATCCCAGCTTCTTATCTGGTGGCAGTTGCCTGACTTCTCTCTGCCCCATGTGTAAAATGAAGATAATAGTAGTTACTCATCTTGTATGGTTGTCATAGGGTTAAACAAGTTACTATGTGTAAAACTTTATAACAGTGCCCAGCACATTAAGAACTCTGTGTGTTTACCATTATTATATATGTTTTTTATTACTAAAAATGGAGAAGTAAAGACTTCCTTAATAAATGTGAAAATGTAAGAACTATTTTAGCTCACAAGCTGTACAAAAATGGGCACAGGCTGGTTTGGCCTCTGGGCCTTCTTTTACTGAGAGTCTAAGATCTAGGCTTTCAGTCTAGATTATTGTCAATTTATTAGAGGATTTGTAAGATGGTGATATTCTTAATTGTTATTAATATTTGAGATATTTCATGTCTTAGCTGCAGTGCTTCTAAGAAGAAAAGTACTACTTACTGACTATTCAGTATTCTGAACATACAGTTTGACATATTACAGATCACTTTTATGTTTGTTATTGTATTAATCCCATATAGTTCCCTACTCAATAATATGTGTATTGCCTTACTCTATATCACTTTTATATAATAGTGGATATAGAATCTTTGCTTAAAAAAGTACATTGTCCATGGTGTCTACATAATCCTTCACTTTTGTATGCTTTAGGTTTACAAAGTGCTTCAAAATTAGAGTTGGGGGGGGCCACATTTTCTCACTTAGACTGGTGATTTTCCCTTGCTCTCAGGTGGTCTCCCTACCCTTGTATTATAAGCTCCTTTGGTTTGCATGGCGTCCATACTTCCTGGAAGTCCACTGGAGTGGGAATAACTTCCTACTCACATCAACTGATCCCTGTACATTTGCTGATTGTTATTCCATTGACGGAGGTAGTTCATGTTTGATTCATTGATAGATGAACCAGCAGAGCCATTCTCTAGAAAACTTGTCTTTAACCTGGGTAACCCTTTTTTTAAGGTAGTGGTATAAATAGTTCTATGTTAAAAATGTCGAGTTCGTTGAAAGCTGTGGAAGGAAAATAATCTCTAAAGGGCAAAGTTGCTTATGGCGACTTGAAGACCACCTGTAAATTATTTGGTTGTTAATGGTGTCCATATTTTAAAAATTTTTTTTCTTTTTTTTAAAAAAGCCTTTCAAATGGTTAATAGTATCCATACTTTTTAAAGGAGAATAAAGTTTCCCTTAATAATTCATGTGTTTGAATTATAATGTTTTTCATTTCAGTAATTGTCTCCCATACTATAATTGTGTCCCTGTGACCTTAGTCTGTGACTGAGGAAATGAAATGACTGATGAAGAGTTCTGATTTCATTACAAGAAGAAAGGATTATGGAGTTCTTTAAATGGAGCTGTGGTTTGAAGTTAAATTTAAATTGAATATAAATTTTGAATAGTTTTTCCTTCGCCCTGTGGGTTACAAAGTAGCAGTTAGACTGGTGTGCTTCCATACTTAATGATAGTGTAGTTAAACTTTAAGTTGCTGGAAAGTAGGCCAAGTCATATTTCAAGGTGGTAGATGACCAGGCAGGACATCTTTGGGAATTGTCTGTACTCTGTATACTTCACTGAAGAACAGTGTCGGGCAGAGGTGGCATTTGATGTCTTTCTTTTTCAAACTCTTAGAACATGATGGTGAGAGTATCTCCAGCACAGGTTAGCTTCCCGACTGCTGGCTCCAAGAGATTGGACACCCTCTTGGGTTGCAGTTCTCTCAGACCTGGGCTCACGAGACGTGCAGAAAGAGTCAGGTAAGCAGGACATGTGCTAAGCTGGTAATTACCCAGAATGGGCCACTGGCAATTTGACTTACATCTTCTATCCAGTTTAGATTTATTCTTTGGTTGTCCTACAAGCTAAAGCATTTAAATATAGGTTAAAATTTAGCCTGCCTCCTCAGGCTTGTGTTGAACACTTCTCTCTGTTATTCTAATGGGAAGTTTTAGAGCAAGAGAAATATTCATCCACCACTTTCCAATTTTCTCATTCAGAGAGTGTGTAGGGAAATGGTGTCCAAAATATCAGTTTAAGATCATTGCCTTAGAATATGTTGGTTCCCTTGGGTTTTAACGGGTTGCTGTCAGAATAGTTCTTTCTTTGAAATACAATATAGGCTTTGTCAGAGTGAAGTATGTTTTAGGGAATATAGAGTAGTCTTCCATAGAATCTAGAGGTGGAGTGATTCATCCATGAAATGAGCAGTCTTTTGTTTTAGAAATGTGGGTAGTGATATTTTTATAATAATCATGAAACCTTTGTAAACATTTCTAGAAGCTGGTTTTTCTCTTTTTAAAAATGAGTCCAAGAAAGTGAGAGCTTTGTGACTAGCTCTGTGGAATCTGGAAAGTTGTATTTATACTTAGCCCATTTCAGGTCATATTTATATGACTAAGGATAATGAAAAAATGTGGTTAAAATTTTTGAAAAGATATATGTGTAAGACAGTAGATTATCTGATTTATAAGATGACCCAGAATTACAATACTGTAACTTTGAGGTGGATGTGAGGGTAATTTCTGAAATATTAATAATTTAATGGTTTCTGGACTTAATGTACTTTTTTGTTTTTTTTTTAATGCTGGCTAACCCACATCAGGAAATGAGGACATTTTTTTGTTTTTTGGGCATTTGCCAGACCTGTACAAAGCATAAAACATCTGCAGATGTCTGTTTAAGGCAATCGCTTTATGCTTTGCAATAGAATGTTTTAACCATGAGTATATATATGTTTTATACTGTATGAAAACTACTTTATTTTAGATTTGGGTTTTCTAGTACTTGTCAGGTGCTTTCCCTTTGGGAATGGTGTTCAGACCACAAGAGACATTAATGAAGTATAGAAAGTGATGCTTAATTTTAATACAGAGCTCTCTATTGAGTTTGACTAAAACAAAAAAAGTTACAGTGATTCCTCAAAATTTCAGAGGTCAATTTTTTTCCCAACGAGTCATTTTTGAGACCGTGAGAACAGACTTAAAAAGAAGAGTTTTCCAAACTTGAGCCCTTTTGATTTTTAAAACAGAGAAAGAAAGAAAGAAAGAAAAAAAAAACCCACATCTCTTTTTGATGATATGCTGGGTCAGTTAGAATGCTTTCTATGAAGGAAGTTGTGGTGATAGGTTCTGGAATGTGGAGGGTGATGGGAACTCCCAAGAATGTAAAGCTTGGGAACTTTTTAGAAATGAAGTTTTCTTTTGCTCTGTCATGGTTAATTATGCTTTCCAGGATAACACATTGCTAGAGATTAGCTGAACAAATGGGATGAAAGTCAAAATGTAAGGTTGGATATCTTAGATAAATTTTGGTAAGAGATTAAGTTCTAAGAATGTACCGTTTTTCTACAAAATGCTACTTACGCCTTTTGAAGTATTTATGTGTCCCACACTCATGTAACAATACATGGCACATAATAGGCCTCAGTAAATATTTGTCAAATGAATAATGATGCAATACATTTAATTTGGTGTATATGGTTTTTTGTTTGGTTCAGTGAAGTATATTTCTTTAAATATTGCCATAAAATAGTATATGGGTAGATGTTAGTAAGGTACCTTTCAGTTGGCATTAAATTAGACTTGGATTATTTCAATAATAATAATTTTAGTAATACTGTGCAAGTACAATATTTCTTTTCTTCCTTAGAGGGTCAACGTAGGAATAGTTATTTGACATGGGAAGATGCTATAGTCTAGATAAATGAAGTTTTCAGGTGATTGGGTTAAATCGCTTAGATCAAATAGTAACGTCTTTAACTTTCCATATTAATATATAGCTTCAGTATTATTAATCAGAATTTTAGGTGGAATTCTTTTGGTAAAATGGGCAGAGTAGTCCTGAAGTTTCTTGGGAAGAATAAACAGGAAAGAATAGCAAAGAGCTAAGTATTAGAAGGAAGGGTAAATTGATAAAAATCTATCAATAAAAGAATTTGGCAGTTTATATCAAGTCTGAAATGATATATAATTTGTAATGCACAATTTCCACTTCTGTTAATCAAATCTAAGAATGTGTAGAGAAAATGGGGTGAAAAAATTTTGGCAGCTTTATGGTAGCAGAAAGTTAGAAATTACATAAATAAACAATAATAGAGGATTGTTTAAAATGATATTCTAAAACAGTGAAATTATATAATATTTAAAATGATACTTATTAAAGCTTTGTAATATTACATCATGATCATTTTTCATTGTGAATAAGAAAAGCAGTATGTGAAATTATAAATGTGGTACGATTATATATAATATTTAAGCATAAAATGGCTAGGAATAATAAAAAGTGCTTATTTATTTATTTATTTATTTATTTATTTATTTATTTTTAGAGACAGGGTCTCACTCTTGCTTAGGGTGGTCTCAAACTCCTGACCTTGAGCCATCCTCCTGCCTCAGCCTCCCAGAGTGCTAGGATTACAGATGTGAGAAAAGTGCTTTTTTAAAACACAGCTTTATTGAAGTGCAGTGAACATACCATAAAATTCACTTGTTACAGCCTGAGCAAGAGCGAGACCCCGTCTCTACTAAAAAAATAGAAAGAAATTATCTGGCCAACTAAAATATATATAGAAAAAATTAGCCAGGCATGGTGGCTCATGCCTGTAGTCCCAGCTACTTGGGAGGCTGAGGCAGTAGGATCGCTTAAGCCCAGGAGTCTGAGGTTGCTATGAGCTAGGCTGACGCCACGGCACTCACTCTAGCCCGGCAACAAAACGAGACCCTGTCTCAAAAAAAAAAAAAATTCACTTGTTGTAAGTGTAAAAGGTTTTTATATATTTATAGAGTTGTGCAACCATCATAACAATGCTGTTTGAGAATATTTCCATCACCCCCAAAATTTATTCTTCCATGTCTCTCACCCTCAGTCCTAGGCAAACAATGATCTGCTTTCTGTCGAATAAATCTGCCTTTTCTGGACATTTAGTATGCAAAGAATTATATGTTATGTAGTCTTTAGCATTTGACTTCTTTTACTTGCCATAATGTTTTTGAGGTTCTTCCATGGTGTAGCATTTATCAATAGTTCCTTTATATTGTTGAGTAGTATTCTATTGTATAGATATACCACATTTTCTTTATTCAGTCACCAGTTAATGGACATTTGAATTGTTTCCAGTTTTTACCTATTATAACTAATGCTGTTGTGAACAGTTGTGTACATCTTTGTATGGACAAATGTTTTCATTTCTCTTAGGTAGATTCCTAGGGGTGGATTTGTTGTATCATATGGTAGGATTTTGTATAAGAAACCACCAAAGTGGCTGTTTTTTGCAGTAATGTATGAGGGGCCCACTTGGTCCACATCCTCAGCAACACTTGGTATTTATTGTCATTTTGATTATAGCCATCTTTGTATGTGTGAAGTGGTATTTAAATGTGCCTTTAATTTGCATTTCCCTAATGACTAATGATGTTGAGCATACAAAGTGCTTTTAAAAATTCACTTTTTTTATCCTTTAAACTCTGAACTGTTACTGTTCTCAGTATAATCAAACAGGAGAGTAATTTGAAGAATATATTAACCAATGGGTAGGGAAGTTAATGGGCTCTGGATGGAAATGACAAGAATGTGAATAGTTGCTAAAATGAATATATTTATTATAAATAAACATTAATTCAGGCAGTTGTTTCTTTTTTGTTGGTTTAAAATTAGTGTGATTTTTCAGTTTTCTTCTTATTCCCTGGCATTTCCCTTTTATGCTAAAAAACCACGTAAGGTGGTTTGAACCCTGAATAGAAATGGATCACAGAGGAGTCTAGTTATCCAGATAAGAAGATTAAACTCATTAGGAAGTTGCTACTTTAACTCCAGGAGGTTTGGTTGATTGTTTAATAAGCATATTAAGACCCTGGATCTTCTTGCTGGGCTTGTTTAGTGCAATGTTACTTTGTTACGTTAACTCAGAGTATATGGTTTTTTTTGCATATGAAGCAATCAGAAGAAAAGTCTTCTACTAGTTAGTTAATACTTTTTTCTTAGCAGATGTCTATAGTCTAACCCAGCCCAATTGTACAGAAGTAATTTAGTCAGTTTTGAGAGCTATGACTGTCATTTATCTATGTTGAGAATGGGAAAAAGGAAAGTTTTTCTCCAGCAAGGCAAAATTAGAAAGTAGGCCACCAATCTCCTCTTTCTGTATCTTCCCTCATCCTGTTTTCTGAAGAGTCCTTCCATTTCTGCTCTTGATCCGGTTTCTCTCAGCTTCTTGAGAGAACTTGTCTCTATAATTCTCCTTTTCTATTAGTTCTTCCTTTAACTCTAGCATCCTTTCTGCCCCACGTTTTGCCTTGTATTTAGACACCTTCCTTAAATGAATAGTCTCCATCTAAGGTCTGTCTTTTTCACCTTCTTTCCTCCCAGATTAATCCCAGAAGCTTTATTTTCTCCATCAAGATGACAGCCCCTAGGATCATTAATGACCCTTTTCTACTAGGTCTATGTAATTTTTAAAGTGTTTTATCTTAATTTCCCCCCTAATTTAGTTATTATTTTTATGTGCCTATTTTTATGCCAGTACAACCACACTGTCTTGATTATTGTAGCTGTATAGTAAGTTTTGAAATTGGGAAATATGAGTACCCCAACTTATTCTTCTCTTGCAAGGCTTTTATTTTTTTCTGGGTCCTCTGCTTTTCCATATGAACTTTAGAATCAGTTTGTCAATTTCTGTAAAAATGCAGGCTAGGATTTTGGTAGGGATTGCATTGAATCTGTAGATAATTTGGGGAGTATTGCTGTCTTAACAGTATTAAATCTTCCAATCCGTGAACATGGGTGTCTTTCCATTTATGTAAGTCTTCTTTAGTTCCTTTTAACAATGTTAAGTTTATTCCTAAGTATTTTATTCTTTGTGATGCTATTATAAATGGAATTGTTTTCTTCCTTTCATGTTTGGATTGTTCATTGCTAGTGTATAGAAATACAATTGAATTTTTGTATATTCTTATATCCTGCAACCTTGCTGACACTATTTATTCTAATAGAAAAAACTATTGTTTTTTGTGTGTTTATGTTGATTCCTTAGGATTTCTTTATGCAAGATCGTATTATCTGCAAGTAGAGGTAGCTTTACTTCTTCCTTCCCAATCTGGATGCCATTTATTTGTTTTTCTTGCCTAATTACCCTGCCCAGAACCTCAATGTTGAATGGAAATGGCTTCCTTGTTTTGTTTCTGATTTTAGGGAGAAAGCATGCAGGTTTTTACTATTAGCTGTGAGTTTTCAGAAAAGTCCTTTATCATGTGAAAGAATATCTCTTTTATTCCTAGTTTGCTTAGTCTTTTTATCATAAAAAGGTGCTGAATGTTGTCAAATGCTTTTTCTATATCCATTGAAAGAATCAGAGTTTTTGTTTTTTATATTTTAGTCTATTAATATTATGTATTACATTGATTGGTTTTGGGATATTAAACCAAACTTGCATTTCTGGGAAGAATCCCATTTGGTCATGGTTTGTAATTCTTTTTAGATGTCTGCTAATATTGTTTTTTAGATTTCTTCGTGGTTTTTTTTGAGGATTTTTGCATCTATATCCATAATCACTATATTCTGTAGTTTTTTATTTTGTGACGTCTTTGGTTTTTGGTTTTAGGACAATATTGAACTCATAGAATGAGTTGAGAAATGTTCAAGAGCTTTCTATGCCATAAATTCTTAACATACAGCTTTTGTACCTCATTCTTCTTGTTATTGTGCATCTCTGGATAGAGCAGGCTGGAATTTCAGTTGAACCCAGGTGTCTTTTTCTGTGGCTTTCTTCTTTTTCTGATGATTTTCCTTTGCACATCCGGAGAAGACAATTCTGTTTTTAGAATGTTTACTGTGCTCAAATTGCTCGCTAACTCTCATGCCAAGAGCCTTGCCTTGTTTGTTTACAACAATGTCAACAGTGTGCAGGTATACAGTATAAGCATAAAGGCTAACACTAAAAAGTGTTTAAGCCCCTGACTCTAGGAGGCACTGGGTTGACATGGAGTTGATGTAATTCACTCCTTTGTAATTTTGCAATTTAAGTACAAACACCAAAAAAGTTCCTTTGGTGCTTATGCTTGTCGGGCATAGAGATGGATTGAGGGAAAAAGTTATTCATCTGAGACTTCTATGTCATGTCCATATCTAATGAAAAAATAAAGCAAGTTTAATCAGGTGGGCCCTGAATGTACCTGAGCATCAGAAATCACTGCTTGCACTAACAGGCTGTTAAGGGAAACCATCAGAAGAGTTATAATTCATGTGAGCCTCATCCTTCCAATGAGAGAATATGCTGCTGCTTTCTGTTGGACCTCCCTGCTTTCCTAGACACAGTTTGTAAGGTTCAACCTGCCCAGGTGCAGCCTGACTGAGCAAATTCCTTCTGAAGGAGAGAATTAGTAACCTTCCTGGGTTCACGGCCATTTGAGTGCTTTTAACTTTTGGTTCTTTTTAAAAATCATTGCTCCATGATCGAAGCAAATGGCCCATGTTAACTATTATATAAATGTAGAGAGCCAGTTGAGGACAGTGGCTAATAGTTGGCAGGATTAAATGGGGGCCATAATAGAGGCTTTGTCGGCAGTGGAATCTGGGCTAAAGTTTCTCTGAGGCAAGGCTCAGGGTCATGGAATCCCTAAATGTTAGAAGAGACTCAGAGAACTGTGAAGTTCTTTTTCATTAGAAATAATGACAGTTTGCATTGACATTACAATTTTGTGGTATTGTCTCTGCTCAGAAAGACAATCCCTCATTTTGTAAACCATGCTGATTAGTGTCATAACCTGCTGAGGAACAGGAAATTCCAAATTGCAGGCTAGCACAGACCCATCCCAGCTTTCCCAGAATCTCGTGGGAGCTGGCTTTGGGCCGCACACCACCAGAACTGCTGCTGAGGACTCTGATGCTCATTTATAGTATATGGAGTTGTCATGAGCCAAATCCCTTTCAATCTGAATGGGGAGAATTTTTCAGAATTACAGAGGCCTGTGGAACTTGGGGAAACCCGGGAATACTCTTGTGCCATACCATGAACTTTGAATGATAGTGGCAAACATTTGTATAGTGTTTCATGATTTACAAAAGACTTTTCTCCTATGCCATTTTATTTAATCCCCACAACCTTTATAGATAGGCATGATTATCATCATTCTCTTCTTCAGCTGAGCAAACTGAGCCTCAGGAAATGCTTGTCTAGGCACGTAGCTGGTTAGTAAAGTGGCAGAGCTGAGCTTAAGACCTAGGTCCTGGAATTCTAAAGCCCATGCACTTCTTATGGCTTTAAACTTCCTCTGGGAAATCCATGCAGTGGTCAGGAGCACAATCTTTGACCTGGTTATTCTGAAACCAAGGAAATTGCCAGGTGTTTACAGGGTTTCACCGGCTTCTGAGGCAAGGATAGAAGAGGTGAGGGAGGAACGACAGCTCAAGGTGTAGCCAGATGGTATTGAGATGTTGTGGAAAATCTGAGAGATGCTACTGCTTATTTCCTGTGTGTTCTCTTGATACTCACCTCCCTTCCTTTTTCTTCAGAATGAGCCAGGCCAACTTATGACTCTACTTTGTGCCTCTAGAATCTACGCTCTGATTCCCAAGGACCTATCACTTCCTCCTTCAGATTTTAGCACTGAGTCCTTTTGATTAGTGTTGATGGAGGATAGTCTTTCTCTGAAGAAGTGTATCTTCTTTTATTCTGGAGGTAAAAACTGTTATACAGATGGGGTGACAAAGTACAAGAGATTCTTGATGGCTTGCCATTACAACTAGAGTACATTATTTATCACCATTGATTATTTTGCCAAATGTTTTGTGTAAAAAGCTTCTTAGTTTTTGGATGCCTCAGGATAATTTGTCACCTACGTTACTCAATATTGTGGCATTACAGCAGAGAGGATTGTGCTGGCCTCTAAACTCCAGAGCCCAGTTGGCAGCCAGCCTGACCAACTACACAGTGCAGTGATCTCAGGAGGTGGCCAGACACTCTGGTAGCTGGAGGAGATGAGTTTATGCCAGTTTGACTTTGGGTTTTTAAAATTTCTTGCAGCTGAAAGTTTCCTAATATACTCAGTCCTGGAAATGGATGCTTGTGCACAAGATGTTGTATATGCTGATCCTCCTGTAAAATATCTGTTTTTTCAGATGCTCCTACATTTTTCTCCTCGGCTTGCAAATTATGCTTTTACCCTGTGGTGATCATTATGTCATTCATACGAAGGTTGACATAGAGAGAGGAAAGCTATGAGAGAAGAAAGTAGAACTGGGAGACTGTCCTGAGAGAGGGCAAACTTGCACTCTGGGTGATGTATTGATGCAATCTCCAGGGGAAGAATTAAGGAATCCAACTGTGAGTGTCTTCTATGTCAGCAGTTCTCATCTACTCTTCAGATCATTTTTAAAATATATATTATTTATACCCTCATTTATATAGATGAGGAAACTGCCTTTCAGGGTAAATTGCCCAAGGCCACACAGTAAGTGGCAGAGCTGATAGGGTTTGAAACTTGGATCTATAAAACTCAAACCCATACTCTTTCAAGTATATTATGCTGGGTTTTTTAAAAATTAAGGTGAAAAAAGAAAAAACTCACGTCTTAAAATTTACCATCTTAACCATTTTTAAGTATATAGTTCCATAGTGTTTAGTGTATTTATATTGTCATAAAACAGTTCTCCAGAACTTTTTCATCTTGCAGAACTGAAACTCTGTACCAGTTAAATAACAATTCCCTCTTTGCCTCCAGCTCCTGGTAATCACCATTCTACTTTCTTTTCTCCACATCAAGTGGATAATGTGCTGCTAAGGTCATAACAAGGTTTGAGAGAGGCACATCTCACACATGAGCATAAAAACCCAATTATCACACTTATGAACTACAAAAGTATCCTCTACTTTCTATGTCTATAAATTCAACTATAGCAGATCCTTGAACAATGTCATTTCATTCACCATAATTTCATTATAATGTTGATAAGGAAAAAAAATTGATTCCTGGCCAGGGCCGCTGTCTATGTGAAGTTTGCACATTCCTCCCATATCTTCATGAGTTTTCTCCAGATACTCTGGTTTCCTCCCACATCCCAAAGATGTACACATTAGGTTAATTGGTGTGTCTAAATTGTCCCAGTCTGAGTGAATGTGGTGTGAGTACATCCTACGATGGGATGATGTCCCCTGTCCAAGCTTGGTTCCTGCCTTGTGGCTTGAGCTGCCAGCATTGGCTTCAGCCACCCACCACCTTGAACTAGAATAATAGGGTTGGAAAATGAATAAATGAATGTAAATTATTGCAAAACAAAAATTCATAAATTATACAATAATCATACAAATGTATGATAAACGATGTGATACAAAAGTGCTCAGCTAGCCTGCCATGTTATTGTTTGTTTTTGAACTTCATGGTGGTAAGAAGTGCTCCTTACAATTTTCTCTTTGCAAATATTTATTCCTTTTTTTAATCCACAACCAAAAAGACTGCCGTCACTAACTGATTCACCAAAAATCGGGCAAATAATTATCTCACCTTTTTTTTTTTTTTTTGAGACAGAGTCTCACTTTGTTGCCCGGGCTAGAGTGCCATGGTGTCAGCCTAGCTCACAGCAACCTCAAACTCTTGGGCTCAAGCAATCCTACTGCCTCAGCCTCCCGAGTAGCTGGGACTACAGGCATGTGCCACCATGCCCTACTAATTTTTTCTATATGTTTTTAGTTGTCTGGTTAATTTCTTTCTATTATTTTTAGTAGAGACGAGGTCTTGCTCTTGCTCAGGCTGGTCTCGAACTCCTGACCTCGAGTGATCCTCTTGCCTCGGCCTCTCAGAGTGCTAGGATTACAGGTGTGAGCCACCACACCCAGCCATCTCACTTTTTTTTATTAATCTTTCTTAAATGTATATATAGCTCACATTTATTTCAGTATTTAGTATTAGAACTATGTTTTGAATCTTTATTTAAAGTTTGGTGATGTTTGCCATAGGAACTTAACTCTTATTTATATCAGTTGGCCTGTGATAAAATTGGTTTCATTATATGTCCTTTACTTAAAGTCACAGTTTCCAAGAACCAATTGATGACATTGAATGATGATTTACTATACTTGAGATACCTCATATAGGTGAAATCATATGGTATTTGTCCTTTCATGACTGGCTTATTTCACTTAGCATAATATCCTCATGTTGTAGCTTATGACAGGGTTTCCTTCCTTTTTAAGGCTGCATAGTATTCCATTGTTATGCATACCACATTTTGTTTATCCGTTCATCTGTTCATGGGTACTTGAGTTGCTTCCACCTCTTGGCTATTGTGGATAGTGCTATTGTGAACATGGGTGTACAAGTAACTCTTCAAGACCCTGCTTTACATTATTTGGGATATATACCAAAAAGTAGGATTGCTGGATCAAATGGCAGTTCTGTCATTAATATTTTGAAGAACCACCATGCTATTTTCCATAGCAACCGTACCATTTTATAGTCCCACCAACAATGCATAAGGCTTCAGTTTCTCCACATCCCCACTTGTTATTCTCTGTTGTTTTGTTTTGATAGTAGCCATCCTGATGGGTGTGAGATGATATCTCATTGTGGTTTTGATTTGTATTTCTCTGATGATTCGTGATCTTGAACATCTTTTTATATGCTTGTGGGCTGTATATCATCTTTGGAAAAATGGCTATTCAAGTCCTTTGCCCGTTTGTAATCATTATTTAATTTTTTTCATTTGAGTTACAGGAGTTATTTATGTATCCTGAACATTAAGCTCTTATCAGATGCATTATTTGCAAATATTTTCTCCCATCACATAGTTTGCCTTTTCACACTGATTGTGTCCTTTAATGCACAAAGGTTTTAAGTTTGATGTAGTCCCATTTATCTATTTTGCTTTTGTTGCTTGTGCTTTTAGTGTCATATCCAAGAAATCATTACCCATTCCAGTGTCATGTAGCTTTCCCTTATGTTTTCTTCCAGGAATTTTATAGTTTGGGGTCTTATGTTTAGGTCTTTAATCCATGTTGAGTTGATTTTTGTGTATGGTTCATTCTTTCGCTTGTGGCTATCCTGTTTTCCCAGCACCATTTGTGGAAGAGACTGTCCTTTCCCATCATGCCCTTTTTTAATGGTAAAGGAGAGAGAGTGATGAGAGGGCACAGACATTTATTTTGGGGGAAAAGTAATACTAAAGTATTTTTTAGCTTTTTTGCCACTACGTAAGTGGAGAAAGGTATACGTAAAACTTCGCTAGTGTGATATATTCACAAGAATTATGGAGGACTTGGAAAAGGAGGAGGAAGAGAAAAAGAAAGGAATAACTGAGAACTTGTTTTCTAGAACCAGAGGGAGTTTAACTATTATTTATGTTTGTGTGGGGAAAGCAAATCAAGACGTTACAGTAATACTGTAGTCTCTTTGGCTATGAAGAGACCAACTTTCCAGAAGTTGCTGGCAGGTTGGTGGTGGGGGAGGGAACATTTTTTAATGGCAAACTAATGAGGCCCTGAAATCTCAGAGGCAAACAAACACGGAAGAGAAAGAAAGCCATCCAAAGAAATTGTAGTCTGTATAGTGTGATGGCTTAATTCACAGAGGGAGCAGCAGTGTCTCGGAGGGCACGTGGCCAGGCTGGGGAGGCAGCACAGAACCAGAGGAGTGAGCAGGGAGAGCTCCGCCCGGGGTCAGCAGCGCTGAGAGTGGGCTGAGCGGCAACCTTGAGGAAGAGGGACCAGACTGAAGGTACTGGCTGTGCAGTCCTGTGGTGGAGGGGGCGGGAGGCAAAGACCACTCCTCCTTCCCTGCAGTGTTAGCCCTTAGCCAGCTAGAAAAAAATCAGAAAAACTTTGTCTGTAGCTAGCTTTCAACTAGCTAATTGAAAAAAAAAAAAAATATATATATATATATATAAATATATATATATAGAGAGAGAGAGAGACAAAGAGAGAAGGTGCTTTTTTTCCTAATGTGGTAACATTTCTCAGAGTTACTTAAAAACATTTCATATGTCTGAGGTTCCTGTTAAAGTCTCTGTCTGGGCTTTAATCTGGGTTATGGAAATTCTGTTTGTATCTTTATTTCCTTTCCTTTCTGTAGCAAATATTATTAAGTATCCGTGTCTGTTGTTTATTGTGAGGGACATAAATGTTGTGCATCCTTCCCTCAAGAAGCTTATAGTGCAGTAGAGAAAACAAAATGTTTATAAATAATGGTAATTATTTTCCATACCAATGGTAAGCGTGGGAATAACAAGACAAAAGCTTGTCTTTTTAATTATCTCTAGAGGTTATCTACAAGGAGAAGAAAGATCTTTTTAAGGATGGAGAAACTGAGAGCCAAATAGTATGTAAACTTTACAGGTCTGGGTCCTCCGTGACATTACATCTTTACATGGAAATAGCAGGAGGCTCCATGGAAGAGATTCTGTCAGTCACGTTAGTGTGAATAGTGATTGTGGGTGTTTTGAGTCACGTTCCACTACTTTTCCAATAAGCTAGACATTCTCTTTGAGGTATTTGCAAACAGAGAACATACACCTCTTTGAAAATAAACATGGATGTACATAATTGCACATTATCCACATTGCTCATGTAAAGTGGAACAAAAATAGTCTTAAAAAAATGTTGTAATACCTTACATCGTAATAGCATTCTGTGGTGAACAAAGCAGTCTCACAGAATATATGAATACTATAAATGCGTAAATGCTTATTAATGCAGTGATAGAAGTAGGAATAATAGGTGTTTTAGGCAATAAAACTAAACATTTAATCTTTCTTTCAAGACTCACTTTGCAGTTTCTGACAATTTAGCACCTAATCCTACATGATAAGAAAATACAGATGGAGGGGCATGGGCTTAATGATATTATTTAGGAGAGCTGTTTGATATAGGGAGGAGGCAACTGAGAGACTGTCTTGAAATTTCTCATTCTGTACCACCTGGTCTCCGGAGCTCTACCAAACCTGACAACAGCTGTCTCCAGTCCAGGAACCATGGACTCATGTTTTGCAAAAGTTGGGCAAGGGGATGATCTGTTGGAAAATGTGAATTCAGTGTAACAGTGGCAAAACTGTAATAAAATATTCATAGTAAATACATATTGAGCTTATCTGGTTGTATTATGGATGACCTATTACAAAGCCACTAGAAAAGTTATTTTGAAAGAGGATTTCAGGGACTGAGCTTTTTTATCATGGAATTTATATCCTAACCCTAACTTTGTATCCGCATCTTTTGTCTTACTGCTTTCCTTTGCCTTCCTTAAATTTCCCTTCATTGAAATATAGTTGACATACAATAAGCTGCTCATATTGTGTAAGGTTTGACTCATGACATTGTCACCACAATCAAGAAAACAAGCATATCCCTTTGTAATCTCCTCTCTCTCTCTCTCTCTCTCTGTGTGTGTGTGTGTGTGTCTGTGTGTGTGTGTGTGTGTCTCGAAGACTCTTTCTTGTCTTTGAGGTGTTTGGGAAAGCATTCTGAGAAACAGTGTCTTGGGGAATTCTCTTACATCCTGGAACTGGCCTAGATAGATCTAATTCCCTGAGCCAAGTCCTGGCCATTGGACCTGCCTCCTCACCCACCTCTCTTTCACATAAATGACAGTTCTGAATTTGTGGTGTGAGTTAGCTTTGCTGGTGCTCTGCAGCTTTCTGGGCCACATTGGACTGAGTGTATGTTTGGCCAGGTACTTCCCACACTGTAGTGAAGAATGAGGATTTAAAAAAAAATTTCTAGTCTATTGTGAAGTGATACTTCTGTAAGAGACATTTAAAATGAGTTATTAGAAAAATGAAAAAAAGGCGTATGAATATAAATCCCAATTGTTTTCTCTTTAGATTCAGCAGATATAAAATTCCTCTGTCAAATTGGTAAGTTTCTAAATACCTATTCTTAATTCCTGCTCTGATTCCATTACAGGTTTTCAACGAAACCTTGTGACTCATGGGCCCCGTTGAGTGGCACTGACTGGCAGTCCTGCTTCTCCTATTTTTTTCCTACTGGGTATAGTGATCTTTTGGCCATGCGTTTAGAGTTTCCTGCTTGAAATGTTCTGCAACTTTTGGCCATTTTGGTTTAAGAAATGAAAGGAAACTAGCAGTTGTTGAGTACTTACGATATGCCAGCATTTTTATTGTTAATTTCTAGGTAACCCTCAAACAGCCCTACAGAGTAGTAATACTAGCTCCACTGCAGGGATGAATTATTAGTAACTCACATGTATTCCGTATTAACAAATATTGCTGAATGCCTGGTAGAGACTAGGTGTGGGCTGGGCTCTGGGGATACAGCAGGAAACAGAGCCGACAAAATTCTTGTCCTCATGGCACTTACATCTTTTTGGGGGAGAAGGTAGACAAATCATAAACAAATAGCTAAAGCATGTAGTATATTAGATGGTGTGAAACAGTGTGGAAAGAAAGGAATTAGAGAAGGGTATGGGGATAGTAGACAAGGATTGCACATTGAAGTAGGGTGGTTGGAGAAGTGCTCTCAGAGTTGAGCCCAGATCTGAGGGGCCGAGGGAGAGGGAGTCAGTGAGCAGCAGAGGTAAATGTCCTTTCTCATGCCACCTAGCTAGTGAATGGCTGATAATACATGTGGCTTTTTCTATTACACTTTACAGTCTTTATTCACTCCCTATGCTCCTGGTTTGAAAGATGCCTGAATCCAAAAAAAGTGGAATGGGAAGGTGTGATTTATGTGTGGTAGGGAAACAGACTGAAAGTCTGCTCTTGATGTGGATTTTGCTTTTGATTAGGTCTGGATATTTTCCAAGGCTCTGAATATCCTTTTCCTAACAGTACAAAGTACATGAGTTTTGTAATTGAGTTTCCATTTTTAAGTGGATGAAATTTCTCTAGGGGATGTGGAAAGCTAGACAAAATCAGGGAAAGGATTTTCAAAAGAGAAGAGATTAAAGCTTTGGAAAGAAGGCATTGCTTTTGTGTAAGTACTTTGAAGTTAAGGATTGTGTAAGTCATTCTGTGCTGTGAATGACCTGGTACTTAGAGACAGCTGTCTTGGCATTTGACAGCACCCTTTGCTGGGGTTCTTTTCTCATCTGTCTGCTCTCTATTGCCCAAGACTTCCCTTCTGCAAACTCCAACAGCTCTCATCCAAACGCTTCACTTGAGGTCCTGGCTACGGAACCTCCGACTGCCCCTCTGCCCTCTCACCGCCTCCACCAGGATTGAGTTGAGAGGAGATGGAGTTGGGATGATGACTATTTATGACCAGCAGGTATTCTAGTCTCATTTGAGCTTGGACACCACGTGACATTGGCAGGACAGGTATTCCTGTACTTATTATACAGATGAGAAATGTGAAGCTCAGAGATATTAAATGATTTGTCCAAGGTCATCATCTCCAGTAAACCAGTTTAGAGCCTTGAACCAAAGTCTTAGTTTCCTGTGTCCCTTGACTGCTGCTACTCCATCTCCTTTTCAGCTACATTTTGGATTAAGCAAGTTTTTGTGGGTTAGTCATGATTTTAGTATATGGAATGTATTATATGGCTTCTATGGAAAATGTGTTCCAGAATTGTAAACTTAATATAGATTCTGCTTCAAACTTTTGGTAGTTAAGTTTGGAATTAATTAAATATTATTTTGATTTTTACTATGTGTTGTGATTTTTTATGTTGAAATTTAATAATTCATGTAAGTGTGCTTCCAAATTTGGTAGGATACTCTTACTACTCTGGAATGTGTATTACCTGCTGTTCTTTGCATTCCTTGATGACAAGCCTTAATACCCTTGGAATTATCAATCATGTTAATAACTGCTCACATGATTTTTTCCCTGACTAGTTTGTTTTCTCATTTATCACTTCCCCTCCGAGGTTGGGGGATGGGAATGGGATTTTTTAAACCTGGGGTAATGTATTTGTTGATCCTCTTACAAACATAGTTATATGCTTTTTAGAATATGAACTAACCATACTTTAAAAAATGAAAAACAGAAGTTAGCCAGCTTGGTATTGATGACTGTGTGGTGATATCTGAGTCCTCCCAGAGTTAGCTTGAAATAGGGAAGTTTTGCTGCCCTTAGGGCTCGCAAAGAGCTCCAGCACAGCAGCAGGCACAGATAGTACCTCTTTGTTCAGAGCTGTGTGGGCCTTCCAAATGTTTTTGGCTCTTCCTTTTTCATCAGAGAACGTTCTTCTTGAAATTTGTGTGGAGGCCCCTTTCCTCTGATGCAGTTCCTTACTTCAGATTCCCACATGTGTCACCATTTTGTTATGGTCAGGCTGTTGAACAGAGGGGGTCTGGATTGAGCACTGACTTTTACAAGTGCAGGTTTTGCTGCAGCCCTCCTTTTCTCCAGCTTCCTTTTAGGCACTGTTTATTTTTAATTCTTTAAAGAATTTTGTGTTTTGGTTTGTAATGACTATTGCAGAAGTCAATCCTGAGTCATCAGGGTTGTTTAGTCTTTCTCCTTTTGTATATGTGTGCACATGTGGTAGTATTCATTTTTGATATTTGGGTAACATATGATATAGTTAGTATTCTTGATTGTGTAGCTGAAACCAAGCCAAAAGAGGTTGCAAACAGGATAGAAAAAACATTAAGATAATACTAATAGGCACAGGTGCTTGCTCCTGCATCAGGAAACAGGTGACTCAGGCCAGGTTTGAAGTTTTTCTACAATTGGTAGATGAGACGTAATATGAGCAGAGGGTTTGGTAGTGGAGGAAGGCCTGTTCTTGATGTTAATGTCAGTCCTGTAGCAATGACACAGACTTATCATTTATTGTTTTTTCCTAATCATTTTAGCTCTGTTCTTTTTTTTTTTTTTCCCCAAAGCAGAGTCTTGCTCTGTCTCCTGGACTAGAATGTAGAGTACAGTGGTATCATCATAGCTCACTGCAACCTCAAACTCCTGAGCTCAAGTGATCCACCCGCCTCGGTGTCCCGAGTAGCAGGGACTACAAGCATGTGCCACCACGCCCCGCTGATTTTTAAAAATTTTTTTCTGGAGACAGGGTCTCACTATGTTGCACAGACTGGTCTCAAATTTCTTACCTCAGGGAGCCCTCCTGTCTTGGCCTTCCAAAGTTCAGGGATTACAGATGTGAGCCACTGCACCCGGCCATAGTCACCAATAATTTCTAATTATGATTCATTTCAACTACCTTCTTCAATTACATTATTTTTAACAGAGTTTGTGCTTAGCGTTTGTATATGTAAAAACTTGTTTCATATATTTCTAATCTGTATATCCATTCCTATTTTGTTATACTCTCTTTAAATGTAGGTACTTTTATTTTGAAATAGTTTTCAAATGTTAAGCTTAATATAACTTGGTGGTATTATAACATATGCAGAAATGAATATCTATGCTTTCCTCCACCATTACTCTTTGAGAATCCTTTAACTTGAAGGCTAATGTCTTAGCTGAACTCTTAAAAGCATTTCAGTATCATAAGCGTGGGAAATGTTTATTTTAGCTCATGAAATGTAAATAATTTTTAATCTAGTTTATAAGAAAAATGATGTAGGGATATCCTTTCTTTGTTTCTCAAGAATAAATTTAATCTTGAATTTCAGGTTATCATCCTGAATTCATTATCCCATATCACTTTTTGGTATGCATTCATGGGAGTTTGTAGGCAATTTCATGCCAAAGTATTCCAAAATCTGATTTTTTTGGAACGAGTTCAACTAACACTCACTTTGAGGCGATTCAGAATTTTGTAACAAAAACATCTTATGTTTGAATTTCTACCTTTATGATTTCATTTTATCTTTTCCATAGCCCTGAGATTTAGACAGAATGGTTATTATCCATCTTTTATGGATGATAAAGCTGAATATTAAGAATTTTACTGAACAAAGATGTCACAGCTAGTGAATGGTACGATTAAGCTATAATTTTACTTGTAGTCAATATATCTTCTACCACTGTATGCATATGAACCTATTACTAGCCTATAACTGGTTTTCAGATGTGTGAAATGTATTTTTAAAAATTTTATTGATGTGTAAAATATAAAAGAAGGGCTGGGCATGGTGGCTCACGCCTGTAATCCCAGCACTTTGGGTAGCTGAGGTGGTAGGACTGCTTGAGGCCAGGAGTTTGAGACCAGCCTGACCAACATAAATAAATAAAATAAAATACAAAATAGTGCACAAATCTTAAGTATAGAGCTTGAATTTTCACAAAGCAAACATAATTAAATGATTTTAAGAATGAATTAATGTTAAAATACAGTGAATTTGTAATGAATTTTGTAAGAATTGGATATCCAGAGCCTCTTGATTCCAGAGAAATAAAGTTATTTTTAAACTTCTGTTATACTTCCCTGAATACCAATTTGAATTAAGTAGGTTTCTAATTTCCTCATTTGTTCATTATTTGAGACAGTATTCACTGAGAGCGTACTCTCTGCCAGGCGTGTGCCTATGTGTGGGGGATACATCTGTGAATAAGAATCACCTCTTGTAAGAAACTTTTACTTGGGGTCAGACTGAAGAGGAATCAGGCAGATTTCTGTGGGAGCATGAGTGTCCAGGCTGAGGGGCTCTGGGAAAACGTCCCAGAGGAAGGAACATCTTGACTGAGTCCATATATGGGTGGAAATCATCCAGAGATGGCAACCTAGGGAGGAAGAGCAGAAGGCAGAGGCTAGAGGCGGCAGCACGCTGAGCTGTGTGGGGGAGCTGCGTGGTGGGCTGCCACTGTGGGGCAAGGAGTGGGCTGGGAAGTGCTGGGGGCAGCAGGGCGGCCAGATCCGGTTTTTACTGTTAATGTAAGTTCCCTTGGTTACAAATAGCAGGGATCCACTCTGGCAAACAGAAGCTAAAAAGGAATTTGTTGGAAAAAAAGTGAGATGGCTCCCAGAATTGAAGAAAGGGGCTAAAAATATAGATCTCTGAGAGGGCAAATAACTAGGGCAACTCCTGGCATCTCGGCAGAATGTGTAAGGCAGTTTGGTTAGTTGACTGCTTCTTACTGTAGAGTGTTAGTCTCTACTCAGGTTTCTATAATAGTTTTTGAGAAATAGAACCTAATTAACTTAGTTCAGGTCCATCACCCAAACCAGGACCAATTATTGTGGCCATAGGACAGAAACAAGCCCTATCCTCAGTCAGGGTAGGTGGCTGTTATATGGTCAGGACAGCTAGATTTGTTACCCAAAACAGAGAGCGGGGCACTGCCCAGAGGCAGTGTGCAGTGGCTTGGAGAAGGGCTGGCTTGGGAGCAGTGATTAGGAAAGAGCGGACATTCAGAGACCAGTTAGAAGGCTGTTGCCTTAATCCGAGTGAAAGGTGACAGTGCCAGAAGTAGGCTCTGTCCATAGGGATGGAAAGGAGTGAATAGATTCAGAGATATTTAAGATGCAGAGAAGAAAGGACTTTGCAATTGGATTATTGGGAGATTTGTGAAGAAGATTAAGTTGGTTAGGATGACTCCACATTTCTGGCTTGGACCAGAACCGTTGGGTGAATAGTGGTGCCTTGTGTGGAGAAAAGCTAGTTTCAGGAGCGGAGTGGGGCTTTCATTCAGTTTTTAAGTGTTGAGTTGGAGTACTGACGCAGACCACATTTAACTGAAGAATACTTGGGTGTGAACAGCTCTTCCTCGATGAGTTGTTTCTGGTATTCAGACTCTGCCATCGGGGCTCTCTCACTCCAACATAGTGGCCTGTGCCATTGTTGTCCTTCTTTAGTGTCCCTGGCCTAACAGTGAGAGTCTTCCCACAGTAGTGCCGTGGGAATTTGAAAACTGCCTCCTCCCTCCTCTGCTCCCATACTTCGGGCAGGTTCAGGTCTGAGTGGGTATTGGGGAATGGCTATTGTTAAAGTAAATTAAAATGGAGACCAGGCCCAAAGATCCCTGAGCAGAAAAAACCAGTGATGTCAGCTTTGTTTAAATTGTATACATAAGCAAAACTTAACTTGGGTTATTTCTAGTTAATGCTTATGTTAGAAATAAAACTTAACCCCAGCCAATCATAAACAGCCAACTAATATGACTGTGTGACTAGGGACTTTCCAACAGGGTAACTAAGAAAGGGCAATTCTGTAATTACAGACCAATCAAATAGTTTATTTTGCTTCCACATTTTCCCATTAGATGCCAGTCTCTGACGTTTTGTCATTGGAACACTAAACCTCATTCAGTCCGGTATTCCCCAGTGTATGAATGGCTTCTTACTCACATAAACTCTTTAGAATTGTATTTGCCTCAGATTGTTCTTTTGTAGCTTGCCGAAGTTCAGAAAGGCTCCCAGAGCTTAGGTACATTTAGGACCAAGTGCTGCTATTTAGGGCTCTTTCTTTGGTGGTGTTATGGTTAAAAGAGGCTTACTGTTTTATGATACTGTTTTCTGGACAGAATTTAGTCTGAGTTTGAAAATATTTTCAAATGGGGGGCTTCTTTGTTTAAAAAGTTAAATTTACAGTTGGAATTGTGTTAGTTACAGTATTTTAATAGTGTTCATTGTTGTATATTATTAAATGAGTCAAGTCTAAACTCCGACAAGTGGTTCCTTTAGGTACTTGAATCAGTGCTTTTGACATTAGGGGGCTTAATGGTCTCAGAAATCCTCTGGGTTAGTAGTCCTCAGTGGAGCTGGAACTGTTCCCTAAGGAGCAACTGGGAACTTATGAGTTAACTTCTAGTTATCTTGATGGTTTGGGGCGAGGGGTACTACCATAGGCATTAAGTAGGCTAGGGCTAGAGATGCTGAATGTTATGGAGTATGCATCCACAGGACTTTAGTGCTGGTAAAGAAAGAAAGAGAGAGGGAGGGAGGGAGGAAGGAAGGAAGGAAAGGAAGGCACCTTTGTATTGTCTAGTGTATTATTTGAGCATGGAACCTAACTTTATTTTAGATATGATTATGAAGTACTTTTGTACAGTTTCAATAAACACTGAGTTTTCTGGGAATACCATGAAATTATAAATTGAGTAAAGAATGAAGTTTGCTTGGTTCTTTACTCTCATAGGTGGTACTAATTTGTTTTACCATAATTGTCCTTTTTTATCTTATTCAGAAGGTCAAATCCTTTAAGACAATGGTTAGGATATATTGAAAGTTTTTTTGTTTTAGAATGAGGGATGGTTGGCAAACTAAAGTAATACTTTCTCATGTGAAATAGGGTAGAGACTGAGGAAAAGTATATATAGAGAGAGATGAATATGATGATGAACTTGTTGGGTTATAAATGTGTTTCATAATAAGGATCTATGAAGAATATAAGGGCAGGGAAACTGAGTAGCACTTTAAATTGGGTAAATCAGGCTGGGTGAAATTACCCCAGATTTTTTTAAAGGCCAGAAAAGATTTGCAAGTATACTGGGTATTCAGCAAGTTAAAAGATAGATCTATGTCCATTCAGCGTATTGTGTGGAAAACATTTATTCTGATTTTTTTGTTTGTTTCTATGTGAGACTCAAAGGAAAAAAGAAGTATGGCAAGGAATGGGTGGAAAAGGCTGGTTCTTCTCCCAGGGTGCTCAGAGGGTAGCTGGAGATGACACAGAGCTGTAGCTCCCCCTGCTGGAGAGAAGCAAACCCACTGTCGCAGGTGTGGCCTCTGCAATCACAGTGAGCCCACCCATATTTACTAAAGGACCTACTGTGCACCCGGTAGCACCTTGTCAGGCTCTAGAGTTACAGAGGAAAAACATAGTCACCTTCCTTGCTTCCACCATGCTTAGCTCTGAGAGGCCTTCTGCTATCAAGAAAAGGACTTTTAATTTAGCTGGCATGCTGTTGCATTCTAGGTTCTCTTCTTAGACTTTTCCTTGGGTGACTTTTAAAGTCATGTAATCTGGGTCCGAATATGAGTCCTGTCTTCTTGCCTTCCTCCCCAGACAGCATGCACTTCACCACTTGCTCCACCCCCTTCTTCACCAACTACCAGTCCCTGGGATCTGTCCAGTTGTCCAGGCACATTGTCCAGCCCACCGGCAGCATGGCCAGCATCTGTGTAGGTGTCAGAACCTTGGGCTCCTGGATCTCTATGTCCTGCTCTACCAGCTTCTGGGGCAGCTGGGGGTTCAGGGCCCAGGCTGTGGGGATGGCCAGGAGTCTGGCGGGATTGGAGGGCATCCAGACAGAGAAGGAGACCACACAAGACCTGAATGGCCACCTGGCCTCCTACCTGGACAGAGTGAGGAGCCTGGAAACTGACAGTCAGTGGCTGAAAAGCACAATCCAGGAACACCTAGAGAAGAAAGGACCCCAGGTCAGAGACTGGAGGCATTAACTTCAAGACCGTTAAGTTCCTGAAGGCCTAGATCTTGGCAAATTCTGTGGACAATGCACACATAGTTCTGCAGATTGACAGTGCCCGTCTTGCTGCTGATGACTTGTCAAGTATGAGACAGCTGGCCATGCACCAGTCCGTGGAGAGTGACATCCATGGGCTCTGCAAGGTCACTCGGGTATGGCTGGAGGCAGAGATTGAGGCTCTCAAGGAGGAGCTGCTTTTCATAAAGAAGACCATGAGGCGGAGGTAAAAGGCCTTCAAGCCCAGATTGCCAGCAGTGGGTTCATGGAGGTAGACACCCCAAATCTCAGGGCCTCAGCAAGATCACGGTGGACATCCAGCCCAGTATGACAAGCTGGCTCAGAAAAACTGAGAGGAGCTGGACAAATACTCATCCCCACAGACTGAAGAGTGTACCCAGCAGTCACCTCACAGTCAGCTAAGATCCAGTTGTAGCTATTTTCCTAAGTGAGAACTCCCTTGGCTTGGGAAGTCTAATGGCATCAGGCGTTTCAATTGGTCTGTATTGCTTTCTCTTTTTTATTTCAATAGATTTATGGGGTACAAGTGGTCTTTTGTTACATGGATGAATTGTATGGTGGTGAAGTCAGGGCTTTTAGTATACCCATCACCCTAACAGTGTACATTGTACGTGATAGGGAATTTTTGACCTCTCACCCTTCACACACTCTGTCTCCTTCTGAGTCTCCAAAGTCCCTTATACCACTATGTGTGACCATGTATACACATTGTTCAGCTCCACTTATGAGTACATGCAGTATTTGTTTTTCTGTTCCTAAGATACTTCACTTAGGATAATGGCTTCCAGTTTCATCCAAGTTGCTGCAAAAGACATTATTTCATTCTTTTTTTATGGCTGAGTAGCATCACATGACATATATATATACACACTACATACTCTTTATCTACTATCAGTTGATGGGTAATTAGGTTGATTATGCTAAGGTGTCGCTCACAGAGCTGAGACATATAGTCCAGTTCTTGGAGAGCTACCTGGACTCCATGTGAAGTCTGAAGGCCGGCCTGGAGAACACCCTGAGAAAGGTGGAAGGCTGCTACACCATGCAGATGGAGCAGCTCAACAGGGAGGGTCCTGCTGTACCTGGAGTCAGAGCTGGCACAGACCGGGCAGAAGGTTAGCGCTAGGCCTAGGAGTACGAGGCCCTGCTGAGCATCAAGGCCAAGCTAGAGGATGAGATTACCACCTACTGCCACCTGCTGGAAGACAGGGAGGACATCAGTGTTGTTGATGCCTTGATCAGTAGCAACTCCATGCACACCATCCAAACGACCACCACCTGCAGGATAGTAGACAGCAGGGTGTTGTCTGAGACCAATGACACCAAAGTTCAGAGACGTTAAGGCAGTGGGAGCAGGAGGCCAATAAAAAGTTCAGGGGCCAAAGAAAAAAATAAAGTCATGTAACTTCTCTCTGAGCTTCATTTTCTTCATCTGTAAGGTAAGGAATTACAGTGCCTCTCCTACAGGCTTCAGTTTAGCTAAACTTTATTAAGTGTGGATGCCTAGTGTGTATGCTAGGCACAAGGGGCATAAAGATGAGTAGGAGTCTAGTTCCTGCCCTCAAGGAGGTTAGAAAAAGAAGCTCATAAAATGATCCTTGCAGTGTGAATGAGAAGGCATTATAGAAGCCCTGAGTGGGGGTGCCAGATCCAGACGGGAGGGTGGGACTGGGAAGCGATGGACCAGGTTTTCTGAAATCCTGATGCTCTAGCTGTGTTGTATGACGACGTTAGAGTTAGCGAGGGGAAGACAGAGGAAGACCTTCCAAGCTGAGAGGTTCATGTAAGCAGCAGCAGCAGTGAGATGAGGGCCTGCATGGTGTGTGTATGTCACTGTTAGGTGCATAAAATGAGTGGTGCGAAGTGTCCAGAGATGAGGGTTTGGGGAAGTAGGTGGAGTCAGGTGATGTAGGGTTTTGTATGCTATCTTTAGGGGGTTTTGACTTTATCCATAATGCAATGGAGAGCCATTGGGGAGTTTAAACAGGGGAATGATAACAGATTCCTTAGAGAGATCACTGGCCAGCTGGGTCTGCTGGACTTTATTGAGGGGACCAGGCTGGAGACAGGGAATCCACCTAGGAGGTTGCGGCAACGGTCCAAGTGAATAATGATGAAAGCTGGACCGCAGCGGGGGCCAAAATGGGAGTGAAGTGGGGCAGAAAGATAGATTTGAGAGGTACTTAGGGCTAAATCTAGCCACAATGGGTGATTGAAGATAATAAGTCAGGGATGATTAGGAGACTTCTAGCTCGGGTGACTGGTTGGCAATATCATTACCTGAGAGAGGGCATATTAAGAGGAAGAATTGGATTTGGGCATGGCGGAGGGTGGGGGAGTGGTT
Source organism: Lemur catta (assembly GCF_020740605.2). Classification (NCBI taxonomy): domain Eukaryota; kingdom Metazoa; phylum Chordata; class Mammalia; order Primates; family Lemuridae; genus Lemur; species Lemur catta. The sequence continues at coordinate 80,489,192 of NC_059131.1, forward strand.
TGTTTTAGGCATTATGAATCTGAGTTGCCTGTTAGGATGTCTGCTTGGGGACATCTGGCAGACAGCTTGATGTATGATGGTGAAGTTCAGGGAGGTCCAGCTGGTGCTACTAACATGGAGGAAGTAGATGAACCATGAGAAATATTAAAGGCATCAGGAAGAATGTGCACAAAGAGAGGAGCAACCATACCTAAAGGCAGGCAGGAAAGGAGGCCTACAAAGGAGGCCATGATGAGATGACTAGAGAGAGAGAAGTATGTTGGTACAGAAGTCAGGGGAATCAAAAATTTCCAGGAGGGCATCATTTAAAATTTTCAAATATAAGATAAGGACTGAAAAATGTATTCCAGGATTTGGCTTTTAAAGAGATGACTATGACCTTAATAAGAGATGTTCCCAGACTGCAGTAAGATGTGGTGTAAATGGGAGGTGAGACTACACTTAGAAAAATGTGTCTGAAGAGATGAGAGGGGTGTGATCATAGAGAGTGACTCAAGATAGACTCATTGCAAGGTAGCAGAAACTGAAGCCCGTTTGAAAACTCTTGGTGGGAAAGAGAAGGAATTGGCTGTCTGGACATGGGTGTAAGGATTGACATCAAGCAGGCCTTCTCTGGGACTGAAGCACCGGAAGCAAGAGTAAGTGGATGGGTGGGGGGTAGTTGAAGGAGAGCCTTCCAGGAGAGCTGTTTTCTTCATGAAGAGGTAAGAAGGTAATTTTATCTGCTGAGAGAAGAAAGGATGAGGTTGGTTATGGGAAGATGCTTAAGAATGGTAAAATAGTTCTGGAGGAGAGTGGGGCGTGGCTTCAAGAGGAGGGTGGACAGAACCCAAGCAAGAGTAGAAAAGTTGACAGCAGTGCCAGTCTGTGCAGCATGGCCTGCTGCTGAGCACCAGCTGGGTGTAGGAGTTGAGAAATTGGGTGTAGCATGGTTCCAGAGTTAGAGCTCTGTTGGGCTTGGTATATAGCATTAGATGTTAGGAGTTCAGCTGCTTGGTAGTGGAGTCCGGGCTAAGTAGGAAAGAAAGGAGGAGGCCTGAAGAGAGAGAGAAAATGGGTGATCCTGGGACTGAGGTCTTTCCATTGGAAGGTCAGAAGTAGTAGAAGTGAGATAAGAAGTAGAAATATGGAGGAGCAGGAACTTCAAGGCCACAGTCATTGGGTGAGTTGTTGTATGGGTGTTCACATCCCTTAGGATTATGATGGTTGTGATGGAGAGGGAGGTGATGACCCAGTCATGCAGTGTCCAGGCTTGGAGGCTCAGAGGTCACAGCGGGGATGGTATTACGTGACAAAACAGGATGAGCTTCGCTCTTCTCTGCCTAGAACTTTCTACCCTCAGTTTTTCTCATCCTTTTAGTCTCAGCTTAAATGATCCCTCTGAGAGGCTTATCCTGGTCGCCCTACTAAAGCAAGCATGCCCCCCTTTTTCTATCACTGTACATGATGATCAGTAAAGAATTGGGACACAGAAAACATCATCTGTTTCTCTACTTTGGATTTTACCTGCAATAATATGAGCTACCTTCTTTGCATACTTGGGCTCTAGTTCAGAACACTTCCATTTTCTTTGCCCTCTCCCAAGAGAGAGTATGGCTGCTTTCCAGGGTCTGTCTCTGTAGTATAGGACCATTCCTGGTAGGAATGGGGCCAGGGGACTGCTTCTCACTTTCAAGCAGCCTTTTCACTTCCAGCTTCCTTCTACCTTCCACTCCTACCTCCCAGGAGAAAGTAAACAAATCAAAGCCAGAAAAATATTCTGGCTAGAATGTTACTGCATTGAGTAGTGGGTGAGAAATCCAGAACCAGCTCTGATGGTTACGACGGGAAGGTGAAGCCTGTGAGGTGTGCACCCAAGGAGTGCTGGACAGAGCCCTGAGTTTTAGAACTCACTGTGTCTCTAGCTGATCTTAGACGAGCTCTTCCACCTCTCCGAGCACTAAACCATTTCCTGTAGACGGCACTCCAAGGTGCCTTCGGTCTTACTCTACTGCTTATCCCCAGCTCTAAGTGCTGCTACTACCCAATCTCAGTTGTTGGATAACAAGCAAAGGTGATGAGTTGTTTTCTTATTTTTCAAGATTAGCCTCAGGCCCTAATTACACCTAGGAATGCCATTATCATTGTAAAAATGTCTGTTCTCTAATAAAGAAATTGGGTAAATGAGCTTTCTTGTATTCTTGATGAATCAGGGCAAGGAATCCTTCACTCATGGACAGGGAAAGCTGTATTAGTTGCTCTCAGGTTCTTCCTTAGCCTCAACCAAATATCCCTTTATTCTTCAGTGGAAACTTGGCCCTGAGGAGTTGTGGGAGGTGACTCAGTCAGGTGTGTGAGGCTGCAGCACCGCTGGCCGCCTTCTCCTCTGCACTGTGTTTGTCAGGAATAACTGGGACAGAAGGAACAGTTTCAGCTGCTCTGCCAGCCAGAGCCTGGCATGCCTACTCTAAGCTGGCCCGGACTATGCCACCAGGAAGATGCAATAGAGACTAGCTACTTGACACCAGAGTGATACAGCGTTCAGAGGAGACAAAGAAGCTCTGTTAATTCAAACATGTAGGTATTGTCAAGATCCAAAGTGGTAGGGGCTATTGTTTTATGAAAGTTCACCTCTTTTTATGCTGATCAGTTATTCATTTTTCTAAATATTTGTCTGCATATAACAACTGCTTTCAATAAGTTTGTGGATGAATTTCTTAACTTTGTAAAGTATATAAAACAACAGGATATGAGTTATGACATTTAGGGGTGTTGTCTTATTGCTTCAGAACTGTGAGGTTTTCATGTTAACACACCATGTCACATGATTTGACTAAATGAAGGGAAAAAAAAAACCCTCAACTTGGTTTCATTCGCTCAAATATAGTTCAAGGCAACAGATACAAAGTTAAGATGAGGAAGTTCTATGCAATGTAGGAAATAGAAGCTTTTAAAGATAATTCGCTGGTGTGAAACTGGCTTCCCAAGCCCTGATAAATGAGTTAAATAAGAGTAGAACTACCAGAAGGCGGAGGTTCTTTACTACTTGGTTAAGAGAAAGAGAGCAGCGAGGCACCTTGAGTAAAGTGCTTAGACTTGCTGTTGCAGAGGTGGGCCTGTATGTGTGAAGTGACTAAGACGGAGGAACGGACGTTTAAGAGAAGTTTAAGAGAAGAAGTGGACACAATAGCCTAAACCAGCCAAACATAGGGTATTGTTGTATTTCTGGATTTAATTGTTTTCCTTATGACCTATTTTTCTCAGTTATTTAAAAGCAAATATAAGAAATATTTGTCTAAACTCTCTATGAAGTAAGGGTGTTAGGCAAGTTGTAGTAACCTTTAGCCATGCTAATTAAAATTTTTTTTCCCCGCTGCAAAGGTGATGATTGTGGGAAGGTATAGGGAAGATATACCCTATGTTTGCAAAGAAAAAAAATATAAAAATAGCAGTTGATAATGATAAGTTTATGTCCTGCAGAGACTTATATTTTAAAAGACTTTAGTAAGGCTTTTTGGCATTTTTGTTTAATTTTTTAAATATGAATTCTGCCTAGGATCTTGGGGGAAAATGTACTATTTAACAATATGTTTAGGTGAACTTTTGTCCTGCCATGGTAGGGGAAAAAAAAAAATGACAGCTAACTGAAGAGTTACTGTTATTCATTAACCTGTATAGCTCTGTTAAAAAAAATTTTGGCCATTTTTAAATTTTATTTTTAATCGACATATATATATTTATGGGGCACAATGTGATGTTTTAATACATGTATACATTACAGAATGATCAAATCAGAGTATTTAGCATATTTATCAGCTCAAATACCATTTCTTTTGTGGTGAGGACATTTAAAATCTTCTCTTTTAACTATTTTGAAATATACAACTGTAACTACCTTGCTGTGCAAGAGAACACCAGAATTTATTCCTCCTAATTGTAATTTTGTACCTGTTGACTCTTAGTTTCATTGATTCTATTGTTTTTGTAGTCTCTATGTCATTTATTTTTGCTCTGATATTTGTATTTCCTTCCTTCTGCTAACACTGGGCCTAGTGTGTTCTTCTTTTTCCAGTTCCTTGACATGTAACATTAGGTTGTTTATTTGAGATCTTTCTTCTTTTTTGGTGTAGGTGTTTATTGCTATAAAATTCCCTCTTAAAACTGCTTTTGTTGTATCCCATAGTTTTGGAATGTTGTGTTTCTATTTTCATTTGTCTCTAGATATTTTTAAATTTCCCCTTTAATTTCTTTAACCCAGTAGTTGTTAAGGAGCATATTGTTTAATTTTCACATATTTGTTAATTTTCCATAAGGAGGAAATAGTTATAGTGATCAGGAGAACAGAAATTTTTTCAGGGATAAGAAAAAAAAAGTCAGAGGATGATCACTTTAATTTGGTCTTTCAATTGATTAAAAAGGATACATACTTCAGTTTGCAAGCAACAAGGCACTGTACGCAGCTGAGAGAATGAAAAATGAGTAAAATATCCTGGATGAACATAGACACTTAGTGGTATAAAAAAATGTACAAAATAACTAAACATCAGACTATCATAAGTGATGTCAAGTTTTTGAGGATAAACAAAAGGAGAAGTGATCTGTAATTCTTAGGGATGGCACAATTGAGTTATCGACTTCTGAGTTGAACTTCGAAGAATCTGACAAATGATGGAAAGAAAGGGTGTTGTTCTAGGCAGAGTTGGCGACAGCTTGAGCATAGATTTGCAAGTAAGTGTTACTTCTCTGTTCGCAGTCCTCCCTTGCCTTTCCATCTCACCTACAATAAAATCCATCGAATAAGAGAACTTTAAAAAGTGTTTTTATTTTTTAAATGCGAGGCCTTATAGTGATTGTGAATTAGGTCTTACCCAAAATTTCTTAGCAATATGTTGATTGATCTATTTGTTTTCAGAAGAAAGCTGTATAAAGGAGCATTGCTTTGTTTTAGCTCTGAGTCAGCCCATTGCTGCTGGGGCATAGATTGTCAGAACAGTTACAGAATGAGTGGTTGATTGAATTAAATGAGGTGGTGTGTGGGAAAGTATTTTATACCCCAAACATTGCTACAAATATATGGTAGTATTGTTGGGGGAAATAGATACTTTAACATCCCAGTTGAGAGTTTCGGATAGGATATATAGAATATGAAAAATTGAAAAATAACTTTTATCAGAATTTTTTTTGTGGTGACAAGAGGAAGATATTTCCTTAACAATGTATTTATAGAACTTAAAAACTATGCTAAAATAAAGCTTATTTGCAGCCTGGGAAGGCATTTAGACCACCTAGTTGTTGTTTTTTTTTTTTTTGAGATAGAGTCTCACTTTCTTGCCCAGGCTAGAGTGCGGTGGTGTCAGCCTAGCTCACAGCAACCTCAAACTCCTGGGCTCAAGCAATCCTCCTGCCTCCACCTCCCGAGTACCTGGGACTATAGGCATGCACCACCATGCCCAGCTAATTTTTTCTATATATTTTTAGTTGTCCAGCTAATTTCTTTCTATGTTTTTTAGTGGAGAAGGGGTCTCATTCTTGTTCGGACTGGTCTTGAACTCCTGAGCTCAAACGATCCACCTGCCTCTGCCTCCCAGAGTGCTAGGATTACAGGCGTGAGCCACCCCACCTGGCCCCTTAGATCACCTAGTTGTTTAGGTTCAGGTGTTGATGGTCTTTCTTGTCACTTATTTGACAGTTTCAGACCTGTAAAGAGCCTATACTTTTCTCATTTTTTTCTTTATTTGTTGAGCCTATTTATATTTGAAATACTGTGGTATAGTTGAAAGATAATGGGTTTTAGAACTACCAGTTTTGGGTTTAAATCTTCTGGCCAGGTGCAGTGGCTCATGCCTGTAATCCTAGCACTTTGGGAGGCCAAGTCAAGAGGATTGCTTGAGGCCAGGAGTTTGAGACCAGCCTGAGCAAGAACAAGACCCTGTGTCTACCAAAAATAGAAAAATTAGCTGGGCGTGGTGGCATGCACCTGTAGTCCCAGCTACTCAGGAGGCTGAGGCAGGAGGATCGCTTGAGTCCAGGAATCTGAGGTTGCAGTGAGCTGCAATGATGCCACTGCGCTCTAGCCTGGGCAACAGAGTGAGACTCTGTCTCAAAAAAAAAAAAAAAAATCTTCTGCTACTTGTATGATTTTGAATGCATTATTTAATGTCTGAGTTGCAGATTCCTCATCTGTAAATGGCAGTAATATTTAATCTGTAAATAGTGAGAATAATTTGAGAATGTATGTAAAAGGATTCTAGCTTGATATTTGGTGGGAACTAGGTGGTCAACAAATGTCCCTCCCTTTTATTGTAGTAAAATAGTTATATAACATAAAATTTGCCATTTTAATTTTTTAAGTGTACAATTCAGTGTCATTAATTACATTCATGATGTTATACAACCATCACCACTATTTCCAAAACCTTTTACCACCCCAGATACTTTGTAACCATTAAGCATTAACTCCCCATTCCCTCCTCCTAACTCCTGATGACTTTTAACCTACTTTCTATAAATTTGCCAATTCTAGTATATTTCGTATAAGTGGAATCGTCTGAACATGATCTTCTACATCTGGCTTCTTTTACTTAGCATAATGTGTTTGAGTGTCATCTACAATGTAGCATGTATCAGAGTTTCATTCCTTTTTATGGCCAAATATTATTCCATTGTGTACCACAGTCTATCCATTTGCCTGTAAAGGACACTTCCATTTCCACCTTTGCCTGTTGTGAATAATGCTGCTATGAACATCGGTATACAAGTGTCTGTTTGAGTCCCTGTTTTCAATTCTTTTGGTTATATACCCAGAACTGGAATTGCTGGGTCATATGGTAATTTTGATTAACTTCGTCAGGAACCACCAAACTGTTTCTCACCTTTGTTTTATATTTTACTCCACGTTTTTCATGCATATCTCATTTAAGATCCGGACCTATTAGAGCTCGGGATTGAAAGCAACCAAATTCTCTTTAGTATGTGATAATCTCATGGTTTTTCTCCCCTTCCAAACAGATGTCAACCTCTTCCAAGCCTCCCACTGCCTGACTGCTACTGCAAAAAAAGCCCTTTTTCTTTTTCCTTTGCTTTTTTTTCTTTGTTTTTTATTTTTATTTTTTTGGAGACAGAGTCTTGCTCTGTCGCCCTTGGTAAAGTACAGTGGTGTCATCACAGCGCACTGCAACCTCAAATTACTGGTTACTCAAGCAATCCTCCTGCCTCAGCCTCTGAAGTGGCTGGGACTACAGGCACATGCCACCATGCCTGGCTAACTTTTCTATTTTTAGTAGAGACAGGGTCTCGCTCTTGCTCAGGCTGGTCTCAGACTCCTGAACTCAAGCGATCCTCTTGCCTCAGCCTCCCACACTGCTAGGATTACAAGTGTGAGCCACCGTGCCCGGCCCCTTTGCTTTTTTTTTCTTTCTTAAATCATCTCTCCTTCTTCTATCTTTTCTTTCTCTCATTAATTCTTTCCATTACACCCTTTGCCTCTGTTACCATTCCCCATCTACTATAAAGGGGCACCAAGGAGGAAGTCTGGCAGGAGTTAGTCCTTCTTCCCCATTCCCCAGCCCCACGTAGACCTGAAGTTGCTGTCCTCGTGGAAAGGGACACAGAGGTCCAGAGGCTAAATTGCATCAACTTACAGTAAACTTTAATGTAAACCAGACTTTCAACGATTAGCACTTATACTACAAAGTATACTCATACTACAAAGTAATTGTTTGGGAAAGGTTGGTTGGGGAATGACAAAAATAGCATCAAAGTGAATTTTCCATAGAAAAACCAGCCAGAAATAAACACCAGACTGTCAAGTCAGATGTGATTTCTTAGTCAAAGAAGGTACTTTTCATTCCTGTAATCCTGATTGGCCTGGTCAGTAATTAAAAGTCAACATTGTTTTATTTTACTTATTTCTAAGGCTTTTAATAAGGGTCTTCAGTCATGACATATCTGATGAGACCCTAGTGGGAAATAAAGGATGTATCCACACATCTCAGCGGAGTGAGCGTACACACATGAAATAGAATTATAACAAGGTTGCACTTAAATTTTGGCACTAGCAGTGAGCTATTGGTAACAGCCCTAAGGAGAAAATGAGCAGCAGCTAGAATTTGGAAACTAATTTTAATAACTTACTAATGCATGGACCTGCAGAGAAGAGATGGGATAGATATGGTGAATGAATGGTGAAAATAAATAATACAGTTTTGGGGAAGGGGGTAGGTTTTGCTTAGAAAGCTCATCACACACTACTGCCCTGTAAGAGTGAAGTCTGTGGAAGTGATTAGAATGGAGAAGGAGGAAAAACAAGGCTTGGAATATTAGTTAGTGTCATGGTTAACCCCAAGATGACTAAGTCAGCTGCTAACATATCCACAGAAAGGGAAGTAACTTTTATTGAGAATACAGGCTAAAGCCTTCTGCATTTGCTGAAGACTAAAATGCTTTCCTTGTGTTTTCAGTTCTTACCAGCCTGTGAGGGAGTTTTATTTTGCCCTCATTATAGATGGAGAATTTGACCTGCAGGTGAAGAAACTTGCCTGTCTTCTAAGAGATGGAGCCAGAATTCCAGGGAGCTGCTCCCCCTAGCTGCATGGTTGGAAATGAAAGGATTCCAGGATTCCTTTCCCCTGAGTATGAACAGAGTCTGCCTGAGTTTTCAGTGCCTCCTCTTCAAAGTGCTTCTGGGCTACATTTCTTTATTCTGTAAATGGGGCTTATTATATTATCTAGAATGGTGTTATTCAATAGAAATGTAATATGAGTCCCATGTGTAGTTTAAGATTTTCAAGTAGCCATGTGCAAAATGAAAAAAAAAACAAAATTAATTTTAGTAATATATTTTATTTAACCTAATATGTTAAGCTATTATCATGTCGAACCTATATATAGATCATATAATCCATATTTTAAAATTACCAAAATAATCCATTGTGTATTTTATACTTAAAAGCACATCTCAATTGGGACTAGCTATATTTTGTTTTTTTTTTTTTTTTTTTTTTTTTTTTTTTTTGAGACAGAGTGTCACTTTGTTGCCCGGGCTAGAGTGAGTGCCGTGGCATCAGCCTAGCTCACAGCAACCTCAAACTCCTGGGCTTAAGCGATCCTACTGCCTCAGCCTCCCTAGTAGCTGGGACTACAGGCATGAGCCACCATGCCCGGCTAATTTTTTTGTATATATATTTTTTAGTTGGCCAGATAATTTCTTTCTATTTTTAGTAGAGACGGGGTCTCACTCTTGCTCAGGCTGGTCTCGAACTCCTGACCTCGAGCGATCCACCCGCCTCGGCCTCCCAGAGCTAGGATTACAGGCGTGAGCCACCGCGCCCGGCCTAACTATATTTTGAAGTTGCTACATGTGGCTAGTGGCTACAGCATAGCTCTAAGAAAAAGGTAGAGAGTCATCTTCAAAAAAACACAAAGGTAGAAGCCCTGCTTTGAAGCCACTGGGAGGAATTGTGGAGGTGCAGGAGAGCAGCCTCACCTGAAATGGAAAGCTCTGTGGAAGAAAAGTACTGCACATAAAAGGCAGAACTATACTTTAAAGGAAAGGAAAGAATGTGAGCATATCATGGAAAGACATTACTGCCAGAAGGGCTATTTATGGGAGAGCAGAGGTCATACCGACCTTTATCACCACCACCAGGAATGACCACAGGAAGACTCTGCGGTGTTGACTGCTAGATGCTGAACCATATTTGGGCAGGGGGATGTGTCTTAGCAAACCTAACCATTAAGGATGGAAACCACAACCTTTAATGTATATATGGATGTAGTTGCCAAAGAATCTTTTCCTTCAATGCCTTTTTCAGATGGGGAACTATAATGTATGCTTGAGGAAATAAACATGAAAAAACTGCCTTATATGGGAATTTCCACAGACCTCAGTGCTACTCAGAGCAAGATAAATGATAGTTTCAAACTTCTATTCCAGCAAAACAGAGACCATCCTATATTTATAAGATCTTTAGTCATTTCTTCCCTGCTTTTTTACTTTAAAAAATGTTCTTGGTTAGCACTGGGATTCTGGGAGAAAAAAAAATGTTCTTGGAATTTCCCTTCCATCCTCTTTCTATCTGCGATCCTGCCTACTTTGTTGTCTTTGTCCACTTAACTTTCAGTCTTTCACCATTATACTTGCTTTTTGTGGGTTTTTTTTTTTTGGTATGTGTGTATGTTTGTTTTTGTAGTAAACTATGTATTAGCAATCATTGTGCCCCCAGGTACTACTCTTGGCTCTCTTAGCTGACAGATTTTAATTCTAATTCTATTCCTTCATCTTAAAAATGAAAAGGCTTAGAATTAGAGTCCTTTATAATCCTTCAGGGTCCTCACTTTGCAACTTAGAACTTTATTTTTTTAATTATAATAAAAATATATAAAATGTATCGTCTTAACCATTTTTAAGTGTACAGTTCAATAGTGTTAAGTACATTCACCATCACTACATATCCCTCTCCAGAATTCTTTACATCTTGCAAAACTTAAACTCTGTACCCATTAAATAACTCCTCATATCCCGCTCCCCAGCCCCTGGCAACCACCATTCTAGTTTCCGTGTCTATGAATCTGACTACTCTAGGTACCTCTTTTTTTTTTTTTTTTTAATTTCAGCTCTTCATGGCGGTACAAAAGCTCAGGTTATATACATTGTCCATGTCCCGCCCATCCCCCTGAGTCAGAGCCTTAAGCGTGTCCATTCTCCAGACAGTACGCCTGGCACTCACCATGTAGTCATATACCCATCCCCTTCCCCCCCAACCCCCCCACCCCCGTCTCAGTCTGATATCCAATTGGTATCCTTCCCCTATGTGCATTTAGGTGATGATCAGGGAAACCAATTTTCTGGTGAGTACATGTGATGCTTCTTTTTCCATTCTTTGGATACTTCACTTAATATAATGGGTTCCAACTCTCTCCAGGAGAACCAAAGAGATGTCGTATCACCGTTATTTCTTATAGCTGAGTAATACTCCATGGTATACATATACCACAATTTACTAATCCATTCGTGAATTGATGGGCATTTGGGTTGTTTCCACATCTTTGCAATTGTGAATTGTGCTGCTATAAACATTCGGGTGCAGGTGTCTTTGTCATAGAATGACTTTTGTTCTTCTGGGTAGATGCCCAATAATGGGATTGCTGGATCGAATGGTAGGTCTACTTGAATCTGTTTAAGGTATCTCCATAATGCTTTCCACAGGGGTTGCACCAGTTTGCAGTCCCACCAGCAGTGTATGAGTGTTCCTGTCTCTCCGCATCCACGCCAACATGTGTTGTTCTAGGTACCTCTTATAAGTGGAATCAAGTAGCTGCGTCTCCAACCCCGGGCTCCAACCCCCAGGGGGCAGAGCAGCCGGTTAGGGACCAAGCTGGAGAGCTCCGCTGCACGCCGGCCCTCCCCACCAGCAGCTCCTCCACCCCACCACCGCCCCTACCCATCCGTGGAAAAATTATCTTCCTTGAAACTAAGGACCTCCTCCCGCCACCCCCCCCAGCACAGCAGGAGGTGAGAGCGGGCTAGTTTTATCTGTATTTACGTATTTACAGCCGCTTCCCATGCTTGCCTGAGCTCCGCCTCCCTGCCCACTCCGTGGAAAAATTGTCTTCCACGAAACCAGTCCCTGGTGCCAAAAACGTTGGGGACCGCTGTCATATAGTATTTGCCCTTTTTTGTCTGGCATATTTCACTTAGCATACTGCCTTCCAGGTTCATCCATGTTGTAGTGTAGCATGCATCAGAATTTCCTTCCTTTTTAAGGCTGAATAATGTTTCCATTATATGTGTACACCACATTTTGTTTATTCATTCATTGATGAAACCTTTGGCTGTTGTGAATAATGCTGCTGTGAGCATGAATGTACAAATATCTCTTCGAGTTCCTCTTTTTAATTCTTTGGAGTATATAGTGTATCTGGAAGTAGAATTGCTGGACCATATGGTAATTTTATTTTAATTTATTTTGGTAATTTAAAAAAATTTTTTTAGCAACTGCCATACTGTTTTCCATAGTGACTACATCATTTTACATTCCCACCAACAGTGTAAAGGGTCCCGATTTACCCATGTCCTCACCAACACTTACTATTTTGCTTTTTTGATGGTAGTCATCCTAATGGGTGGTATCTCATTATGGTTTAAATTTGTATTTGCCTAATGATTAGTGATGTAGAACATCTTTTCACATGCTTGTTAGCCATTTATATATCTTTGGAGAAATGTTTATTTAGGTTCTTTGCCCGTTTTTAAATCTAGTTCATTTTGTTGTTGAGTTGTAGGAGTTCTTTAAATATTCTAGATATTAACCCCTTATTAGATATATGACTTGCAGATATTTTTTCCTACTCCATGGGTTTTTAACTCTGTTGATTATGTCCTTTGATGCACAGAAATTTTTAGTCTTGATGTCCAGTTATCTAGTTTTTATTTTGTTGCTTATGCTTTTGGTGTCACATTTAAGAAATCATTACCAAATCCAGTCTCAAAGCTTTTCCCGTATGCATTCTTATAAGGGTATATTTTATAATTTTAGGTCTTATGTTTAGGTCTTTGATCCATTTTTAGTTAATGTCTGATATGGTGTAAGGGAAGGATTCAACTCCTTTTTTTAAATGTCAGTGTCCAGTTTTACTAGCACCGTTTTTTGAAAAGACTATTTTTTCCCTGTTGAATGGTCTTGACCCTTATCATTCGACCATATTTGTGATGGTTTAGGTCTATGTGTCTGTCTTTATGCCAATACTACACTGTTTTGATTACTATAGCTTTGTATTATGTTTTGAGATTAGGAAATGTGAATCTTTCAACTTTGTTCTTCTTTTTCAAGATTGGTTTCCTTGAAATTCAATGTGAATTTTCAGATAGATTTTTCTATTTCTACAAAAATCTAATTGGGATTTTAATAGGGATTAGAGCCTCATTTTTGAACTTTGTAAAGCAGGGGTGACGTTTTTTGCCCAGTGATTTAATTCATGGCACAAGAAGTTTCTACCTATAATAAGATGTCAAATCAGAGCTGGAGGCTTGGGGAGAACCTGAGGTATCCATGGATGCTGCGAGGCTCATGCTAGAGTAGTTCCCTGAGAGTAAAGATTAGGAACAAGGGTGACCTGGTATGCATTTGCAGAGGTGCCCTAAGACATACTGCAGGAGGATGCCAGGGACTTGGGCTTTCTGCTGCAGATAGAGTAAGAGCTGATATTAACAGTATTTTGACTTCCTACATCCCAGTAGCATTATCCTGAGGCCATACCAGTATTTGTGTAGTACTTTATCTTTCCCAGTTTATTTCTAATTAACAACCCTGTTTAATCCGTATAAAAAGATTGTGAGATAAATGAGCATATGCTGTCTTTGATTTACAGGGGAGAAAAAGGAAGGATCTTCGGAAGATGAGTTGGAGGTCACACAATAGCTGAAATGGCAGGAATGCCAGAGGGAAGCTCAGGAGCCCCTGGCCCAGTCTGTTCTCTGGGGAAGTGGAGTGCCTCTACCCTGTCCTCTCGATTGGCTCCCTCTCCTGGCTTCTCTTTCCACCTGTTAATCATGTGAGATAGAAATATAAATAGATTTTTATTTATTGTATTCTTTGACTAAAATTTTATATATAGTTCTTTTAATATAAACAGCAGATGACTTGAATATTATATAATTCTCCCTTTAAATAATCACTTAAATTGCTTTCCATTTCTTTAGTCAGTGATTGGTTTTAAAAAAGGAATTTGTGCTTTTATTTTTGTAATTTAGAATGTTTCCCCATTTATAAATGAGTTGTTATAGATACCCTATGATAAGGAAAGAAAGAACAGAAAAATAATTTATTATTCAATAGCAGTCTTCAATATAAACCTTAAAATATAGCTTTTAAAAATAATTGTTTATCTCAGCAGTTCTTTGCAAGCATGAGAATTTTTAATCCAACTTGCTTTCCCTTTTTTATGAAGTAATTTTGAACAGTGTGCAGCCTTTGAGGAATAATGACTATATTGTTAAGCCTCCTCTCCAGCCAGGATATGAAGAATACTCATTTCAGTTAAAGTTAACAGACTTCAGACATACTTTAGCTGTTTCTGTTTTGTGTTTTTGGGAGAACTTAATCTTACTGAACCTCAAATCATAAGCCCAGAAGATGATCTTTAAATTCAACTTTTTGAATCCATCCTAAAGGATTATATTCCGGAATGTGGGTTTACAGTTTAATCCTTCTGGAGACGCCACAGATCATGTCTGTTGAAGGCAAGAGAGCCTCCCTGGCCCCTTCTGTCAGGTCCTGGCTTTGTCATCCTCTTCTCTCAGTCTTAAGATGTTACAGTGATAGCTTGGTTGAACCCGTCAGAAAGGTGTAGTTTTCTCAGATGCACATTTGAGAAATGAAAATTTTATTTTGTGAGATTAGAAAGCTACATTGAAAGGGACAATTACTTGATATATATGACAACATTCTAAAAATAAAGGATGGAGAAAAATGGGAGTACCCTTTAAAGAGGGTTAACTTAATGTAAAATAACTTAAAGAGCAAATCATTGAGTTTCAGTTAGGTCTCAGATTTTGTATTCCTTATTAGGGGTGTACATAAAGAAAGGACACGTGGAGAAAATAGGAGCTTGGTGTACTTGGAATGGTTCATTAATTTCCCCACTGGTGAAATGTCTTAATTCAACCTTTTTTTGGGTTACAGATCATTTTGAGGCTCTAAGGCTTATGATCTTCATAGAAAAATGCACAATTTTAATGGCCTGTTATAGAAAATTTTTCCTATAATTTCAGGGAATACATGCCCCACCCCCTACTACAACACACGATTGTAATGATGAGTGCATTTCTGAAGGCTTTGTAAAAGCCTTTTATTGGATAGAACAATTAAAATACTGTTAATTCTTGATACTTGAATAAGCAGCAAATTCACTAGTAGTCACTAGAGGGTGATGTTTTCTAATACACACCAGATCGGGTTCTTTCTGGCAGGTTTCCAGTATGTGCTTGCCTGAGATCGGGGGTGTGTGTGTGTGCATGAGAGAGACAGAGAAACACACACAGACCCTCTCACTCTCTCCACCTGCACAACTAGAAGTAGTTCTTTGTGCACATTTCTTTTTTCTCCCTTTTATTTATCCATAATACAAACTGAAATGTACTTTTAAAACCTTCTCTAAGGATTTCTTAGATATCCTTATTTATCATCATTATATTTAACAATAGCTACCAATTGTTAGAACCTACTGTGTGGCAGGCTGTGCACTAGGTAGCTTATGAATTTTCCTCTAATCCCAGCAAGAGCTCTGCAGGGTATGCTGTTTTACAGATTAGGCTTGATGTTTAAATAGCTGGCTCAAAGGCCCCCAACTAGTAAATTTGCCTGTATATTAGTGCATAGTAAACTAAAACAAATATCTACTTTCCCCAAACTTACTAGTTTATAAGTGGATTTTTTTTTCACCAAGCAGGTGAGAGGTCTTGGATGTGATTTGAGAGGCGTAGAAAGCTCTTTCTGCTCAAAAATATCTCCCACAATTGTTGAAGTTTCCGTGTTCCCAGTCAAAACATTGAAGGTAACTGTCAAGTGAAGATGTTTTGTGGGGAGTTACAGTTTCAACTATTAACATTTTCATTTAAGTTAGTTTATCAGATTTTTTTTGTTGTTGCCACGGCTTTAATAAAATTGAAGGAAACTTGTGATTTATAAGCTAGGAAGAAGGAGAGATTGTACTGTATCTGGAAGGAGAGGTTGAAGATGGGGCATCTTGGTGGTTAGCATTGAAGGTATCAGGTCAGTGAAGGTAAAATGCCTAGTTTGATATTTTGTTTAGGATTAAGCCCTGATTGCTGAGTACCAGCAATCTGAGGGTGGGGGAGGAATCCTTTGGGTAAAAACGAGAGGATGGTATCTGTTCCCTGAGAGCAGCAGTTTCTTTTCCTGCCCAGGTGTTTAATAGCTGTTTCCTTTCTCCCTGTGGTGGTCATCTCGTGGGGAATAGCTGGCCAGGCAGATGCATGCCAGTCAGACTCTCTGTCTGTCTTGTCATTTGTGCCAGTGCTGGCATAGTGGAAGCTGAGTGTCTGTTTTTCCTATCATTGTAAACCTAGCCTTGGTCCTTTCAAAAAACTATGATTGTGTGGGTCTTTTGGGTATTCTTTCAGGAATTGTGGCATCCAATATTTTGTTTGAGGAATTAGCATCTCATCAAGAAAAATCTTTTTTTCTCAGGCCTCGGTAGTAATGGTATTTTGTTTAAGTTCTTCCTGTTGAGCAAGAGCCTGCAAACTTCAGTCCATGGACCAAATCTAGCCCGCCTTCTGTTTTTATACAGCCCGTGAGCAAAGAATGGTTTTGAGATTTTTAAATGGTTAAAAAAATACTTTATCCCAGGCAACAGATTTAAATAAGTAAATTTACTTTAAATAAGTAAATAAATACAATTAAAGGATGATGTAAAAATTATACGAAATTCAAATTTCAGTGTCCATAAATAAAGTCTTCTTGGGATGCAGCCAAACTTATTTATTTGCTGTTGTTTGTGCCTACTTTTGAGGCATAGGGGCAGGGTTGGAGAGTCACCATGAACACTGTATATCCTGGAAGGCCTAAAGTGTTTACTCTCTGGCCCTTTACATAATAAGTTTGATGATCCTGCCATAAAGGAGTTGTAGCAAATTTGAAAGCATTGCTTAACAATGTCAAATTTTAGGCTGTTCCTACATTCAGATCTTTTATCCTTAGCCTCTCAAATTAAATCCAGTTCTGGTAGAAACGACTAGATATTAACATATTTTAATTCCATACAACAAGTTTTAACTTGCTCCCCACCCCTTCCTCAAGAGTGGATTTATTATAACTAGCACTAGTTAGCTTCCTTTCTTTCTGTCATGGAAGAGCAGTAGCAAATTGTCTAAGGCCATCCCCACTGCCCTCTGCTCCTCAGAGTTGGGTGAAGGGGGAGCAGGGGAACAGGCAGGAGTAGGGTCTGCTGGACAGACGGGAGGTCAGCATCTACGTTGTACAGAGCACTTGGCAGTCTGAAATTTGAATCTCTACCAGGTCAGAACAATTTACCTGTGGGAAAGATTTGATGGGGCCAAGGGAGGCTAATGCTACATAGTTTTTTTTTTTATTGGAATCTGGGTGTTTGGTAATTCCCCACCTTATGAGTCTCAGCAGTATACTGAAGCTTGCTTCCTGTTGAGAAGCTGAAAATGTCAGATGCTTGCTTTCCTAGCCTCCCCTGCAGCTAAGGCACGGCACGTGACTTAGGCCCTGGCTATCAGGTGCACTTGGGTTGGACTTTGACCTAAGAGCTAGAGATGCAAAGAAATAGGGATTGCCTGGAATCATTTCTGGAGAGCACGACTGTAGTGGCACCCACAACACCCATGTCATCTAGGGGCAGCAGCTGAACCCAGAATGAGCAGCACAGCCCAGTGTCCAGCATTGGTCCAGAGGTGCAGGTGTGGTGACAGACCTCCCCCGGTTAGGCAGGGTGTTGTGTCAGCTGGGTTCTTTGTTGATCCTGCAGATTCTGTGAGCAATCTGTATCATTTAGTAAACTCTTCTGCTTAAAGTTAACCTAAGGTGATTTCTGTTGGTTGCATCTTAGAAATCTGTGTGTGTCAACCTATATGAAATGGTCACTCAAAATATCTAATTTTTTTTTGTAAATTTGAAAAATTTCCTTATTTTGAAACTTATTGAAATTTATTCTTTTCAACATCTTATGTTGTCCCTCTTTTCCTCTTTATTTATTCCAAAAATATCTGCTGAGTATGTGCTACATGCCAGGCACATGGTTCAACATAAGCAGAAGAATATATCAGTGTTTGGATTCTAGTGATGCCCTCACTTAGAGAATGCCATAAAGTATAGTCTTAATTTTTGTAACCAGGTTCTTTATATCTATGTATTGTGGACCATAATTGAGGATTATAGTGAGGAACCCAAGAACAATTTGGGGAGAAAGGAAGTCAGATTACCCTCTGAGAGTCAAACTTTAACATCATCACAGGAGTAGAGCTCTATAGTCACCTAAAGGGGATGGAGTGACTTTGGATATATATATGAAGAAAGAATGTGGCCATCTGAAAGGCCTGGGGAATGTGGAAGAAGCAGACATATAGGAAGTCACCGAGGTGAAGCTTGGCAGCCAGGCTCCAGGGGCCAGGCAGCTGTGGCCCTCAGGCCCAGGTACCAGGTTTCCATTGCCAACCCTACCCCTTTGGAGGGGAGTGAATCTGGCTGTCTTAGTCACTGAGTGTTATATATAACTCCCCTTTTTATGAATTCATGTACTCCAGACAACGGATTATAATCTGGATTTTCTTTTGGCCTGTACCTAGGAGAGAATGGCTACTTATAAAAGCCAGATATTTTAGTTTGCCTGGCAGTTACAAGTTGAAGTTCTGGCTTTACATATCAGCTGTAAAACTTAGTAAATGAGGACTCCTGAGAGGTGGATCTAATTTAGGTATGCTGACAAAATTGATTGCCCAGCTTCGAAAGCTGAGGGTCGAAGGTCACACTTTACATTTTTAAAACTTTATCAAGGTAAGGCTTCTTTACAGGAAGCCAGCTACCTTCTCCAGCAAACTCTGTGTCACTGTGAACCAAGAACTTTTTTTTAATAAATTTTCATGATTGTACATGTCTGTAAATATATGTGTATACATTAGTAAAAAAAAGTATTACAATTTTGTAAGATACTTTAAAGAAATTTATAAGTACTCTTTCATGTTTCTATGAAGTTTCTGAAATTATTTCAGTCATTCAACAAACATTTCTTATGTACCTAATGTTTGCCAGGCTCTGAAGAGCTGACATTTCAGTTAACATGTAAACAACATACAGTGTGGCAAGTGCAACAGGATATTTGAAGGTCAGTAGGACCCCAGAGACGAGGACAGTTTCCATTGTCTCCTTGGAGGAGCTCTGGAAGACTCCACAAAATGGAAATGGTGTGGGAACCCAATATAAGGAGAAGCTGGAAGTTCATCCTGGTACAGAAATGCCAGAATCATGGAGAAACACAAGAGTGTGCTGAGTCTGGCAACAGTGGTTGGGGGAAGTGGATTAGTTGTTGGAAGGGAAAAAAATGACTGGAAATGAGGCCAGGCAGGTGAGTAAGTTGCGAAGGGTGTTATCTCCTATGCCATGCTGCTATGGTCTGAATGTTTGTGTCCTCCCAAAATTTATATGTTGAACTCCTAACCCCAAGGTGATGGTATTTAGGAGGTAGGGCCTTTGGGATATGATTCGGTCATGAGAGCAGAGCTTTCATGAATGGTAGACCCATGAGAGCCTGTTTGCCTCTTCCACCACATGAGGACACAGTGAGAAGGTGCACCCTATGAGTTTGGAGAGTTGAGTTCAGACAGCCAGGTGACCAGGGATGTGTTGAATCAAGATAAATGACATGGTAGCTGCTGCTATATAATATTCAGCTTTTCCTCCTCCAAATGAAATTTAAATAGAACATAATTGAGTGTGCCAGTTGTCTAGTATTTTCATCACATAAGTAGTACATGTGTGCACATATACACATAATTTTACACAGGATGTATTTTTATACATCTATTAGGATTCATTATGGTGTAATTTTTAGGTTTATTTCTCTCCAACCTGGATCTTTAGAAAAGGGATATCAATCTCTCTAGTCAATTTTGCTATTAAAACTAGCTAAATTTGCACAACAAAGTGACTATAATCAACAATTTAGGGTATACTTTAAAATAACTAAAAGAGTGGAATTGGAATGTTCTTAACACGAAGAAATGTTAAATGCCTGAGGCGATGGATACCCCAATTACCCTGATTTGATTAATTCACATTGTATGCCTGTATCAAAACATCACATGTACCCTATAAAGATATACAACTATTATGTACCCATAATAATTAAAAATAAAATTTTGTAAAAATTACTAAATTTTTCAAATGAAATTGATACCATGGACAGATTTCCTTTTTACCATTTTCTTTCTGCTTATTTACTTCTAGGTTTGGAAGTCTGTTCACAGGTCCTCGTTTATCTATTAGGTTGATTGTGCCTGAAAGCCAGCCTTTCCCATCTGGTTTTGCTAGTCTTATGATTTATTTAATCTCTCATGTGTCTTACATTGATTCTTTTCTTTTTCAGTTTATATCTAGTTCCTCTTTCACTATTGTCTTACTTTGAATGGGCTCCTAGGATAATGTTTTATGTCTTCTGTTTTATTAAGCATTATTTGGAAATGGCTATGTTTTTAATATTGGTCATGTGTCAGTTGGTGGCTCCAGCTTTCGGTTACGTTCATGTGATACTGACCTAAGAATTAACAATGCCCCCTTCTTTCATCCTCTGAAAACTGTGTGCCTGTAACACCTTTAGGAGCCACATGGTGGCAGACATAGTGCTTTGAAACTTTGTGGACAAACGTACCCTAAGAGAGCAGGGTATCTGTATCTTCATATTTCTTTCTTTTCTTTTTTTTTTAATTATGAAGGTATAGAAATTAATGGAAGGAACCTCCGAATATCCACCATCCACCACAAGAAATAAAACATTACAAATACAGTTGAAGACTTCTTTCCTCTTCCAGTCTTCCCTCTTTCAGTTTTTCCTCCACAAGGAAACCACTTTCCTAAATTTCGTTTGGCTCACTTCTGTGCATGTCTTTATACTTTTATTACACATTTACATATTCTTAACAGTGCATAGGATTGTTTTTTATGTTGTAGATTTTATATACTATATACTATTTGTGTTACTGTGTGTTTCATTTTTCACTCAGGTTATTCTTTAGATTTGTTTATGTAGATTTCTGTAGCTTTAGTGAATTGTTTTTCTTTCACACCTATTTAACATTCTGTTGAAGGGATCACAACTGTAGTAGCCTATTCTCTTGTTGGTAGACCTTGAGAGGGACGGTGTGGTAGAGTGATCACAGATGGGCCTCTGGGCGTCGGAGCACCTTCTGATCCCTGTGCTCCCACTGACAGCTGTGGCCCAGTTTCTACTCCCGTAAAATAGGGGTGCTGCTCATTTCTCTGGGTGTTGGGAGAATCGAGTGACAGTAATGTAGACTCAGCACAGAGCTAATTTTGTGCTGTATATTAAATTTCACTGGAGTAGAAGTCATCCTGAAGGAAAGGGGGAGAAGAGTGAAAACAGGGCTTGGAGACAGTGGAGGTGGCCTCTTTCTGCAGACCTGTTTTCTCTAAAGTCAGTGGGTTTGTCTGGCAGTGGTGTTAGAAAGGGATGGTGGGACCATGATTTGAGAGTACTGAGGGTTTGAGGTGGCCTTGTTTGGGATGTGATCTGGCTAGATACATGCAAAATAATTTCCTGTGTAGGTGTGTGTGCTATTCTTATTTGGGCTTTTTTTCTCATTAGCTGTTTACTTGAAAAAAGCATGAAGGCTCCCCCTCCACTCTGAAATCTCTCTCCATCCCCCAGCCTGTCTTGCTGCCTGGAACACCTTCCACAACTGGATGTCTCCAGGCTTATAGCCCTCCCCACCTGACTTCAGACCGTTTATGGCTTATCACACGGCACATAAACCCCTTGCGAGGCATTGACAGTCTTCAAAATCTGAGTCTAAACTGCCTTGTCTCCTACCAATCTTCTGTTTCTGCTATGTTTCCACAAAATGAGGCTGCCCAGTGTTCCCTGGGTCAGCTTCTCCACCTTTCCATGCTTTTGCTCTCTTTCTTTTTTCTCTTCCTAGAATATTCTCTTCTCTTTCCCAGTGTCGTCCTTGCAGAATGTCACATATGCTTTAATGTACTTTGTATGATCTCGGGCAGTTTATTTAACATTCCTCAGTATGATGTCCTCGGATCTCTCATTAGGAAAAAAGCATCCAGGAAACCCAGGAATCTTGCCCTGATACCATCTGTTTTCTTGTCATGCTGTTCTCAAACTGGGCATCAGTGTATTGTGTTCTGGCTTCGAGGAAATCATACTTGTTTTTATCCTCATTGGTTACACTGTGTTTTTTGTTTTTGTAACTTAAAAAATATTTTATTATGAAATTTTATTAATAATATAATAGAAAAATGACCCCCAAATACTCATCATCTAGATTTAATTACTATATTGCCATATTTGTTTCAGATATTCTTTTTTTCTCTCTTAGTTAAGAATTTAGGCCAGGCATGGTGGCTCACGACTGTAATCCTAGCACTCTGGGAGGCCGAGGTGGGAAGATTGCTGGAGCTCAGAAATTCAAGACCAGCCTGAGCAGGAGCGAGACCCCGTCTCTACTGAAAATAGAAAAATTATCTGGGCGCAGTGGTGTATACCTGTAGTCCCAGCTACTTGGGGGGCTGAGGCAGGAGGATTGCTTGAGGGAGGAGCTTGAGGTTGCAGTGAGCTACGATCACCCCACTACATTCTAGCTGGGGTGACTGAGCGAGACTCTGTCTTAAAAAAAAAATTTTTTTTTAAAGCAAATCCCAGACATCAGGTCACTTCATCCCAATATACTTCAGATTTGGTCTTTGAGAAGGTGGATATTTTTTTTTTCTTTTTTTTTGAGATGGAGTCTCACTCTGTTGCCTGGATAGAGTACAGTGGCATCATCATAGCTCATTGCAACCTCAAACTCCTGGGCTCAAGTGATCCTCCTGCCTTAGCCTCCGAGTGGCTGGGATTACATGTGTGCACCACCACGCCTGGCTGATTTTTTCTATTTTGGTAGAGATGGAGGCTTGCTGTTGCTCAGGCTGGTCTTGAACTCCTGAACTCAAGTGATCCTCCCACCTGGGCCTCCCAGAGTGCTAGGATTACAGGCATGAGCCACTACACCCAGCCTTTAAATCTCTTAATCTACAGGAAAACCCCTTCTCTGTTTTTCTCTCCTGTCATTGACCACCAAGTTGGAGATACCAGCTCAGTTGTCATGTATAATAGAATTAAAATTCTGAATTTTTAAAGTAAACTTTATTTTGGAATAATTTGAGATTTGTAGAAAAGTTGCAAGGGTAGGGAATTCAGAGAATCCTCACATACCCCTCACCCAGCCCTCTTGTCAGCACCTTATGTTACCTTCAAAATGTCTTTTTTTTTGGTCCAGCATCCAGGCCAGGATACCACATTGTGTTTAACTGTGGTTGAATTGTAAGATAATTTCTGATTATAAGCTTTATAAGCTTTATTCTACTGCTGAGAAAAATGACCATTTTCTGGCTAGGAGACAATACAGTAAAATGGTTTAAAATCAGACATAAGGCCAGTTTTCAGATTTTCACTCAATTATGTAATACTTGTATAATTACTTATACCTTCCGCATATGTTTTGTCATCTCTCTCTCTTTTTTTTTTTTTTTTTTTGAGACAGAGTCTCATTCTGTTGCCCAGGCTAGAGTGCCATGGCGTCAGCCTAGCTCACAGCAACCTCAAGCTCCTGGGCTCAAGCAATCCTACTGCCTCAGCCTCCCAAGTAGCTGGGACTACAAGCATGTGCCACCATGCCCGGCTAATTTTTCTATATATATTTTTAGCTGTCCACATAATTTCTTTCTATTTTTAGTAGAGACGTGGTCTCACTCTTGCTCAGGCTGGTCTCGAACTCCTGAGCTCAAACAAAATCACAATCCACCAGCCTCGGCCTCCCAGAGTGCTAGGATTATAGGCGTGAGCCACTGCGCCCAGCCTGTTTTGTCATCTTTGAAATGAGAATAATAATAGTACTGATTTCATTACTTCATTGTAAAAATTAAATTTGATAAATGCCTACAAAATGCTTATCACCGTTCCTGGCACATAGTAAGCACTCAGTAAACCTAGCTCTTGATGAAGATATTATATCCTAATCATAGTGAGCCTCAGGGAAGACTCATTTTCTTCCCTGAGGCTCACTATGATTTTAAAAATAAGACATAGGCCTGGCACCATGGCTCATGCCTGTAATCCTAACACTTTGGTAGGCCAAAGTGGGAGGATGGTTTGAAACCAGGAGTTCGAGACCAGCCTGGGCAACACAGCCAGACCCTGTTTCTACAAAAAAATTAAAAATTAGCTGGGCATAGTGGCACATGCCTGTAGTCTCAGCTACTTGGGAGGCTGAGGCAACAGGATCACTTGATCCCAGGAGTTCAAGGTTGCAGTGATCCCACCACTGCATTCCAGCCTAGGGGACACAGAGAGACCCTGTCTGAAAAAATTAAAAAATGAAACTTTAAAATGCATAGATGTTTTCTTCCATTTGCCTTATAAATAGTGCCTTTTCTTTGGTTCTATGTAGTGGATATTTCACCTGTATTTTGGGGATTTTTATTCAGTAGAGTATTATTTATTTCCTTAGTATGTTTCATCAATCAAATGTTGGCTTTAAGGGTCTTTTTTTCCTTTTCTGAATTGTCTTGTGGGGAAAAAAAGAGTTTTTTAAATCTTGGCAGTGATTCTTAAGATCAGAATTGGAGGATAAAACTGCAAGCCTTTCTTTTCTTTATTAGTCTTACAGAGTAGTTTGTTTTGTATTTTAGAATCACTTTATATACCACTCTTCTTTTGCATAAGGTTATGTAAACAAGTGGCTGTTTGAATGACTTAAACTCTAAAGGGAGTTTGCGGTATGAAGTGTTCTCAAAGGAACTGAAATTGGTTTGGTCACATTATCACTGCCTCTTTGTACACCCACGCTCTCCTAAAGTCTGTTGTCTGTGCTACTTCTAAAGCCTGTTGCTATTTAAACAATACCCTTGGTTTCAGCAGAGTTGCTATGATAAAGAAAATCTGTTTTCATTAGAATCCTTGCCTTTTTTCCAGAACTCTCGGAAACATTTAATAATCACATGAACTCTAAAAGGAAATAAAGCAGTTTTGGTACACTGGACCAAACACTCCTAAGGAATACAGGAATTCAGTTAAAATTGAAGGTCACCAGTTTGACCCCTTTCTTGCCATTGGCTTTTGCTTCCAGACCTGTAGGAGAAAATCAGCCAAAGAGGGAGATACATATTCATTGAGAATTGTACATGAGTACCTCACCGTCTCCTTATAGAACTCTCAAACTGACCATTCACAATATTCACCTATTTCTTCCCTATGAAAATAGTGGAAAAAAAATAATAAAATAATAAAAAAATTCACCTAGAACATAACTAGACTAGGTCTTGTTCATTTTGAGGGGAGGGAAGGATGAGCTGACTGAGGTGACTTTGTGATTTCAGTCTCTTCCTGGTCTGTTTACGTGGAGGGGTTGTCCTTTGGGCTTCTGTGCCTGTCACGCTCCTGAGTTTCTCAGAAGCTTCCTGGGTTAGGTTTGTCGGTGTTGAGAGGCAGCTCTAGCTCAGAGTTGACCTTTTGATGGTCTGTGGGAGAGAATGTTTTAGACCCTGAGACAGTGTAGTTTAATGGCTAAAACAGGAATGTTTGAGTCAAATAGACCTGGGTTTGGATCCACACTCTCTTTTTCATTGTGTTGTTTGTTCAAGCCATTTAACTGCTTTAAGACTGAATTTCCTCATCTGTAAAATGGGAACAATAGGGATACCTGCATCATAGAGTTGAGGTAGAGATTAAATGCGATAGTACACGTAATGTGCTTGGTGGCACTCAAACCTCAGTTGCTAGTAATAATTATGTTAGATAAATAGTTGAGAGACAGAGTTTAACAATAGTGTGAGGTGAACATTTTTGTGTTCTAGTTTTTTTCTTTGGTAATCTCTTCTAAAACTATTCTGTTAAACTCAAAGTCAGTTTAAAGTGCTTGCCTTTCTGTGGGCAAGGTTAAGGCAGCGTGAAGTACACACAGCTCGTGCCATACTTCACCACGTCTGTTTTGTTGCTATGTCAGTAAAAGAATGTGGGGGAAAATGTTAGCAATATCAGTGCTTCCTATTCCCCACCCCCAACCCCTGTCTAGTCTGTCCCTTTCTCTGCCTCACTTCCTGTGTACCCCTCAAACCTGCTGCCCTGTCTGTTGTCTTTCTCCCCACTCCGGCTGGTGAAGCCGCTGTCTCTTCCCTGGACGGCCGCATGGGCTCTCCACTGCTCCGCCGGGGGCCTCACCCCACTGCCCCTGTTGCCACAAATACATTTGATCTTGTCAGTGCTCCGCTTCAAACAGTGGCTTTCCGTTGCTCTTGGGATAAAAAAGCAGGCCCTCTGACATGCCACTGCCTGTGTCTCTAATCTCATCTTACCTCCCAGCCCTGCCCTCGGCCACATGGTTGGTGCCCCACACCTCAGGCCCTTTTGTTTTAGTGCCTGCTTGTCCTTCAGGTTTTCAGGGTATCAGATCCAGTGTTTCTGTCTCAGAAAACTTTCCCCTGCTATCCTGTCCCTCTCCCCACTGTCAGCATTCTCATAGCACCCTACTCCCACATTACTTGACATGTTTCAAAATACGTATGTATTTGTGTGATTATACAGTTAATACCAGCGTCCCTACCAGACTACAGGCTCCAGGAGGACAGTGAGTCTCGGGTGCTCAGAGGGGAGCTGGTCCACGTCAGATGCTCACTAACAGTGTGTGACCCGAGCGGCTGGGATGGGCGGCGCTGGTGCATTCCTCTGCGCCTGTTACTGAGCCCTGCCCCACCTGCCAGCCGTGCTGTGATTGTGTTGTGTGTGTGTGTCTCCCCTCCCCTTCCTCACGACAGCCTCAGCTGGACCCTCATCTTACAGGACTTCTGGTTTTTTCACATTCGCTTGAAACCTCTGGTTCTGGTTTGGAAGATCCCTAGCTCTGCCATTCTTGTTTTTGCCAGGTCCAGGTTTGTTCTGTCCGCGTGCAGTGAATCAATCACTGTGCCACAGGTTTTGCGAAAGAGAAAAGATTTAATTACAAGGCTGTCAGGCGAGAAGGTGGGAGAACAGCTCTCAAACCCAACTCTCTGAAGATAAGGCTTAGGGATATTTATGGGTTAGGGGTGTGGGATGGTCTAAGGCATGGAACTGAAGTGACTATTACCATGGTGTAACTTACCAATGTTATATGAAGGAGCCAGTGAAGGTTAAGTTTCAGCGTTCAGTTGCATGGCCTACAGCTACGGAGGCCTTTACTTTTATGGCAAAAGGGGAAAAAATAATAAAAAGCGAGCAACCAAAAGTAAGCAGGGCAGGCAGCCTAATCAGATTAACCCGTCGGTTTCAGTCTCATCATCCCCTTGACAGGTCCTCACACTGCCTGGCGTCTCTTCCATCTGGAGTGTCCTCCACTTCCTCTCCCCCTCACCACCTACATCCTTCCTAGTCTTATACTTCTCACCAACCACAGGTATTTTGTTAAATACCCTTCCAGACTCTTGGGTGTGCATCTATGTGTATGCACACGATACATACATATGTGGTCTTTTCGTGTGAAATAGAATCTCATAGTGTACTGTATCCTGTGGTCTTTTTTTTTTTTTCACTCAACGGTGTATCATGAACACCTTTTCATGTCAAATAGATGTCTACATTATCATTTTCAGTTACTCTGGAATAATACTACTACATATGAAATAATTCCCTTTTTGAAATAATTATGTCTTTAGGGCTAGAAATCCTTTCTTAAATTTCTAAATTCTATTTTTATCATTGAATTGAACTTCTTTATCAGAGTTAGGGAGAAAAAAATAACAGTAAATAAAGGGATAATATTGATAACAGAAATGAGGCAGCACACCCTTTTTTTTTTTTTTAATATTGCTGCCTTTAAGCTTAGACTTTACATAGAACCTGGTGAATATTGTAATAACCTGGGAAAAATAATTTTGAAGTGAAAGCTGATGTGTAGACAGTACTGATGACAGTAATGAAACCTATACTGGGGTGGAGCAGAAATGGTGGTTTATTTTTTAGGACACACCCCTTGAATTCCAGGGAAGGGAGAAGAAAGTTTATTCTTTCAGGTCTTCAGAAGCTCAGAATCGCTGGCTGGAGACTGCTTATCTTGGAATGTGAAAATAACTGTTTCTTCTCTCCTCTCACACACAAGTACTTCACCTATTGGATTTTTTTTTTAAAAAATGAGGGCCTAGTTTAGAAATGTGCTCAGCAGATATAGATATGCTATAAAGTATATGGTAGGTGGATAGGCAGAATGGGTAGAAACAATATTTGTGGCTATGTTCTCTAAAAAGTGGTATCAGTACATATATGTTTGTATCTTGTTTCAAGTCAAAGTATGAGAAAATCTGGGTTTGTAGAAAGCTCTCCTTTTTGAAAAGATTACCACAATAATTCCTTTTTAAAACAAGTTCATTTAGAGAATGAAAAATTCTCTTTATTAAAGTTTAACTTTCTGTGTAGTTTTCCAGAAACATACTGCACTAAATGAGGTACCCTACGATTTACCCTCCGGGAGGAAAAGTGCAATCCTCTGGCAAACGTCTGTCTCCTCATTCCTCCCCTGAGGCTTCCGTGCACTGAAGGAGGATTCTTTGTCCTCATTGTGGAGGGGGGGTGTGTTGGGCTGGGGAAGGTCGGCATGCCTTTTGTCTGTTGTACACTATGTAGCTCTCATCCTTGGAGCAGCTGTTGGGCCACAAAGAAGGTGAACTGGGAGTGATGATCAAGAAGAGCCCAGAGACTGCTCAGTGTCTGCCTCCTGTCTTCCTGCCTTCGTTTTGAGGGCCTGGCATATGCGAGGCCTTCAGAAAATGTTTGTTGAATAGCTGAATGTGTAAAGCCTGCCCTTGTGTTCCTCTGTTATTCAGGAATGAGATTTCTGGGTAAAGCCATGATGAAGAAGTCAAGCATGCCCAGTCAGTGAGTCTGGTCAACATGGGCACAACATGTTGCATATGTCCTTTCTTAAATCAAGTAATCTTAATCTAGGAAAAAGACCATTGAGATCATCTAATTTAGCCACTTTTGTTTCCAAATGGAAAAACTGAGAATGTTGATAGTTAAATGACTTCCTGTGTACTTATACGGCAATCATGGCAAGTATTAAGTTTCTGAACCAAACATGGAACTATAAGCTCAATGTCTCCTGATTCCCTCTGGTACCCTTCCATCAGCCTGCCGTGTACCCTCCCTCAGCTCCTTAAAAGTGTGGGATTGGACAGGTTATTTGAAGTTTCATTCTAGATTCTGTGGAAATATGCCAGGAAAACTTGCCATATTGTGTCAGTGGCTTTTGAGAATATTTGTTAATTGTTTAACAGAGATGGCAATGACCCAATGTGTGCGTGTGTGTGTGTGTGTGTGTATGTGTGTATATTATTTATATATATACATATATATGGGGTTTTTGAGAAAAGCACACAATTGAAGAGAAAAGAAAAGTTTATTAGATTTCACTTAGCATAAAAGATTCTAGCGTATTGGGAAAAGCGAAGGGTTGGAAGGAGATCCTCAGTCACTAATTAGCCTTGGAATCTTGTCAAGCCTTGTCACCTCACTAATCTCTATCTACTCACCTCCAAATTATAGGAGAGGGGAGTAGACTGGATTTCTGAGTTCTGACTGTGGAGCTCTGCGCAGCCCCAGCTATCCTTTCTCCTGGCAGAAAGTCACCAGCAGCTGCACTTTTCAGAACCATGGGCGTCACGGGACTTGTCTCTGAAGCCACCAGGCAGTACACCTGCAAACGCAGATTGTACCTGGGATCTCTTTCTTCAGCTGCAGGTCCTCAGGTGTTACTGGCTCAGGACACTGCCCTCCCTTCTGCCCAGCAGGCCTGATTCTTCCGCTACAAGTGTCCCTCCAGCAAAAAATGGTTCCGAGGACCTGCACACACTGCTCAGAGCCCTAGCTTGCAACCCAGTACGCCCTAACAACAATGTCAGGTGCTTACGTGGAGACCACCTTCTTTTTGAGGACTGCCACCGGCGCCATGGCCTTTATTAATCCCCTGCCCACGATGGACACCACCAAAATCGAGATTGCATACCTTCCATGGCCGCGCGGGACTGCCCAACCCACATGCTTAGTGATTGCCCAGAGAGATCATACTACTGCGCCTGCGCACCCTCTGGGCAGGGAGGTGCACGCAGCCCCGGAGAAACGCCGTCCCTTAACTAGTAAAGAGCTCAAAAGGGTGGGGAGACTGCGGGACACACGAGAGAAGGGAAGTCGAGCAAATCGGTGATGACTGGCTGGCGGAATGATTGACTGGTCGATGACCTGGTATTGCTGGTTGTGAGACAGATTGCTGTATGTTTCTGATTCAGAATAACATGGTCACGTTTGCGTGAGCTCTTGATGACAGCTCAACATGTATCCACTTGGATGTGTCAGAGTTACAGAAAGGCTGACTAAGGAAAAAGTTAAGAGGAGTTTGTAGACAGTTGCAATGTCATCTACTTGTGAATGGGACCATATCTTTGGTGATTCTTTTCCCCACTCTAGACACTTTTCTGAACAATTGATTCTGCCTTCTCATATTCTTGCTCTAGTTAGTCTGACCTTGAATCTACTCACAATGGTACATGGTTATTTGTACTTGTCTACAGCAAATGACCAGCATTGGGTCCTTCCTTCATATTGGTAGCCCAGAGCACTCTTGAGAGGCCTCATTTAGGAAGATAGTGTGGCTGGCAAATTACATGTTCACAGGATAAAAGTGTGTTGGGAAATGTGTAAGGATATTCTTGCCTTATTAGATAAAGTTTCCTTTCCCCTGTAAATGATTATTCATGAGGTAAAACATAACTGAAAGTGATTCATTTGCATCAAGTTCAAAGTTAGTTGCAAAACATAAAATACTTTTCTTATTATATCTCACAAGAAAATAAATGGCCTGGTTGCTCAAAAAGGTACTGGTAATGAGCCCCAGTTAACTATAACTCTGCCAGGGAAGCTACTTTGCAGCTCTCTTCACTCTGTATAGGAGAAAGAATTGATGATTCAGAAACATTAATTATCAGTTTTAGGGCTTGATGTTCAATTAGATTTCTTTACTCGCTTATTTATGCCTGAAGGGGTTACTTGCAACAAGATCCTAAAAGCTGGACGATGACAACTTTAGGCAAAAATCTAAGCTAATTTTTTACTTTTATCCCAAATGAGAAGTGTTTATACTTATGAACCATACTGTTCAACTCTACAAATATAAAAGCTTCAGAGTTTTTACAGTCTCATTGAGAAAGTAAATTTTTTCAAAACTATAGAATAGATGAGTCTTTTAAATCTCATTTAGGTAATGTTGAGTGTTAAATGCAAAAATAAAAAAAATTTTCAAAACTCTGGAGATTTCATCTTAAACATAGCATCGTAAAAGGAGTAAGCCCTCAAAATCAGTGGGTTGGACATCTAAACCAAAGAATTTATTTATTTAACAAATACGAATGTCTACCATGTAGACACAGTGGTAGGCTGGATGTATTGCTGCTCTCTGGGAGCAGTATGATCCTTGCAGTGGGATGATAAAGAGGTGGTCCTGCCAGAGAGCCTTCTTCCAGTCTTACAAGCTGTACATGTGAAGGCCAGGAAGTGAGGGGAAGCACAGTCTGCCCTGGGAACCACCTGGAGTCTAGTCTGCTCAGCTGGGGTAGGGTGTGGGGCTCAGCTGGCCCATATGGCCAGGCCTTGTTCCCCTTATTTGGACTATGTCATGAAGGCCATGGAAAAGTTTTTAAGCGGGGTCAACACAGGCCCATTTACATTTCAAAAGATTTCTTTGAAATGTGGAGGATAGATTAGAAGAGAATAAGATTCTTGGCAGAAAGATCAGTTAGGAGACTGAGAGAAATTAAAGGGAGACAAGAGGAACTTTTCTGAAATAGCATCTAGCCCATTGCAGGGCACAGAGTAAATACATATTAAATGAACAAATGAGATTTAAAGTCTTACACTGTGTTAAAATTTTGTGCTTATGTGCATTTCTGAGAGTCATTAACTTTCATCAGATTCACAGAAGGTTCATGACCCCCAGAAGATGGAAAACTACTGGGTTAGATGATAGCCAGGGAGGAAATAGACATTGTGTGGTGCTCCATAGAGCTTTGTATGAAGTCATTTCAATGAAGAGCTTAAATGTATAGAAGAAATTATCATCAGCTGTGCTGATGACATTGAGCTGGAACAGATACCTGATTATGCCAGGAGTCAAAGTAAAGATTCAAGGAGGACCCAACAATTTGGAAAAAAGACAGAAAGTGGTAATTAGGTTCACAGACCAGTTGCACTATAGTGGAAGTAGGATGGAAGATGTGTGCCTTAATAGCCACCAGGCATTGGGAAAAGCGCCAGGAGTCTCATTACTGGAAGTGTCCAAGAAGAGGCAAAAATCCCAGGTCATGGATAGTGTCCAGGGGGTGAGAGCATGTGAAAAATGAGGGTGGAGAATTCTGCATTGAAGGGGAGACTGACTGGCCTTCAAAGATTTTTTAGAGTGCTAAAATGAAAAACATCCTATATAGAGACCCTTGGATAATCCACTTTTACAGGCCTCCCTCTATGCTGTCACAAACATGCTAAGATAGTTATTTGAAATTTAAAACTGTTTAAATAGACTCAATCTGAGAATTCAGGCACAACTGATAACTCCATATCCATGGGAAAGTATGTTTGAAAGGAAAAAAAGGAGACCTGAGACCTCCTCTCCCTGTCCCCGCCCTGCCGTGTGCCTACACGGAAGCACCTTGTGTTGTGGGGGGCGGGAATTGGCAATCCGGCTGCAGCCTGAGCTAGGCAGTGGCATATTTTGCAGCACAGGCTAGTCTCAGTGCACATTTGAAGGGGTGCTGGGGAGAGAGGTCAGTGCTCTTTCTCTGTCTCTGTCTTCAACGAAGATAGTGGTTAAAAGAGCCTTCCCCAAAGGCCCAGAATTTAATTTTACTCAGTTGTGGCAGTTTCATTAGAACATAAGCATTGGTTTACTGAAATTCCTATTTATTAGTACAACCATTGTGAAAGTCAGAGGGCAAGAATTGTTTCAGCTTGTTTGTTATGTGACTTGGGAACTGGGTTTTTCCCCCCTCTCTTCACATCCTTTTAACCCTAGACTCGTCACATGCAGGATTTGTCCTACACAGTGAGGTGTTTCCTGTCTGGTTAACCTCTATTCGTCACCAAGCTCTTTTCCTTTGTCAGCATGCTACATTAATTTTTTGAAAACTCTTTTAGCAATAAAGGTATTAATTATATTTTTCTGTAGAAACAGGCCTATTTTATGTTGGAATTTCTGTGTTTGCAGTGAATATAGAATTGATTTGCATTCATATTTTATTCATTATGCTCTATTCTGTTTTTATGCCAAGGCAGAAAAAAAAAGTTTAGTGGCTGTTTCTGTTCATTTGTTTTTTAAACTATCTTGATAAAAACTGAGAGAATTAGATACTTTAGGAGTCCTGGTTTTATATGTTTCTATTACTATAAACTAAATTGTTCTGTATTTTAGGTCTTAGGATCCTAAAGCTTTGTATAAAATACATATGTAAATCTCCTAAATTATTTTTATTTGTTTGTGAATAGACGGTATGGTCAAAATTCAGAAGGTGTAGAGTGGTGCGTAATGAAGAAGCTTTCTTGTGCCCCTGTCTCCCAAGTCCCTCAGAAGCAACCAAGATTACCAGTTTTTCGTATATCCTTCCAGAGAGAGAGAGAGAGAGAGAGCTGTCACCTGATTTTTTTTAAACATGTTTCATCGCTGATTACATCTAGTGTAGTGACAAAATTGGTAAACATTTTTTTCCTGCATCTTAAAAAATGTATGCTGTGTTTTCATGGCAGCTTTAAAAAGTCATCTGTTTTCCACTGGAACGAGGGTGACGAATGGCAGCCCTAAGGGAGCTAGGATCTGTAAGCAGCACAGACCTCCCTCTCCCTGTGGGCAGATACTCTTAGAGAGGGGAATATACTAACTCTTTAACACTGAGTATAAGGAAAATATCAGACCTGTTTCTCTGTGCTCTTGTTGTTGAGGGGACTCTAGAAGGAAAAGAGGCTGGTACAACTTGCCCAGAGAGAAATTACTAGAACCATGAAGTCAGACCGTTGGCTAAGAACTTGCCAGGATCTAGCCTGTGTTTGTGATGTGGTGCTATGTACTGAGTGGGACTGAAGCAGATGGAGGGCGGAGCCGTGCCTGCTGTTGGGTAACATCATTTGGAGCTGGATGACAAAGCACTTGCCCCATATTATCCATCTTCCATTATCCACATCCCAAACCCCAAACCACCTCTTTAACGTTGTCACCGTCTGAGGTCAAAGATACAGATATATACAGGGCTTGTAGGTACCCATGACTCCCTAAAGCCAACAATGTTGACTGAAACAAAGTGGCATGTCCTGTGAGAGGCGATTGTTGACAGTGGGTAGTTACAGATTCAGAAGGTCATTGAATGCAGGTTGATAGAAGAAACCATCTTCCTTTCAGCTATGATTTTTTTTTTTTAGTAATATTTAATGAGGGGAGGGAGGGTGGACCAAAGACACTTCCTTTCCTTCTAAAGAGGATTTAGAGTGGAGTGGTGAGAGGGAGGAATTGGACTGCTTCCCTTTAGAATTCTGGCCTTTTTTTCTAAGGAAAATGTCCACAAGAGCTCACTATGACCAGGCATTTCTTTAAACTGACAGCTGCCTATGAAGTGTTAATGGATTTCCTGGCAAATAACACAGGAGCAGGACCCTTCTTTAGTCATTACCTTACTGGAGCTTTTTAGCCCAACTTTAGTTCAGAATCATCCCAGAAAGGTTTATAATGGAGTTGGTATGATTATTTGTAACAGTTAAATTTTGCTTATTGGTAAACATGTGAGTAACCTGCCTTCTGGGTCACTGACTCCCCCCTCCCCAAGGTGCAAGGCCCAGAGAGATAAGGCAAGTCATGCCTTGCTGAGGAGGGTGTGTGCTAGTGAGAAACAGGAAGCTGTGCTTCAGCGGCCTGGCCTGCCTGGAGGTTTCTAACTCAGAGTCAGGTGTGCTGAGGTCGGCCGGCAAGGGACACTGCCTTTCTGAGCCCTGGCAGCCACACTGCTGAACGTAAATGCTTTAAAGTGTCAGTAATTGATGTGTAGAGAGAAGTATGACTGCATTACAGCTTAAAGAGCTTTCACACTCAGGTCTCTACAGGAGAAGACGAGATCGTCCGGAGAGTTTGAGAGTAAATGGGTTACCAGAGGAAGAGGTAAGGTGAGTGCAAAGTCATGATTGGCTAAAGGTCAGGGCACTAATAATTGCAGCCGGGATTAATTACTAAGTGGATGTAGTAATGGGAAGTGCATATTGAGAAGGAACCTCTCAGTCTGCACTTAAAGGCTGAACACAACCAAGACTGTGCTTGATTGGAACTGTGCAAAACCAGAACTCTTCCCTGTTTCTTCACAAATCCTTTAAATTGTTTTAGCTCTTTCCCAAATTGGTAGTGTTGTTATATCTTTAAAATTATATAATAACCAGAGTAATATTTTAAACTGGAAGCAATTTATTTTCCCTTTAGTTTAAAGAGAGCTTGCTTTGGCATATTAGAATATGTTTCTGTGAGGAATTTTTCTTTGAGTTTTGCTGGTAGGCGTAGTTTGTGGTGTTTTGGGTGGGGATTGGGGTATTCATGGAGATCCTTTGTTATTGAAATATGCAACAAAGGAATGCAGTGGCACTATTGAATATAACCTAGGAAGGAAGGACACCAAAAATCTGGAGATCATTTTAGCTAAAAAGGTTAGAGTTCTTGGCTTTCAAAGTTAATTTGCCTAAAACAGCACAATTTTAGTCTTTTGTTGTAACTACTGAAAATTTCTTTTAGATCTGAGGTTCTGAAAAGTCCCTACAACATTAAGCCCATGTGTTAAAATATTATGTTAACTGTGAAGGGTTCATATTTTCTCTGTTCCTGAAATGAAAAGTGCTCCTGTTTTAGTGCTGACAGAAGGCTGTAGTAGAGACTTTTCTTTTTATTACATTTACTGTTTAGTACTTTTTTTTTGTTTTCGGAGTCTTGATTTAAGTATTTGAATATTCTGATTAGATGGTGGGAGGGCTGTCTGCAGGTACTATTTCTCTTTTTCCTACAAACTCATTTTCAGAATTTATTTTACATTCTCTATTTAAATTTGACAGGAGAAAAATTGACAAGCTTTTAAAAACTTCTTTATTAAATTTGTATTTGTCTTACAGACAGCTATACCACAGGAACTGTACTTTGGGAGGGAAACATTTATTTCAAAATTATTGACTCACCAATTTTTGAAGAGGATAGTAGAATTAAAGGAGTATTATTGATACTAACATCATCAGAATTTATTGCCTATTATGTTAGGTGTCTCTTAGCTACATTTAATGTATTAACTCTGAATTGATTGGATTAAATAATTTGAGAGCTTCAGAGTTCGAATTGTTAAAAGTTTTGTATGTGAGGTTAGTGAAAATATTGAGTTCTGTATTTTTAACCAGATAGGCTGTTGAAAGTGACCTCTGAAATCAATATTTATTTGTAGACTGCAGTCTACAGTGGATCAAAGAGTGAAGTTACCACAAACAGTTTTAATTTTAGATTTGTGGGTTCTGAGGAATTTTCTTTTTAAAAAATTAAGATCTACCAAACAACCTTCTAAACCAACCCTCTTTTACTTATTTTCAGACAATAACCAAGGTGCTCAGGAATAAAATCACCTATATGTCAAGGAGGTAGTTATTTATATAGTTACAATGGTCTTTAAAACAACTAGATTTTTTTTTTGCCTAGAATTTAAATGAAAAGAGGGAGAGTAATTAAGTATTGCTTGTTCCAGTGGGTTAAAGAGCAATATTTTCCCAGCCATTCCAATGAGATAGTTACTTGGTGATATAAGGGACTTGGGTTTTTTGCCATTTCTTTTGTCCCCTAATGCAGAGAGAAAGACTATTTTTCTTAATTTATGAGTTTTATGAGTACATTTTAGCTGACAATTTGGCAATTGTCTGTTTGCCCATGGATTCTTGTTTTTGGTTTTTTTTTTTTTTGGAGACAGTCTCCCTCTGTCACCCTAGCTATGGGGTAGTGGCCTCACTGTATGTCACTGCAACCTCAAACTCCTGGGCCCAAACAATGCTCCCGCCTCAGCCTCTGGAGTAGCTGGGGCTATGGGCAGGGGGTCACCATGCCCAGCTAATTTTTTCCTTTTTTTAGTAGAGATGGGATCTTACTTTTGCTCAGGCTGGTCTTGAACTCTTGAGCTCAAGAGAGTGCTAGAGTGCTAGGATTACAGGCGTGAGTCACTGAACCTGGCTGCTTAGATTCTTTAATCAGTTTAGAGAGGTAGGATTTTTCACCCTGCTTGTATACTCAGCCTGTTTCAGTGTTAAATGAGATTTCTAATAGGAGTCAGGGAGGGTGAGGCTTTTGAAATTAAGTACATCCAAGCTCAGTGCCGCTCAGTTGGACATATTATATTGTCTTTTTGAGCCTTGGTTTGTTCTTCTTTAAAATGGAGATAAAAAAATAACTACCATTTTGCTTATTGTTATTCTCTCACAAAATTCTAACCACTGACTCAGTGAGGCAGATGGCATTATTATCTTGTGAACAGTGACATAGAGTTAATAGTGCCGTAGGGTAAATGCATCATTTAACCAATTTTCATTGAATGCCTACTATGTGCAAAATAAAGATGCAAAGGTGAATAAAACACAGTCCCTCCCACCCAAGGAATAACTGTGTTTTGGCACATTGAATATGACCAACAGATGTTCTCCCTTTTAGCAATTATTTGACTTTGAATATATGTACTATCAAACATCTTTCATGCTGTCTTAAGTATTGCGTAAGACCCACTCCTGCTCTCATTCCTTCTTAGTCACATGTTCATTTTCTTGCCATGTTTGTGGACTTTAACAAAATAACTTGAAAAGGGCCATGCCCACTGCCAGAAAACATTTTTTTTCCTCTTAAGCTTAAATAAAAGGCTGTGTTCTGAAACATAAAGTATAAGTATTTAAAGAGCACTGTAATACACATGAAAATAGTCTGGCTTCAAACTTGAAATTGTCCAAAACAGACATGTGTAAAAGGCAGTGTGACAAACACTGGGCTTTATAGATTTTTGTTTAAGTATTTAATATGACCTGAAACTTACATTATTCGCATACTTTGTACAGTGGAACTTTACCCACTGTGTTTGAGGGTTATAGTTTGAGTGAAGTAACTCACACTTGTTCCAGTGGGCTCAGAAATAGTCCTAAGCTTCAGAGCTTTACAGAGAATTGACCCTTTTATCCCTGAAATCTTTGATGCCCCAAAATAGCATCTAAGATATAACCCACATGTATGTATATTTACTCCTTTAACTGTTTATTCTATCTTTTAAATTATGTTATGTGTTTTTTGAAGATACCTGAATGACAAACACACTTGAACTATTTCCTCCCTTGAAAATTCTCAGAGTCCCTGTTGCTCTGCCTCAAATATAAGGGATCCATAAATAACTGACTAGGGACACCTCAAAATTCAAATCTTTCCTGGCTGTTCAAAGAATAGTTTAACACAGGGGTTGGTGAACTATCATTCTCGGGTTTATATGGCCCAGGAGCTTAGAATGGACTTTACATTTTCAAGTGGTTGAAAAAAATAATAAAAAAAATATTTTTGACATGTGAAAATTATGTGAAATTCACATTTCAGTGTTCGTAAATAAAGTCTTATTAGGACACAGCCATGCTTATTTGTATGTCTGTGATGGTTTTGTGCTACACTGGCAAAGTTGAGTTGTGACACAGATCAGTGTGGCCCACAAAGATAAAAAGTATTTATTATCTGGCCTTTCACAGAAAACCTGGGCTGACCCCTGGTCTAGCCCTAAGATAAAGAACCCTTAGATCTTTCCCTGTTATTACTTTGGTTATACTTCTGCCCTCCCCACTCCCCCGCCTCCCAGTTAGATTTATCATGCCAAGATAAAATCAGGGCTGTGTTGGCCATTTGAAAAGAATGTGAACCTAAAAAATGTACTTTGGAATTTGTATTCCTAATAATTTAGGAGTATAGTGAAAACGTAAAGTTGATGGACAGTAGCAATGAGCTTTTCACGCCTTAGACTTTATTCATGTCCTCCTTTCCTGCAGCAGTGGCCTTGAAGTGTCCTTCTGATTCCTGGATGGATCAGGATAATCAGGAATGGAAGTGCAAAGAAAAAGTAGCCTTTACTTTCTGGTTGTTAAGTAAGCTTTCCAAGTTCATATCTTTCTAGATAAAGCATATAAAATCATTTTTAAATGGTGGGAATGTCCTTGCCTTGGTTTGAGAGTGAATACTCAGATCATGTGTTCCTAATATATTACCATTTATTGAGCCCTTGTTACGGGCCAGGCACTGTGTTAAGGACTTTCCTGCACTGGGATCCTGTAAGGAAGGAAAAAGGACTAGAGGCTGTAAAATCCTGTCCTTGATTCAAATAAGTTAGTATTCAGAATTCAGGTGAAGTTGGAGTAGGTCAACCTAGGATTTGAGTCTTCTTGCATACCTGTTTTGCAATTTGCTGATTGTTTTTTGGCTTATCTTTTGACTAACTATGTTGGAATTTTAGTTTTAGAAATACAGTCTATTAGACAATTAGGGGGATAAAATTGCAGCTTTGCCATTATTATCTGTTCTTTTTATTTGATGGTTCAGTGAGAGCACATTTAATCTTCCTAACAATGAACAAGCACATTACACAATTAATAAAAAATATTTTTTTCTATTTGGTATGGAGAGCCATCAATTTGCTAGTGTTGTTCTTTAAAAGTTAGTAGTGCTTTCTCGTATGTGTTTGATTGTAGGTACTCATATTGTAATAATTGGTGTTGCAGGCAGCTCTCCTCACCCCTTCTCACATCGCTCCCCTACATCACAGAGAGGGGATTCTCCAACACCAGAGGACTTATCTTATTTCCTTCACATCTCTAGCACCTACCACAGTGCCTCATAGGTAGTCACTGTTCAGTGTCTATTTCTCATTGAACAAATAAAGGAATGAAAAGCTAAACTGGCTTAGAGGTACCTCTTTTATTCTAGATTAAACTTTACACTCTACTTTTCTAGTCTTTGTTATTAACTTATAATTTATATAGTATCACATTGAGAGATGCCTAAGAGAGGGATACATATACAAGAGTATAGATTATGATTATTTTGTTCTTCTCATTCAATAGTTTTGGAAAGATTATTTTCTGAAGGAAAGTATATTTTTCTGTCTGTCACCTAAAATATTTCTACATACAGTTATGTGCTGCATAATGATGTTTTGGTCTACCTATACAACAGTGGTCCTGTAAGATTATAATGGAGCTGCCCTATACAGGTGTACTATTTTTTATCTTTTATATCATGTTTTTACTCTTCTTTATCTATGTTTAGATATGTTTAGATAGACAGATACCTGCCGTTGTGTCATAGTTGCCTATAGTATTCAGTACAGTAACATGCTGTACCGGTTTGTAGCCTAGAAGCAGCTAGTCTGGGTGTGTAGCAGGCTGTACCATCTAGGTTTGTACAACTATACTCTATGATGTTTACACAATAATGAAATCGCTTGACAACACATTTCTCAGAACATATCCCCGTTATTAAGTGATTATGACTGTATTAGTGGAGTGTATGCAGAAATTAAAAATAGCACTGTTAATTGCTTAAAAATTAGATCTGTTAAAGAAATAATAAAAATAAGTGAAAAGTTTTTGGTAAGGATTGTTTTTCTGTTTTTCTGCACTGACTGAGAGACTTTTAGGAATGAACCAACTTCACCTTTAACAGAATCAATCTATAAATGTGTTGTCAATACACATTAAATTTTCTAAATGATTTACTATGACAGTTAAATTTTAAGATCTTAATAATTGTAGTTACTTTCATGTTGGTTTTTAAAGAAAATCTTCAAGTATCAGGTATAAATCAATTATAAAAATTAAAAAAGACAGTTGACCAAAACTTGTGTTTTACCTATAATACTTTGGTAGATGCTATTAAAATGAAACAGTACTATTTATTTTATATATATTTATGTATCTTGGAAACATAGCAATTTATTATATATCTGTGACCCAATGGCTATTCTGTGATTAAAACAAACTTTGGACATGAATATTCTGTTATAAAAAAATCTTTTAGAAATAATTATTATTAAATATGTTTCACATAAATACTAAACTCCTTTGGTTTTTTTTTAATGGTTGTATTTGTTTCCTAGGGCTGCCATAACAAAGTACCATAATCTGGGAAGCTTCAAACAACAGAAATTTGTTGTCTCACAGTTCTAGACACTAGAAGTCAGAAATTCCCTCAGGATGGCCATGCTCCCTCTGACACCTGAAGGGGCGATGCCTTCCTTGCTGCTTCTATCTTCCAGGGTTTCCTGGCAGTGCTCAGTGTTCCTTGGCTTGGGGATGCCTCTTCACTCTAATCTCTGCTTTTTTTTATCACATGGCTGTCTTTTCCCTGTGTGTCTGTCTTCACCACAACTCAGGTTACTTTCCCTTTATTTCTTGAAATTTTTTTTGAAGCAGGATCTCACTTTGTTGCCTAGGCTAGAGTGCAGTGGCGTCATCATAGCTCACTGCAACCTCAAACTCCTGAGCTCAAGCAGTCCTCCCACTTCAGCCTCCCGAGTAGCTGGGACTACAGGCACACACCACTGTGCCCAGCTGATTTTTCTATTTTCTTTTTACAGAGATGGGATCTCTCTCAATATGTTGCTCAGGCTGGTCTTGAACTCCTGGGCTCAAGCAATCTTCCGACCTTGGCCTCCTAAAGTGCTAGGATTACTGAGCCAGTATGCAGTCCTCCTTAAAATCTGATAGCAATAATACTTAAAAATTCCTCCTCTCTTCCTCTCCCCAGCACTGCCTTTTCCTAGTTTTCCTAGTAGTAGTTAGTGCTTCGTTTCGGTTTTTCCTTTGTCTTCCCTTCAGCTCTTCCCAGAGCTCTTCAGTGTATATGGCTCCAGGTACCATCCATGTGAAGGTGACTATCAAGTAAGTCCAGGTGTTAGGAGTCATTTCTGACTCTCATTTAGCCACAGGCATGGTTTAATGGATATCCAGTTAACACTTGTGAATGAATAAATGAGTAAAATGAGCTATGAAAGCAGTTTATTGGATCATTTGCTGTATAGGCAGTGAAATCAGAATAGAGTATTTGGATTTTTTTCCCCAAATTAAGCCATTAAAAGATAATAGAATGTAGCATAAATAGGGATTTTAAAAATAAGATTGTAAATATACCTCCTTCAAAACCCCACCCAAAGTAAAGGTTCTTGTTATCTATTTGAAGTAGTGCAGAGTATGTTTTGATGTATTTTAAAATGTTGAGAAAAATTTCAGTGCATCTATTTTTGAAGATAAATATGACAGTAATTAGTTTTATAAAGTTTTTTTTTTAAACAGAATTTTTTTCATCGTATGTGCTTTAAGCAATATTGATAGTTTTGGTGACCACGATAAGCAACTGTGCAACTCAGCAGACACTTCTTGCCATCATCTTTTGGCATCTCTGTATTGCCATCTGCTATTGTAACTATTTAAGGAAGATACTGTCGAATGGTATTGAGATGAAATGGCACATTTTATTGTCAGAATTCTAATTACTCAGAGGTAATGAGAATGAAAAAAATGGCAGGTTTGCAGGGAAGAACTGTGAGCATGCATGGAACTATAAGTAGAGCACAGCTTAACATGTAGGCTTCTGATTTGTAATGTTTCAGCCATGTTTGGGTGGAAAAAAGAAAGACTTACAGGATTGTTTCTCAAAAAGTTTCTTCTCTGTATTGAACCTAGGATGGTCTTTTGAGATATATAGAAAGAAAGAGAGGAGACAGAGCCTTGAGATTGATTGATTCAGCTACCAGTGAGCTAACTTTCACTCATAATAGAAATAGATCTATCAATAATAGACCATTTCAGAAACCCAGTGAATGTTTTTAGAGCTTCTGATTGTCATAAGAACAGACAAAAGAATGAAAATATGAGTTACATAGCAGACTTTCTATTTGAGAATCTCAGAAAAGGAGTAGGTAGTTACTATATTTGTTTGACATTTCGTCTTCTTATGACTTGCGTGAGCTCATTTACCACATGAGGAAGTGGAACTGTAACTTGGGCCTCTCTGAACCTCAGTTTCCTCCAGATGTAAAAAGAAAGGGTTTTTCAAAGAGTCATT
Source organism: Lemur catta (assembly GCF_020740605.2). Lineage (NCBI taxonomy): Eukaryota > Metazoa > Chordata > Mammalia > Primates > Lemuridae > Lemur > Lemur catta. Next base: position 80,532,129 of record NC_059131.1, read on the forward strand.
TTTCCCCAGACAGGATTTTCCTGGGGACTCTGGTGCATGAAACAGAATCACCGTGCTCTGCGTTAGTGCTGTGAGGAGGGGAGGGGTGTGGTGGCCAGACTGTAGATTCTTTTCCTGGTGACCTCCCTTTGTCCTGTGGCAGCTGCCGCACCTTCTCAGCTTAGAAGAGCATGATTTGAAAGCCTGTAGAGAACAGCCTGCCCTCACTTAAGAGTGTGTGATTTTGAAACAGTGGAATTTAGGCATTGCTGTACTGAGTCTCCTTCAAAATTCACAGTGCTACTGTATACCACTGTAGGAAATAAAAACTTAATTACATCATGCTTACATGCTGAAGAACTTATGGATCAAAAGATGTAATGTATGGAACTAGCCTCAAAATATTTTATGGTTGAGGAATGGATAAAACAAATTGACCATGATTGGATACCTGTTGGAGCTGGGTAATAGTTCAGTGGGATTCATTATACTCACCAGTTTAATACATGTTTGGAGTCTTCAGTAATCAAAGGTTTAAGCACTTTTGAGATATGTATCATGAATAATACAGTTTTAACCTTTTCCTCTTATGTAACTATCATGTTGTAATTTTTCGTTTATTTGGGGCTTATCAGTGATTGTGACCCATCATGGCCACCTTCATGTCAGTTGGCTTATAAACCAGACTGGGACTTTACCACTTGTGGCTCTGGAATGTATAATTTTGAGGATGAGTGGGAGAAAAAGGATAGAAAGAAATAGAGGATCCTTTACCTTAATCTAGGATGTCTGCCTATGGTAATTATTAACCTTTCATATTTTGTGTTGAAAAAGAACAATGTTTCCTAACATTATTAAAGTGAAATTTCTCATAGTGTGGTAGGGGTAAGAGATTGGATTCAGAAATATGAACATACCATGATCTCCATGAGCAGAGATGGAATTATTTCATTTGTAAGATAATTTAAATTTATCATGAAAAGATGAGCTTGGCTCACAGAATGTGGGGCACTTAAGATAACTGTGAAGAGTCTGGGTGTAGCCAGAGACTGAATCCAATGTCTTCGATTACCACTTAGTAATTGACTTTTACAAGTCAGTTATTTCTAGGAGCTTGAGTTTCTCCATTTGCCAACTGAATATGATTTTTTAAGGAGAAAATGTTTTGCTATTAACAGATGTAGAGCTACTCAAGGAGGATTTATTGTGTTTCATTTTAAATATCAAATGATTGGATGCTTTCCATTTTTACTGTTTGGAAAGCCACATATGTTTGAAAAGCAGAAACTTAATTGCTCTTTGCTTCCTATAAATACCCTGTGTCGGTGATTTCATCTGTTGAATTCAGCTATCTTTTCTGCCTTAAAGACACAGTGTTAGAAGTTAAGTGCTCGAGTATGTAAGATATAGGTAGGATCAAGGTGTCTCAAGGTCACATAAAGACCATTCACAGAAAGTGTGATGAAATCATGAAGAAAAACCCAAGGGAGCGTGTACTTAGAGTCCTGGTGATCCTGGACAGTTTGTTCTTTGTCAGGCAGTGCCAGACCTTACGTCACAAAATGACGTTTAGGGCCAAATGAATGGTAAATGGGCCAGAGAAAAAGCCTCCTGACTTCTTTCTCTGCCTCCTTGGCTTTGAAAATATAAGAAGGAGGCCAGGCGCAGTGGCTCATGTCTGTAACTCCTGGAGGCCAAGGTGGGAGGATCATTTGAGGTCAGAATTTCAAGACCAGCCTGAACAAGAGCAAGACCCCGTCTCTATTAGAAATAGAAAAAATTAGCCAGGTGTGGTGACACACATCTGTAATCCCAGCTGCTTGGGAGGCTGAGGCAGGAGGATCACTTGAGCCCAGGAGTTTGAGGTTACCGTGAGTTAGGCTGACACCACTACACTCTAGCCTGGGTGAAAGAAAGAAAGACAAAGAAAGGATGTAGATATTATTGTAGAACCAAAATGTGAGTTATGGCATGACATAAGCAGCTTCTGCAGAGCTGTACACGAGCCCCTGGGATTTTGGCCTTGGAGCACTGAAATGCTGACTCAGGCTGCCTAAATTTAGATGAAAATATTAAACAAAAAGGAAGGTAAATTGACCTTTAAAAGTCTATTTATATAAGCAGTTTACTTAGAGGCAATCTGTACCTGAATAACAAGTATACACATTGATTTCTGAATGAGAAAACACTGACGTAGCCTTATGAGCCATTATAATATTATTCTTCTGATTGTATTTGTGCTCAGGTTAATAAACTGTACCAGGCGATTTCCTTTCTCCTTCCCCCTCCAGTCCAGGAAGCATCCATGCATCCCATGTGATTATTAAATGTTTGATCATAACAGCAATATAAAATTTTGATTTTGCCCTTTCAAATTGCTTCCTGTTCTTTCCCTCTGTTTTTGCCAGCATATTAACTCTTAGTGATTGATTTAGTGAGGGTTTTTTTTTCCTATTTATTCTTTTAACACAGAATTTCCTTTTTCAGAGCAATTTATCTAAAAAGGTAAAACTGTCTCTTGAAATAGTCATGTGGTCATATGTCCCTAATAGATTAGAATATTGCTATCTATGGAAGAGTAAAAATGACACTGCTTTTAAATAGGATCAAATCGTGGTCTTTGATACAACCAGTAGAGATACTATCATTAGGAGGTTAGCTCTTCTGCTTATATTCAGTCCATATGATTTTATTAGTTTATTTGAACCATTCTTAGTGTTTCAACATTTGATTTGTTTTCCTAATATATTCTAAGCTCTTTGAAGCTCAGTTATTTGCTCTTTCTGTTTTCCCAGCGTAGCAATTTGGCCTCATGACAAGTTAGTTTTGATTACATTTTTGCTTTCTTATTTATGAACTGCTGTGAAGGAGATTGTTCTGTTTTGTGCCTTACTCATGCTTGGTTAGAGGTTTCAATTAAAGGACTAGGTAGGCCCAGAATTGTGCAAGTGCACATTTGCCATCCTGGGCTAAAACCTCTGGCGACAGTTCTGTTTATAAAAGGATTAGAGCAGGGAGTTTCATTGCCCTACGGTCAGGAAGGTTTCAGGTTCATTTTATGTTATAATATTTAAGTAATTAAATGTTAAGAGGTACAGACACATGTGTATGTGTGTCTGTCTTTGTGTCTCAACTACAAAAATAACTGTCATAAAATAATCTCCCTGAGCTCCATGGTGGTGTTTCTCTCCCCAAGCTTTTCTCTTGATTCTCTCTTGCATGCTATTCTTTAGAACTAGTATTTCTTGGAGGTTTGTGATTGAGGTGGGTGCTGGATGCTGGCTATGCCCTCTTTGTGGCATAGAAGAATAGAAGCAAGGCTCCAAGGGAAGGAGGAGGGAGCTATGTCCTCAAGGATTCCTGTAAGAATGGCGAGGGAGGAGGCAAGCTGAACGAAGCTCAGATGGAAGTCAGTTGATCGCTGGCCCATTTCATTCGGTCAGGGTCTTATTCTACCAGGATGTCTGTAAAGGGAAGGGAAGGGTGACTAGGGGCTAGCTGCTGCTCTCTGGTGTGGCCACTGCCAGCTCTCATGCTGCACTCATTTTCAGTGACTCACGTTAATTCAGCATGCCCACTGTTCAGTTTAATTTTTATATCTATGAGGATTGGGAGAGAGGTAGAGGCTAAGGAAAGAGAAGAGATAGTGAGATGGCATTTCATCTCTTGAAAGCTCATTTTGTAACAGAAATTGTCCAAACTATTATTGTATTAATATTATATTTTAGATATTGCCCAATCCCCTCAGAAAAAACAGAAGCTCATATAGAACATTGCCCTTGACGTTGGTGTGAAGCAAGTCCTAGAGCCCTCCCAGGGCTGGCTTTCAGACCCCCAGGATCTCTGCCTTTGACGCTGCCTGCTTGTCATGGGCGCACCTCTGGAGAGATGCCATGCACGTCAGTGTTAAAGAGGTCCTTTCATCACAAATATTCTTAAATTGAAGGGCTGTTTAGAAAGGCTGCTGCTTCATTATATTGCAAGAGTAATATGGCAGGAAGCGAAACCCAGGAATGGCTGTGTTAAGAAGGCATGTGTAGCTCTCACAGTAAAGCAGCCCAGAATACCTCACAACCAAGTGTGTCAGTATACAGAGAGTGCTCGAGAAGCTTGCTGTTCTTATCACCCTCCTTATAATCTTTGAGAGGAGTAAGAGCTAACTGAAGACCTCAGGTTCCTTTATTCTCCTCTTGTTTCTTAAGGATTGACATGGGATGTATGTCCCTGTTTGCCTCTTTGCTAGGGCAACACAGTGTGTAAATATTACAGGAACCCACATTGTCTGGCCCCCAGACAGGCCACTAGTGCCAGAGAGTGCCATCTGGAAGGGGTGCCTGGTCTAGACTCTGGGGGTGTAGGGCTGCCATATCCTCTGGCCCTGGGTTGAACAGTGAGTCTGTTTCTGGCCTCTGTCTTAGAGAAACAGATTATGGTATGGACTGACTTGAACTCCCCTTTAACTGACCATTTTATTACACTGTACTTTTACTTGCTAACCCAGTCTTTCCCCTCATCCCTTTCTAGTTTCGAATGCAAATAAAGATATTTTAAGTTGCTACGTGAGACACGTGCCTCACAGCAGAGGAGGGCCCAAAAGGTCTAAGAACTATCAACGACAGAGTCCTGACATACGCCTCTTCTACAGGTCTGGGTCCAATCAGTAGAGAAAACTCACACAGTAATTTAAACAGGAAAGGTTTAATATAAATATAGAAAGAATTATTAACTCTAATAGGATATTGGATTAATAAGGGATTGGATAGTAAGCAGAGAAAAAGCAAGAGTGTAAGATTAGCTGCTGTAAGGAGCAGCCACTACCCCTAGGGCTGAGTTAAAGCACTGAAGCAGGAGCCCCTGTACTCCGCACCCCAGGAAAACACTGCCAGGCCTCTCTGAATGGCAGAGAAGTAGGTGGTGCAGCTCACTGGAAATCCTCCCTCTAGGGTCCAGGGAAGGCTGTTCATGGTGAGGTATCTCACCTGAGGCACCCTCCCCCCTACAGAACTGAATGCCAAGGGGGTGGGTGCTGCTGGCTGCCCTGCACCGCCAAAGCCTGCGACACCCTGCTGCAAAACCACCGACGGGCTGGTGCCAGGGAAGATGCTGCACACCATGGGGTGCACACCATGCCCTGCAGGAGCTGGTCACTGAACAAGCTGTGGGTGCTGCAGGAGCCTGATGCCTGGAGAATGCCTTGCAGGGCAGGAGCTGGCAGGATCTGGAAGCAAACCCCTTCCTCCTACAGTGTCTCTCCAGCGCCCTCTACTGACGTAGCCTCTGTGCTGCTCGCAGGGGAGAGAGACTCACAGAGGCAACAGTAACTCCATCACCAGTGCCCAGAAATATTCCAGCACTTCTCCCTAAGGGAAATGAGTGGGTCTGTCTGAGATCATAATTACCATAATTTTTATATATTATTGCTAGATTTGTAGAATACTTCTTCTTGAGAAGAACTACAAAATTGAACAAAGAGCTTCCTGTGTAGCCCTATGAACTGCTTTCAAAACCCAGAACTTCATTCTGTGACAGAGGATGGTGAGCTCTGTAGGGGAAGAGGAAGGCTGAAGACAGGAGAGCAGAAGAGCTTTCAGAGGCTCCCAGGAGAAGCTGCAGCCCTGGGTGGAGCTGGCTGCTGTTACATGGGCACCAGCTGCTGGTGGTCGGACCTCCTGGGACCCTACATCATTTCCACATCTCTTTTCTTTTATGGCAAAATCTAAGTCATGCTGGCTAAGATATTTCCTTGCCTTTCTGTGTACATACACTTCAAAAAATTTGAAGTTGAAGAGTAGAAACATTTTTAACTTTAGCACAAAAATATTATTTTTAGTTCCTTTGCTTGATCCTGGCCAATACCTTCAAATGCTGTTTAATGTACTCAGATATACTTAAAACATGATCTATGTCAGAAAGAAAATAACTGCAAGGAAAGATATGTAAATTTGAATTTGAAAGTGTTCATTGTTTTCACTTGACTTGAGTAAAATGTTTTCTATTCTTCCATACTGAAATTCTCAGGGTTTTTTTTTTTTTTTTACTTTATCATTGAGGAAAGTGGACCCCATGTTAAGCTTAGTCACAAATAAAAACTCCCAGTGACTTCCTCTACCAACGTAGTTCAAGGTCAGTGTCCAGGGAGATAGCCTTGGCTGAATCAGACCTAAAATAAGAATGTAATTCAGAGCCGGAAAGTCTGGTGTCGACGGCCACCATCCCATATTAGGAGCTCCTGCACACACGGGAAGAGTTTTCCTGGTAATCTGGGCATTCTCTTAAGTCAACATTCTTAGCTAAAAATACTGCTGTTCTATATTGGAAATACAAGGCTTCCTCAAATTTGTCTATTTGCTCAGAACACAATAATATCTTTTTTAAAGATGTTTAGGGGTGAGAATATATGTTAGTAGGTCACAATAAGAACAAAAGGGAAAAATGATTTGAACATGAAGGAACTGCTACAGAGACAGTTTCAAGAATTTTTTGTTTTAATTGACCAAGCACTCTGCTTATTTGAGTGACCACAGGGAGAAAAAAACTTGTGAGAGGGTTTATTGATTTCAAACCACAGGGATTCCAGTTGAGTGAGCTGTCTTTCCTGAGGAGGGAAAGTCACACTGAAGGCCATGAACTGGACTGAGCTGCCTGGGTGTCTCGGAGGGATGTGGCCCTCTCGCTGTGCCCTTGGCTAGATGCCCTCTGCAGGCTTCCTCTTTGCCCTCTCCGGTCCTGCTGTCTAGCGGCTTCTTCCAAGATGTCCATTTGATTAATTGCACAATGAGAGCATGCTTGGTGCCATCTGGGTGTAAAGACTTGATAGAAGTTTTTGCTTTAAGGGGCTTGTGGTGTTGTTGAGGAGATGAGGTAAACCTTTGTGATATACAGAACACAATGTTCAATCTGACTGAGATCTTACCCGCTTGCTGAATGGGACACGCAGCGAGTACTGTAGCTGCAGAACAGAAGATCAGTAAGGGCTGGAATGCTCAGAGACGGCCTCTCAGAGAAGACCCTGAGCAGACATTTGAGGACTGGGCAGGTCTCAGATAGGCAGAAAATTCAGGAGAAAAGGACAGTGGTTTTCATCCAAAGAATTTTATATCTTTTTATATGTAAAGTACTAGATATATTAATCATCACTATTAAAGATAATTCTAAACATTCACCTTGCAACAATTGTGTTTTTATTTAAAATCATATACATGTACATGTATTTAAAAAAGAATAGAGATCAAAATGTTAAAGTGCTTGTCTCTAGCTGGCAAGGACATGAGTGATTCTTCTCTGCCTTTTAGAAATTTTCTATAATAAGCTATATTACTGTTAGGCTAATGGGGTGGACACATTCATCCTACCAAACCAAAACAGTGCCATCCAGTGATACTGTCCCAGAATCCTTACACATCCATAGATCAGGGCTTGCAGCAGACTGAGGCTGCCTGTTGTTCATACCATTTATTTATTGGTGCCCTGCAATGAATGAATGAGCCCTCTTGCTGCATGTTCTGCTGCTTTCCTGGTCTAGCCTTGTATCTTTCTTTCTGTGGTGAGATGCCTGGGTGATAAGAATGTCTCCCTTACGGTAGAGACAGGGTGGCTAGTTGCAGGCAGTGAGAGTGCCCTGAGAGTGTCAGAGGCACTCAGAGAGCATCATGGAGAAAGGGGAGAATGCTGAGAGGAGCTTCACTTCCATCGCTCTCCTCCACCCTCCCCAGGCTCTCTGTCCTTCACAGAGCCCTTTGTGGGTGGATATTTGTTGGTTAGGTCATGTTGAGAAGCTTTTGTAGAGATCTTCCAGAAATAGGCCTCTAAGTAGGCTGTCAGTATTTTTGTTTGTTTGTTTGTTTGTTTTTGTTTTTAACACATCTGCTACAGATGATATGTCAGTATTTTTTAAATTGGTTAATACTGAGTAACTGTACTATTTATTTGTAATAAATTGTGCCTGTTGTGGGTAGTATCTCTGACACTGCAGAGTGCTTCCGGGACCTGGTTTGTGTTACAGGATCCTTGTGGGCCCTGAGGCAGAGCGAGGGTGGCCCTACCTTTTCTGGTCTGTCCCCTGGTACACCTCTTCCTGTGGCTCCTGTGATTGGCCACCTCTCCTCTGCCGGTAGGCTTCAAGAATACAACCAAGGCAGTCTTTCTTCACATGCCAGAGGAGGAATTTTTTTGTTGATGCGTAATAATTATACATATTTATGGGGTACATGTAATATTTTCATACATATAATGTGTGATGATCTAATTGTGGTAATAAGCATATCCATCAATTCAAACATTTATCATTTCTTTGTGTTGAGAACATTCAAAATCTTGTAGTTATTTTGAAATACACAATAAATTATTGTTAACTGTAGTCACCTTACTGTGCTATAGAACACTGGAACTTATTCATTTTGTCTATGTGTACCTCAACCAACCTCTCTTCCTCCCCCACCCGCTTCCCAGCCTTTGGTAACCATCATTCTCTTCTCTACCTTCATGAGATCAACGTTTTTAGCTCCCACATGAGTGAGAACATGCAATATTTGTCTTTCTGTGGCTGGCTTATTTCATTTAACATAATGGCAGAGAAGGAATTTTTGCCTCATCCTCTTTTACTGGAAACACTATATATTTTTTCCTTTTAGTTTTAGTTGACATGTAATTATTGCATGTTTATGGGGTCTATAGTAATATTTTGATACATGTATACAGTGTATAATGATCAAATCGGTTTAATTAGCATACCCATCACTTCAGACATTTATCATTTCTTTTTGTTGGGAACATTCAAAATCTTCTCTTCTAACTTTTTTTTTTTTTTTTTTTTTTTTTGAGACAGAGTCTCACTTTGTTGCCCGGGCTAGAGTGAGTGCCGTGGCATCAGCCTAGCTCACAGCAACCTCAGACTCCTGGGCTTAAGCAATCCTACTGCCTCAGCCTCCCGAGTAGCTGGGACTACAGGCATGAGCCACCATGCCCGGCTAATTTTTTTGTGTATATATATATTTTAGTTGGCCAGATAATTTCTTTCTATTTTTAGTAGAGACGGGGTCTCACTCTTGCTCAGGCTGGTCTCGAACTCCTGACCTCGAGCGATCCACCCGCCTCGGCCTCCCAGAGCTAGGATTACAGGCGTGAGCCACCGCGCCCAGCCTAACTTTTTGAACATATACAATAAATTATAGTTAACTGTATTCACCCTACAGTGCTGTAGAGCACTAGAACTATTCCTCCTACCTAGCGCTGTGATTTTGTATTTCTTGACCACCCTCTCTCTGTCCTTCCCTCCCTCCTACCCTTCTCAGCCTCTAGTAATCATAATTATGTTCTCTACTTCTGTGAGCTCAACTTTATTTTTAGCTTCCACATACGAGTGATAACATGTGGTATTTCTCTTTCCGTGCCTAACTTATTTCACTCAATATAATGTCCTCCAGGTTCATCCATGTTGCCTGGAATGACAGAATTTCAATCTTTTTTCATGGCTGGATAGTATTCTATTGGAAACACTGTATTTTAATTGTTGATTTTAGAACTAAGGCCGGGCGCGGTGGCTCACGCCTGTAATCCTAGCCCTCTGGGAGGCCGAGGCGGGTGGATCGCTCGAGGTCAGGAGTTCAAGACCAGCCTGAGCGAGACCCCGTCTCTACTAAAAATAGAAATAAATTATCTGGCCAACTAAAATATATATATAGAAAAAATTAGCCGGGCATGGTGGCGCATGCTTGTAATCCCAGCTACTCGGGAGGCTGAGGCAGTAGGATCGCTTAAAGCCCAGGAGTTTGAGGTTGCTGTGAGCTAGGCTGATGCCACGGCACTCACTCTAGCCTGGGCAATAAAGTGAGACTCTGTCTCAAAAAAAAAAAAAGAACTAAATTTGGGCCTGCTCGTTTGCTGCCTGAAAATTTTCAACCTGAGATTAAATAGCATTTCATACATTTTCCTAATGAGGGAAATGAATGTACTTCTTAAAATATCATAAAATTTGGGATGCTATAAATCTATCTCCAACACCAAAGATGGACTTTTAGATAAGTTTTGTTTCAAAGGGATCATCTTGCAAACAATGAGATGCAAACAGTGTTCACCCAGTGACAAATTTATTGTAATTTCTGGACTTTGGTTGAGTGTTTGGGATGGTTTGGGCCCTAGGATGGGGCATTAATGGTACATAAGGGGATAATTTGGTTTGGTCATTTCATCTTTGTTAAGTGATAATTTGTATTTTTTTTTTACTTAGTCTCTGCAGTTATCTTTAACATACTATAACAAAGCCAAAATGGCTCTGCCCTACTTAGATAATAATTCTAGTAAGCAACTGTGAACTAAATAAAATCTTAAGCTCGTCCCCCAGCTGACTGAATGGACCCCATCTTGGCCAAGGGGACCCCAGAAATACCCTCCAACTGAGTTACTGGCCATGAGAAGAGAGGTCAGACATGCCTCATCATGCACCCCTTCCCCTTCTTGGAGATATCCTTTGTAACTCATTAACAGGCCTAAGGCTTTGCAAGACTAACCTGCAGGTCCTCAATTTACATAACAAATCACCTGAGCCTGGATATCTGTTCCCTGGCTTGTCTCTGATTAACAGACTTCCTTATCTTAGCTTAAAACATTGCAAGCCTTTAGACAAAGCCTCATTTCTTTAACCAATTACAAATCAAAGAGTCTTCAAACCCACCTATAACCTGCAAGCCTTCCTCCCACCTTGAGATGTTCCCACCTTTTTAGGCCAAACCAATGTATGCCTTCCATGTGTTGATTTATGACTTTACACATAATTCCTGTCTCCCTGAAATGTATAAAACCAAACCATAACCCAACCACAGTGAGTCCACTTGCTCAAGGCTTCTTGGGTGTGGCTCTGGGCCATGGTCCTCAAATTTGGCTCAGAATAAAGAATAAACCTCTTTAAACTATTTTACAGAATTTGGCTTCTTTTCCATTGACACAACACTGGTGCAAACATGTAAAAAAATGGGCAGTTTTCTTTATTTTAAGCTAATTTGAGAAAATGCACCTTATTTCTTTCTCACTCTCTTGCCTGCATGGTTATGAATAATTTCTTTTTGCTTATGCAATCAAGAATTAGGAAAAAATTTTAACAGACAAGGCAAACTGGCATATTCATTACAAATTCATGTCTTTTTCTGGCCAACCTTTGTCTGATTCCTCACTGTCTATTGAAGGCAAACACAGTACCTTTGTCCTGGAAGCTAGGAAATGGGAAAGAACTTTCCAGCTCCATTATCTTTACTTGTATTTCATGATTATTTTGTTTTTATTAATGTAGCCCAGAAACCAGATTAAATTTTCCATTTGAATGGGATAGAGAATTATGGTGGAAACAGTTCATTTTGCCATATAGTAATTTAACCAGGCAACCCCAGCAATTTGAGTACGCCAGTACCACACAGAAGCCTTTGATTGCAGTTGAAAAAACTTCATTCTAGTAGTTGGTATTGCCAAGTACTTGGTTTAACCATCAACTGTGTAAATCTACTTGTGGAATGGAGGAAAGCATTTATTAGCAGTCCTCGTTTTCTGTGTTAGAGTCCCATGTTTTAGGGGCAATTGGTCAAAATTTCCAGTTTGGATTTTTTAAGCCCTGCCAATGAAATATTTGGTAATGATACACATAATTCAATCATCACTACTTGAAAGAATTTTAATTTAAAAATACCAGCTATTAAAAACTGCTTTTTAATTTTAACAACTATACTCATGATTATATTTAGGCTTTAAAGTGTTTGAGCTCCTGGAAATAGCTTAATTTTTTATATGATATCTCTAAGTAAGTTACTTGTCTTTGGCTGTGTGTTATGTCAAATGTGGAGTTTGTTTTGGCTGAAATCATGGAGTTAACAGACTGATGGAATCTGAAGCTCTGCAGCCATCTGGATAGGACACTAGAGTGGGCCAACTTAGCATCACGTGTGCAGTGTGTGGTTTGTCCCTTAACAAGCTGTCAGGCCCTCTCTGCTGAGGTCCCAGATCCACCACAGTGGATCAGTCATTCAGTAAGTGATAGAGTTTGGCACACAGTAGATGACCAGAAAATGATGAGTTCATAAACTGTTTTCATAAAATAGAAATGTCTCCTCTTGGTGGATTTAAGACCTGGGGTTCAGACCTGTCCTGTGGGACCTCCCAGAGACTCAGATTAGCTGTGGTGATAGAGGGTTGATTAGATTATAACTTTAGGAGTAACCCACGGGAATTGAGAGCCTCAGGCAAAAGCCACCTAACAGAACCGCAAGGCAAAACTGACATATTGGTATTCTTTAAAAATAGCCTCCTACATTACTTCAAGGGCTATTTTGATGCCGCTATAGTGGCAGCAGTAGTTTGAATCAAGGGAGTTCCCATAAAATTTTTTCTGAAGGTTACAATCACAGTCTCAAAGGACTGTTTACATTTCTTAGAGTGATATTATTAAGTACCAAAATGGTTTAAAAGTAATAAAATGCCTGGATATAAAATTTGAGCAATCATTTTTATTTGGCCTTAAATTACTACCTTGATCCTCTTGGTAAAATAATACACATTTCTTTTAACTTTGCTTTTTGGTAGCTAACTGACAGAAGTGACTGCCTGCATATAGGAGAGTGGTGCCCCCTAACCTTTCTGTGGCCACTTGGTTACTTATCCTTTTTCAAGACACTGGTGGCATACCAACACCCTTGTTCACTCAGCACTGGGCACTGAACTAGAATCTGCATCATTATATGCTTTCATATGGCCGAAACCACGTATATCTATGTATTGTTTCCCCAACTACGTTATCTGTCAGAGCAGCAGAGGCTGTGATTTGTGTTCGCTTGTAAGGATGGTGGGCTAGATACTTCAGTGCCCTGTTGGGTCTGTTGCATCATGAGCACATAGTACAAATTCCATGTTCAGGCATGATGTAAAGTAAACAGTGCAACAATGCTAACAATTACTTTTCAAGAAGAAATAGACCTTACCAGAATGGTTGCCAAAGAAAGGGCAGCCCACTCGTGCTGTCCCTAGCCCCTAAAATCCCAGCGCTTGTTTACTCTCACGGTTGCAGTGGAGGACACATGTAAGCCTCCTGGTCGGCTTTGAACCCTCACCTTAGTTCCTTTGTTGTTTCAGGGTAAGTAGCTTGTATAAGGTGCAGAGAATTTCTTTGCTTTATATTATTTATGCCGAGAATCAACTGGTTAGGTCTTTAGCTCTTAAGGAGAGGCTAATGGGAAGGAGATAGAGAGTGATAGGAGATGATCTAGCTCTTTCTTGTCCATCTTTTCTCCTTTCAGAACTTCAGCCTCCCTTCTCCCTGCAGGCACCCAGTTCAGATATTCGTAAGTGAAAGAAAGGAAAGGAGGAAACAATGAGATCTGGCAAAACTGTAAACAAAGAGACAGAACAAATCTGTTTTATAGCCATATAAATGCTGTTACCCTGATTGATTAAACAGTTTAAAAATATTTTCATAGTATGTGATACCTTTGATCATGAAACCAAACCATATTGAGGTGACTTCTATTGAAGAGTTCTATTTAGGGTTATTGTGTGCCAAGAACGCTCATTAACATAGTCCTAGCTGCAAATAGAGGAAACCAGAAAAAAGGAAGGGCTCCTATCTGCTTTCCCTTAATAATGCTTACATAGCATAACTCGAAGAGTTAAGAACAGCCAGATGGAAGAGATGCATAGAGCAAGGTATGGGGAAAGGACGTGGAGCTTCCAATCCGTCTGTAGGAGTGCCCCCTCCTAGTACCTCCGTGTGTTTAGTAACTCAGAAGCTCCCCAACCCTGTCCTTCTGGGGTTTTATGGAGGCTTTATTAGTAGTCATGATTGATTAAATTACTGACCACTGGTGATTGACTCAGTCCCCAGCTCCTCTCCCCTCCTGGGTTGATGCTGGAGCTGAAAGTTCCAACCCTCTGATCACAGGGTTGTTTTTCCTGGCAACCAGCCCCATCCTGAAGCTATCCTGGAGCCTTAGCCACCAGTGAGATTAGCATACAAAAGATACTTATTGTTTCAGAGATTCCAGGGGTTTTAGGAGCTGTGTGCCAGGAAATGGGGGCAGAGACCTAATATATATGCCTTATTATAAATCACAATATCATAGGCAGTTTCTTTAAAAAGTAAACATGCACTTACTGTACGACCCAGCATTTCCACTCTTGGGTATTTATCCCAGTGAAAACTGAAAAACTTCTATACAGCTTTATTCACAATGGCTCAAAACTGGAAAGTACTTAAATATCCTTCAATGGGTGAATGGTTAAATACTATACATCCATACCCTGGAGTATACTACTAGGCAATTAAAAAAGAAAAAACAACTATGAACATATATAGCAACTTGGATGGATCTCAAATGGCATTGTGCTGGGTGAAAAAAGTCAACCTGAAATCATCACATGCAGTATGATTCCATCTTTGTAACATTCTATAAATGACAGAATTATATAAATGAAAAACAGCTTTGTGGTTGCTGGAGGTTAGGAGTGTTGGAGTGGGGGCTGGGGGGTGGCTATCGGGAATAATGTGAAAGAGATCTCTATGGTGATGGATAGTCCTGTATCCTGATTGGGGTGGTGGTTACTGGAATCTGCCCACGTGATGAAATGATAAACCTGCACACACACATCGTATCAATGTCGGATTCCTGGTTTGGCTCCTGTACTGTAGGTAATTCAGGTGTCATCACTGGGGACACTGTGTGAAGGAGAATCCCAGCAGGAGGCATGTGTGGTTCCCCACCCTGCCATGCTACCCTTCACTCACTGCCTCATGCTGCTGGTCTCATACTCAGCCTGTCTCTGTCTGTCTCCTCTGTGCATGGCACGCAAGCGCATGTGCGCTCGTGCTCTCTCTGTCTCTCTCTCTCTCTCTCTCTCTCTCTCTCTCTCTCTCTCTCTCTCCCTCCTCTGCCTCTTTTCTCTGTTTCAATGTAACAGAGGGAATGGCCTGAAAAAAAAATGGCAAAAATATTTTCTGTCTCTTTAAAATATTCTCCATTCCTTTTTGAGAACTAAAACCTGCATCCCTGCCTCAGGCCAGTGGTTGGGAACTGCAGGTTAAGTCTTTTGGTATTTGTGCTACAGGAGATGGCTCAGCCCTGGTAAAGACCTGGTAAAGGGAGGTCCTGGGTGGAGGTCACAGGATTGTTTTCAAAGATGAAGAATCCTCAACTGTAGTTGAATAGCAATTGCCTGAAGCTGAGAACCCACCCTTTAAAAGCTCTGTAGTTCTGCCTATTGGGAGGACCAAGGACATTTCAGACAGGAGTCTCCATCCTCCTACTTTGCCAGCAAAGTAATAAACTTCTCTTTCCTTCTCCTCAAACCATTTGTTCTCATTCTTCTGATGTGCCCTCAAGGACAAGTGCTGAGCTTTCTGTAACACACATGGTCATTGTAAAAAAGAAACCTAAAAACTAAAAAATGTAGATAAATAAAAAGGAAAAACATTAAACCATGTGGTTGTTTTATCAACGGAAAAGAAGCCACACTCTGTAAAATAATTCAAAGAGGTTTATTCTTTATTCTGAGCCAAATTTGAGGACCATGGCCCAGAGCCACACCCAAGAAGCCTTGAGCAAGTAGACTCACTGTGGTTGGGTTATGGTTTGGTTTTATACATTTCAGGGAGACAGGAATCATGTGTAAAGTCATAAATCAACACATGGAAGGCATACATTGGTTTGGCCTAAAAAGGTGGGAACATCTCAAGGTAGGGGGAAGGCTTGCAGGTTATAGGTGGGTTTGAAGACTCTTTGATTTGTAATTGGTTAAAGAAATGAGGCTTTGTCTAAAGGCTTGCAATGTTTTAAGCTAAGATAAGGAAGTCTGTTAATCAGAGACAAGCCAGGGAACATATACCCAAACTCGAGTGATTTGTTATGTAAATTGAGGACCTGCAGGTTTGTCTTGCATAGCCTTAGACCTGTTAGTGAGTCACAAAGGACATCTCCAAGAAGGGGAAGGGATGCATGATGAAGCATGTCTGACCTCCCTCCTCATGGCCAGCAACTCAGTTTTAGGGTATCCCCTTGGCCAAGAGGGGGTCCATTCAGTCCCCTGGGGGGAGCTTAAGATTTTATTTTAGTTCACAGTTTCTTTCCTATTTAAAAATGGTGATTCCCTTGTTCTAGCAGCCATAGGCTGTGGACCTGGGAGGGTCCATAGCCCACAGCCTTTGAGTCCCTGACCCATACTCTGAGATCTTAGGTTCATAGTGGGAAGACTTGATCCCATTTTCTGCTTCTGGTCCCATTTTGTACCCAATACCTGATCTTTTCTGGTTAACCTTTTGCTTCCCAGTAATTATGTTTAGCTATTTTCTCACACAGGCTCTAGAATCAGGCTACCTAGGTTTAAATCTTGACTCCACCACCTACTTACTAGGTATGCAATCTCTTTGTGCCTCTGTTTCCTTATTTGTAAATAATGCCTATCTGAAAGGGATGTGGTGGGGATTACCTTATTTGAGGGGAGGCACTTACTGGCTCTTAGGTGTCGTTATTTATAATTATTTCTTGGAAGTCTCAGCTGTGTTTTGTTTGCCTGCTGCTGGTTCCACGGCTCTCCTATCTCTGGTGTGACCTGCTCCGTCCAGCAGTGCACCCTGTGCCTGTTCTGTAGATTTTCTTTCTCAAGCTCCCTTTGGTCTCTTACTTTTGGTGGGATGGCACACTGTGCAGAGGAGACCGGGCCCTGAGAGAGATGCTCAGCCTTTTGTTGGCCTTGGTGCTGCATCATCTTTGTGGTCATTCCTGACATGATTGTAAGAGACTGGAGTGTAGACTGGATGTGGCAAGAATGCCAAAGCCTATAATGGCTTCCTTAGTCATGTCATGAGAAAGGCCCAGAAACATTGGCTCACCTAAGTTACAAGGTCAGCTGGGGTCAAATAGAAGTGTTATAACTAAACTGCAGCTCTTTTGTATTTCCACTTGTTTCCATTCATTGAAGCATCCTTGGACTCTTGCTATGTGCCAAGAGTGAAGTTTCAGAGGCTCACAGACTTCTGGAGGAAGGCAGCCGTAGGGTACAGCTGGCAGCTATGCCCTGGGATTGTGGAAACTCAGGTCAGGGAAGGGTTCAGAGGCTCCTCAGAGTGTGCCAGCAGTCTCAGCCTCACCAGGGAGATCACTGGGATGTGTTTTACAAGCTTCCAAAACATTCTTTCCCCTACCAAAGTCAAGAAGCACAGTGCTCGTGTTGAAGCCTGGTGCCAAATACCCAGGGCATGTGAATATTTCACTCTCTTGGAGACCTAAAAAGCAGCCCTCTCTTCCTGTAGTAGTGTTTATAGCCGGAGTCCACTGGGAAGGCTGCTCTGACAAAGACTCTGTCCCTAGGTTGTGGAGTGTTTTTTAGAACTCACAGAAAGCCTCAGTAAATCCGGACTCCTGTGCCAACTGATGTTGTGCTGCTGAGCTCTTAACGTGAAGCAGCAGTAGCGACCCTGGCAAGCCAGGGCTGACGTGTGTGGGAAGAGTGGGAGTGACCCTGGCTGGGAGCGGGGGAGGCCTGGATATTGTTTCTCCGTCTCTGTGTCCTGCCACTCTCGGCCCTGGGCTCAGAGCTCTCAAGCACCCACGATGGCCTTCCCAGCCAGAGTGCACCCCTGCGTCATCCCTGAGAATGAAGAGCTCCCCGGAACTGTCCTTAACAGTGTCCACGAGGCTAATGGGAATGAAGACGAGAGGGCTGTGTCCAAACTGCAGCGCAGGCACAGTGACATAAAAGTCTACAAGGAGTTTTGTGACTTTTACGCGAAATTGTGAGTGTCTCCTGTCCTGGAGTGGCCCTCTTCCAGATCTTGGGTTCATGAGCTCTCGATCCACAAGCCTTTGTGACCTAGCTAATGCAGTGTTATTTACTGGTCTTTGGGTGGGGGTTTTCCAGCGTAATCTGGGGGCTCTGAGGGCAGCTCACAGCACAGCATGTTCCAGGGAGGCAGAAAGGTTGGCTCGTCGCTTAAAACTTCCACTGGAAACATGCGGATGTGAGGGGAAATGCTACCTTTGCAGCCAGAGTGCAAAGTCTTTGTCTCCAGTAGGTTTCTGAGAGCAGTACATTTTCATTGTGTCAGACGTGAGGGAGGTTTAGAGGTTTTGTTGTTAAGATTGTGATGGATAAATTTGGTACTCTAAAACTTACCGAAAATAAGAGGCAGTTTGAGTGAAACAGTGAAAAATTGAATTATATATTGTTGATAAACATTTTTTGTTAAGTTTAATAATTAACAATTTGAAGTAGGCTAACTGGGTTTCTTAATACTGTCTCCAGAGGATTGAATTAATAAATAAGGAATATTGTGTAACTAGCAAATCAGTATACATGTAGAACATGCTGTTAACTCTAAAAAGTTAGTCTAATTTATATTATTAAATGAGTTTTAGGAAACCGATTTTTTAAAAAAAAGTGCAGAGCAGCCTGCAGAACAACTCAAATAAGATTATGGACTTCATTCATAGTCGTGAGCTTGGAAGTATTGCAAATCCTCAGTTTGTCAAGTAATTGTTAAGGGCATTTAACTGACTAGCTTCTCCATTGTGGAAGGAGGTCTGTTCTGTGTAGTATTGCAGCAGGTGTCCGTCATCTTCATAGCTCATGACCAGCTCTGGTTGAGAGTAATTAGGGAATTGTTATAAAACTGTAACTAATATTTTTAACTGCTTCAACTCTCAAGATGACTTTTGGATTTACACATTTTTACATTTTAAGACCAAAAAATTTGTTTCACATATTACGATGAATGCGGCACTTGAATAATGGAAAGCTACATGACAGCAAATTTGCTGTGCAAGGTCGATTTGTGGATGTAGATCATCTAAATCTGTCATGACTGGCCAGCTATGAAGATTCTGTACTAAAGGCTTTTACATATATGCATTCCCCCACTTACATATTTCTTGTCATCAGCACTTTTTAGTGAAAATCTTCTGAAAAATTAGCTGCTTAATTATAACTAATGTAATAAGAGCTGTAGCTGTCGTTCATGACTTTTAAAAAGTAACTTCTGTCAAATGTAGTATTTAAAAGAGCATAGTGCCAGAGGGTAAAGACAAGAGAGGAAAGGGAAGTGTGAGCAGTTCAGTGGGACTGTGGGATGACTGTTCTGTTTCCTCCTCCCTCCCCCCGCTTGTTATTAAAAGGAATAGAATACTTCTTGAAAAATACATATTACATTATCTCTAAAACTAATTTATTTTTCCTGTGTATGGGAAGTATGTGCTTGTTTTTATAATGTGTCTACCTATTTCCTAATTCCTATGTTCCCCTATTTGAACATTTGAACTTGAATATAAACAGTCCATAGTATGAGTGTAAACAGGTCAGTGACAAACCTTTTGATCTGGGGACCTCTTAACACTCTTAAAAATTATCGAGGTCCCCAAAGAACTTTTGTTTATCAGTATTTATTGTCTGAGAGATTTAAACTGAAAAAATTTTAAATAGTTGTTATTTTGTTTAAAATTAAGCCAATTACATGTTAATAATATTAGTGAGTTGCTTAGATTAATATTTTTATGAAAAATGACTTTTCCAAAATGGAAAAAGCTCAGGGGGAAGAATAGCATTGTTTTACATTTTTGCAAATCTTGTTAACGTCTGTCATAATAAAAGAATTTCTCATATCTGCTTCTGCATTCAACCTATTATAATATATTGTTCTAGATGAAACATGTAGAGAAAATTAGCCTCCCATAGAGATGCAGTTGGAAAAGAGAGGACCTTTCAAACCCCTGAAGGGGTCGTGGTGACGCCTACACATTGAAAACCACTGGTTTAGGTGATAATGAACCAGGTCATTCTAGAATGTCCTTTTCCAACATTTTTGGAGTTCCATTAAGATCATTGAGGTTTCATGAATCTTTTGAGGGGGTGTAGAATGAATAATAATGCCATATATTTGAGTAGCATCTTGTGGTTTCCAAAGTGTTTTTATATACTTTTTCTTCAAAGCAGTACTGAGAGTTACAGGCAGATGTGGAGCTTACTGTGCTTTACCATCAAGGAACACCTGTGGACTTTGGTCAGGAGAAAGGAAGCAGCACAAACCTCTCCGGAGCTTTGCTAAAAGTGCCACAGTTCATCAGGGTGATGGCAAAGCTGGGTAAAGATGGGAATTTTACAGATTTTTCCCGCAACGCACAATAATTTTGGGATGACTAAATATAAATTCATTTTAACATGGGGCTTAGGTCAGGTTTGCCAAGCAGTGAGGCTACCTCCCTTTCTCCTTTATTATTTTTTTTTGTGACATTTGAATTCTGTATTCAAACCTATTATATGAAGTTTTGTTTTGATTGGTGATGAACATGGTATTTCTCCATGGAATTATTTATGTCAAGGGTACAACATAGGATTGCCATTCTTTGAAACATTTGGGGGAAGAAGGCAAAGTACACAGTTGTCTTCTATTGGGTTGGGTGGAAGGTGGCGTAAGTGTGACGACTTTTGCTGAGGAAACAGCAAAACTTGGAAACTGATGGGGCAAGGCAGTTGGTTAATCTGTCTGTAAAGTGAAGACTGTCCACCTGTCTGCCTCATGGAGTGGTTGTGAGGATTCAGGAGAACATTGGTAGTAGCTTTACAAGGTGGATTGATTAAATATCTGGGAGGTCAGAAGCTGCATTGGGGACCAGACATGCTGGTAGGGCTTGTTCTCTAAGTGGGCGTCTGAAAATAAACTTGCCAAATTGCAAAGGACTGCTTGGCTGGTGACTGCTCTGCATAAGGGACCTTCTCTATTTCTAGGACTTTGAGAAACAAAACAGATCTTTATGTGAAATTCTCATCTAATTATTTGCTTGTCAAAGCCATGTTGCTTTTCTTCTTTGACACTGTGCAGTGGTTAGAGAGAGCTTGGGGTCATTTGTTGAATGCCTTCTGTGTGCTTTAGATACTATGGGGTCACTGGTGAGGGAATTACCCAAACCACTGGGCTCAGCGGGAGATACTTGGCTGTTTGGCTTTGCTCTCTTGACCTACAAAACGTGGTGTGTCCCTGTCACGTCCTCTCAAGTGTCTGAAATTAGTGTTGTAATCTGTTTTGACTGTGTGATTTTATGGGGGGGGGGCATGGATTCTAGTCCTATGTCTTCCATTAACTAACTAGCTTTGTAATGTTGGGCTAATCACTCCACCTCTGTGAACCTGTTTTGCTATTTGTAAAGTGCTATTTATAATGTAAAATTCTGTGCTTTTAAGATATATTTTAAACTATTAATATTCAGTGTTTATCTTACAAATTAGTTAATAGGACTGGGACATCTTGGCTGCTTTTAAGAAGTACTTCAACAGTTGCTTTGAAAAGGAGAACCTGTGTCTGAGTTATGACATGACATTCAGTTAACACGCAATTTAGATTCTGTTCTCAGAAAAGAAAGAAACTGGCTTTGAGATGTTGACTTGTGGATTTTTTTTTTTTTTTTTTGAGACAGAGTCTCACTACGTTGCCCAGGCTGTTCACAGACTCACACTACCTCAAACTGCTAGCTTCAAACGATCCCCCAGCTTAGGCCTCCCCTGTAGCTGGGAGTAGCTGGAACTACAGGGGCAGCTCCACCCAGCTGACTTGTGGATATTTTAATAGAGCTATTTATCAAGTTGTAAGCCCAGGTTCCTTGAGGGCAACTCATGACTTTCATCTGTGTCCCTAGTGCCTAACACACAGTAGGCACTCACTTGCAGTGTATTTAACAAGAAGAATGCCAAAAGTGTTAGACAAACAGGATCAAAGCAGGAGGCCCTTACACAACCTAAGATCCTAGGGTAAAGAGACTGGAACAGTTAGAGTACTTAACAAACAAGCAAGGAATTGAACTTTATAGATAAAATATGATTTTTGTGATCAGATATAATTTGCTCATCAGCTTGTCATGTCGTTTGGTCTTAAGTCGAAGAAAAGTTTGACAGTCTGTGATTTGCTGTCCTTTGTGTGTTACAGCAACATGGCCAATGCCCTGGCTAGCGCCACTTGTGAGCGCTGCAAAGGAGGCTTTGCACCTGCTGAGAAGATCGTGAACAGTAATGGAGAGCTGTACCATGAGCAATGTTTCGTGTGCGCTCAGTGCTTCCAGCAGTTCCCAGAGGGACTTTTCTATGAGGTAGGTCAACCAGGACAGAAGCAAAGAGGCACCATTCCCTCCCTCTCCTCCCTCCCTCCTTTTCCAAGGCTACCTCCTTCACTTTCAATTTCATTATCAGAGATTATATTGAAGTGCCAGGTACATGCCAAGTATTTGGTAGCTGTCAGGTCAGAGATGGTGTTATGTATGGAACATGTGGGCAGTGGCTTAGATGGGCTGCCTTTACAGACCCCACCATTTAAATTGCTCAATTCATTTTCCTATTTCAGATGCCACATTACCCCACGACTCTGCCTTTCAGCCCTAAGCATTTCAGCTCAGCACACAAAATCCTTTCAAAATCTTCAGCCACAGTTTTTCTGGCCTCTCCACTCAGGTACTTGCTTGCCTCTGCATATACCTTGCTGATTTCTGCCTCTATGTCTTTCCACCTTCTCAGAGGACCACGGGACATGCTTTCTAAAGGACAGTGTGTGGTGTGTCACCTGCTTCATGACTTCCTAGCCACAAGGAGGCATTCCCATGCATTTATTTTCTAAAGAAGATCTTGTTTGGACATGACCACTTTGTGGAACCATACTGTCTATAGTTAGACCTTCTGTGTATCTGTGTTCTTTTCCAGATGTTTGTTTTTCTTGATCTTCAAGTGTTAACATAATGGTCTACCCTTGCTTTGTAGTATATTCAGTATTCTCACCATTACTGAAAACCCCCTTCTCACAGTAAACATGTATTTGGGGGGGATAGTCTAGGGAAGCTGACCCCAATCTGTAAATGAAGACAAGTTTTGTCCGGATGTACGTGTGTGTCACAGAGATCAGTTAGGTAATTTACTTTTACCACCTTACTCCTTACATATTTGTGTGTATATGTACATCTATCTCTATATGATAATATATGTATGTGGAATTATTTTATAGCCAGAAATGGCTGCTCTTTTAAATTTTCCTGTTCTACAAGGCCATGCCTGAGGAAGGAAAGGTAGTTTACAAAGGTCATTAGTAAGTCAATTGTTTGCCACTCAGGCAGCATTTTCCCATAGAAACAATCCTCATGGGAGTGAAGTTCTCAGGCCAGCCTGCAGAAAAGCGATTTACCCCATCATGGGGACAGGAGATACACAACTATAGCATGAAAGTTGTAATGTGACTCTGGGAAGCAGCTTTAGGAGGTGGGTTAGGAGATGCTGTTGTATTCACTAACACACATTTGTTTGAGCTCCTGCTGTATCCCAGAAACACAAATTGCCTACAACAAAAACCTCAGCAGTGGGAAAAGGACTTTGTTTTCTCTTCCAGTTCTTCCCGACTCCTTCCTGGTCAGTGGGAATCTCTTTTTTTTTTCCCTGCCAGGGATGATGGCTCTGGGAATGGGATGGGCAAGGGACCATTGTGAGGTGGGACAGGAGCAGGAGAGAAGAGGATGGGAGAGGAGCTCCGGGCGGTATGCATGGGGGGCATCAGGCCTAGAGACCCTGCTGAGGCTGTAGTAGCTGGCCTTGGTAAGAAGGAGAAAAAGGAAAGCTCTGGGCTCTGAGGCAGCAGGAAGAGAAGGGGAGTTTGCTGGTGGTAGTGGTGAGTGTTACTCAATTTGGGTAAAGGGACCTAAGGACCCACTTCTGTAGAGTCCTGACAAAAGGCTCTCAAATCTCTAACTTGGCTGCAGTGGGGGCGTGCTGGGAACACTGAAGGAAATCCTAGAAATCTGGCTCTAGGGGGAACATTAGTCTTCATACTATATAAATCCCTTCTTTAGCCCTCCCTGTTTTTCCCTCTTAGGGCCCAGAGGGGTTGAATTGTCTTTGATAACACAGCAGGTTTGAAGCACAAAAGCGATTAGAACCTAATTGGTCTCCTAATACCTGATACAGTATTCTTTCCTTTACATATTATTTTTAAACATAAGATATTTTTATTGAAGTGGGTGATTTTGGCAAAGGCCTCAGGAGAGAGTCCAGAAGAGCAATATAGAAGAACTCGGAGAGAAAGAGTGGCCCTGTTTTCGCGAATATTTTCCTTACTTCCTGGGCCTCCTGCTCCCTCTGGGAGCACCCGGAGCTCCATCCCTCCATCAATTTCTCTCCCCCGTATTGTGTGTTGTTCTTTTGCCTGCCACGGGAATGAATACTACTGTTAAACTGCCTTCATTAATGAGCTCGAGAGCTCGGCCGCTTCCTAAGCTCCTGGTGCCGCGCTGGGCCTGTCAGCCGCAAGGCCACTGGTGCTGAGTCAGAGGCAAAGGCTCAGTAACAGCCTCACGCAGAGCAGAATAAAGCATGACTCATCCTGTCCTCCCGCCCACCTCACACTGGACTATAAATAATACCTCCCTGGTCTATCTGGCGTTATTCGAAAAGATGCTATGAATACCCAGAACTAGGCTATTAATGGGCTGCTGCCCAGCTTGCGCTCTCTTAAGAGTTCTATTTTAGCTGCAGTGTTTACTGTTTAGACCCCTTTTCCAGGCCAGGCATTTGTAAACCTGCATGTGGAGAATAAGAGCTTTCCTTTTGGTCGAATGATATTAGAGAAAAAGCTATCCAGGGCTTCTAACAGATAATCTGCATTTTCAGTTATGTCCAGCAATAAATTGTTTTCCAGAAAAGGAAGATCAAAAACTTCCATTTGAGACACAACTTATGTGTTTCATTCTTTGTCTAATAACAAATGCATCTTTCCCACTCTACACCTTTGTTATTGCTTTTGTCTCATTATTAAAACATCATCCTTCCCTGAGTTCCACTCTAATCTTTCTTTTCTCTGGAAGACTAGCTGTGAAGGCTTATAGGTGGGTCCTCTGCACTCACTTTCCCTTGAAAATGTGCTTCACTTTTACTGAGGAACTTTCTGATAGTTTGGCTTAATCAGGACATTCTTCCCTCTGTCCACAGAGGCAAGTCTAGAATGAGATGCTTTTTTCTTAACCACTCACTAAAAGGTATGTCTGGAGATGGGAGCACTGGTATTTCTGGCTTGGCTGCAGTTCCTCCTAAGAGTGATATAGTAGCAACCAGGATTATTGTCCTTATTGACTCCTTACTCAAGGTGAACTTGAATCCCACTAGATTATGTGGTTTAAAAAGTGAATTTAGGCCGCGCGTGGTAGCTCACGCCTGTAATCCTAGCACTCTGGGAGGCCGAGGCCGGCAGATCGTTTGAACTCAGGAGTTCGAGACCAGCCTGAACAAGAGCAAGACTCCGTCTCTACTAAAATAGAAAGAAATTAGCCAAATAACTAAAAATATATAGAAAAAATTAGCCAGGCATGGTGGTGCATGCCTGTAGTCCCAGCTACTTGGGAGGCTGAGGCAGTAGGATTGCTTGAGCCCAGGAGTTTGAGGTTGCTGTGAGCTAGGCTGATGCCATGGCACTCTAGCCTGGGCAACAGAGTGAGACTCTGTCTTAAAAAAAAAAAAAAAAAAATTAAAGAAAAAAAAGTGAACTTAAAGTCTGTCATTAAGATGGTCATCCATTCCCACTGAAAAATGTAAGGTAGAATTATTGATTCCTGTGCTCTGCAGTATCTGTCATTAGTAGGGAATAGTAGTTTTGCCCTGGGTGTCTCTTATTACAGGACATCATTAATGGTGTTTTCAGCCTAATCTCATCTCTTTCGTTTCATTTATCTTCTCTGAGTCCATACGGCAGTTTGTTTATATCTCTAGCATGGAGAACATTGACCATACTTTATTGTAGATATTTATTTATATGTTTGTCTTCTCATCTAACTTTGAATACCTCTGATGCAAGGACTGTCCAAATTAATTTGGTATCTCTAGTACTCATTTAGTATCTGATGTATAATAGGTACTTAATAAATACAATAATATATATACAATGCTTGGATGGTATAGACTACGAGATAAAATGCTAATGTACTAACTAGGAACTAAGTTAGACTTTTTCTAACATAAACATTTGCAGGCTATACTTCAAAATCTTGGTACTCTTTACTTATTTCCTATTGTTCATTACACAAATATTGTCTGAGCTTTATCATGCCTGCATGCAGTGGAGGTGAATGAAAGAAATGCATTTTCTTTCCTTCCTTCCTTCCTTCCTTCCCTTCCCTTCCCTTCCCTTCCCTTCCCTTCCCTTCCCTTCCCTTCCCTTCCCTTTCCTCCCCTCCCCTCCCCTCCCCTCCCCTCCCCTCCCCTCCCCTCCCCTTCCCTTCCCTTCTCTTTTCTTTTCTTTTCTTTTCTTTCATCTCACTCTATTGCTAGAGTGCCATGGTGTCAGCCTAGCTCACAGCAACCTCAAACTCCTAGGCTCAAGTGATCCTCCTGCCTCAGCCTCCCAAGTAGCTGGGACTACAGGTATGTACCACTACACCTGGCTAATTTTTTCTGTTTCTAGTAGAGACAGGGTTTTGGTTTTACTCAGGCTGGTCTCGAACTCCTGGCCTCAAGCAATTTTCCTGTCTTGGCCTCCCAGAGTGCCAGGATTACAGGCATGAGTCACTTTGCCCAGCCTGTCATCAGCTTCTTAAAGGTAGAGTAGGTGAGCCAGAAACAGTTAAGCACAGTCAGAGGCCAGGTCACCAGTCTCTGAGGTATAACGTTCATCCTAGTCTCAACTCAAGGTATCTTTCCTATACCAACATGGAGGTGTATGGAAGGTACCAACGGATATCTGGTTTTAAAAATCCTGGTAGAATTATAAATTCTTAGGGTAGGACTCTTGGTTCAGAAACATCTTTTCCTTTCCTGTATGTCTCCACTGAATAATTATATTCCTCCTGTGACTGTTTCATATTTGTAAGTTAACAGTACTTTCTCTTTCAGTTTGAAGGAAGAAAATACTGTGAACATGATTTTCAGATGCTCTTTGCTCCTTGCTGTCACCAGTGTGGTAAGTTTTGCTGCTGAGTGTAAAGTAAAAAGTGAGTTTCAAAATCACTTCAGTCACTTAACATTATTAAAGATATCAATGGTAAAAATAGTTTTTGGTGCTCACTATATTAAATAATTGGTAGGTACTTTATCAGTCTTCTTCTTTATTATTAATATGTAACAAATTGGAAGAGTACCAAAACCTGGAGAGAGTTGATTTTTTTATTTTTGAGACAGAGTCTCCCTCTGTTGCAGTGGCGTCATCCTAGCTCACTGTGACTTCAAACTCTTGGGCTCAGGCAGTCCTCCTGCCTCAGCCTCCAGAGTAGCTGAGACTACAAGCCCACGTCACCACACCCTGCTATTTTTTTTCTATTTTTATTAGAGACAGGGTCTTGCTGTTGCTCAGGCTGATCTCGAACTCCTGATCTCAAGCAATCCTCCCTCCTCTGTCTCCCAGAGTGCTAGGATTATAGGCATGAGCCACCGCGCCTGCCAAGAGAGTTGATTTTTAAGGACATCTAGAGTATAGATAAAGGTATTTAGAGAAATAGGACTTCTATTAGTTGGTCTTTTGGAGTGTTCTTTTGTTACCGTAATCTTTTTTTTTTTTTGAGACAGAGTCTCACTCTGTTGCCCGGGTTGGAGTGAGTGCCATGGTGTCAGCCTAGCTCACAGCAACCTCAAACTCCTGGGCTTAAGCGATCCTACTGCCTCAGCCTCCCGAGTAGCTGGGACTACAGGCTATGCGCCACCATGCCCTGCTAATTTTTTCTATATTTATTTTTAGTTGGCCAGATCATCTCTTTCTATTTTTTTAGTAGAGAACGGGGTCTCTTGCTCAGGCTGGTCTCAAACTCCTGACCTCGAGCGATCCACCCGCCTCGGCCTCCCAGAGTGCTAGGATTACAGGTGTGAGCCACCGCGCCCGGCCTGTTACTGTAATCTTTATCTAGCCTTTGGATTTGCCAGGAAAGAGACTGGGAAGATATCAGTGAGGTACTTAAGATGCTTACAGATGCTTAGGGTTTGCTTTGATGGTACAAAAGTACTTGACTTGCTTGCGTTTTAGCCACTGCACCGGTTGCTAATACCTCTTTTAGGTTTCTAGAGATTGAAGAGACTGAGTAGAATGTTTTAAAGGTTTAGTGAAAAAAGAAATTAAATATGGGTTATAAGAAAATATGCAGTAGATTTCTGTGTCAACACTGACCAGAAATAACCAAAAGGCATTCAAGAGAACCCAGTACATTGTTTGGAAAAGGAAAGCTTGTTCAGAGATGTCATAAAACAGCCCAAAAATATGGCTATTGAATCAAAAACAAGGACTCAGGTGAAATAAAAACCATTTTTTTCTAATGTGGTACTTACTCTGATAGACACATAAATAAATAAAAAGTCCCTCTTTATGGAGAAAGCTTTAAACACATTTTTTCCTTACTTTTTTTTCCTTTCTTTTAATAAATAAGGTGCCACACTTATTACTTAGGATTTACAAGTGACATCCTGTGTGTGTTGCTTTCCCACAGGTGAATTCATCATTGGCCGAGTTATCAAAGCCATGAATAACAGTTGGCATCCTGAGTGCTTCCGCTGTGACCTCTGCCAGGAAGTTCTGGCTGATATTGGGTTTGTCAAGAATGCTGGGAGGTAGGAGTTTTCTACCCTTGTTGGATGTGGGTGGACAACATGACTGTTACAGGGTTGTGTGTGTTTTCCCTGTGGGATGTAAGACAGTGCTCTGGGACACTGAGTTTAGGGCTTGGGAACCAAGACACTGAAGTGCATTGACTCTGTAATGCACGCTAGGACAGGGCCCTGCAGTTTCTGTGCTCGGGGCGTGACTGCTCCATGCATGGCTGAGCCACCAACAGGGGAGGCATACATAGATGGACTTTCGTGAAAATCATGTTTCGGGGTTGGAACACATTTTCATGTAGCTTGATTCTTCTCTAAAGCACAGGAGTGATTTTTAAGAAATGGTTTCCTTCATTTCTTTTCAGAGGTATGGGAAGCATATTTCTTTTTAATTATTAGAACAAAACTAAGATTTTTCATTTAAGTTTTGGCTCTGTCTAGACACCTGTGTCGCCCTTGTCATAATCGTGAGAAAGCCAGAGGCCTGGGGAAGTACATCTGCCAGAAATGCCACGCCATCATCGATGAGCAACCTCTGATCTTCAAGAACGACCCTTACCACCCAGACCACTTCAACTGTGCCAACTGCGGGTATTTGGATTTGTTTCTTTTTTATTGCATAAGCAGTGGAAATAAAAGATTACATTTATCTGTATTTCTGTTACTCCGGCAAACCAAATTGTATTTCTCCAACTTTTAGTCTAGAAAATTTTAAACCTACAGAAGGGTCAAGACAATGATATGATGAATACCTTTTACCAGTTAATGTTTTGCCACACATTTTTCACTGAACAGTTTGAAAGCAAGTTGTAGACATAATGACTCTCAGTATACATCTAAAAATAAGGGCATTTTCCTATAAAACTACAATACTCTTATCATACCTAAAAAAAATTACCAATAATTTTTTAATATATCAGTCCACATTAAAATATACCCATTTATCTCCAAAAGTGTGTTTTTCATCACTATGTTTTTCTAATTCAGAATCCAAAGACTAAAAAAAGTCTTATCTCTGTATATACATAACTTTTACAGTTGTAATAGAGTGTTATCTTAAAATGTATTTAATTATATTTATTTAATTTTGCTTGATTTATTATACATCTAAAGGGTATATATTTAATTTTTTATCTTCAAAAAGTTATAAATTATTAGTCTATGAATTTTCAGAATTTGCTACCTAGTATAAAAATTTACTGAAAAAAAGGTCTTTACTATAGTCAGTATGAGCTTACATGCTAAATTACAGAAGGGAGGAGAAAAAACAGTAGATTAAAGATTAAGAAAACAGTTTTGTGGTGTAAGTCCAGCCACCTCTCATCTTTTGTGATTGAATTATCAGTTTATGCCTTACCTAATCTTCTTGCCTATCCTTCCTCTTGCAGGATATTTCTCTGTCCACTTTTCATTAGCGTCTCTCATAGAGAATTATTTAAAACAGATGAAATTCAAACAAGTCCATTTGGCTAATTGGGGCCTTCTCTGGCCAAATTTTTATGGACATAGGATACTGAAAATAATAGCTAATTTGAGCATTTGGAGAAGGAAAATTATGGGCATTTCATTGTTTATTTTCTATTAACCCCTAACTGTTCTTAACAGCTTGTGACAATTTAAATAGCTGTTAATAAATGGAACTAGTCTCCAAACTCCTCAGTTAGTTTGGAAAGGTAGTATCTTAGTCCATTTTGCACTCCTAGAATAGAATACTACAGACTGGGTAATTTATAATGAACAGAAATTTATTCGGCTCATGGTTCTAGAGGCTGGGAAGTCTAACACTGAGGGGCCAGCATCTGGTGAGGGCCTTCTTGCTGTATCATAACATGGCAGAAGGCATCACGTGGATGAGAAAAAGAGGGAGGGAGGGTACAGTGCTGAACTCATCGTTTTATAAGGAACACACTCCCTCCATGATGGCATGAATCCATTTATGAGGGCAGAGCCCACATGACCTAATCACCTCTTAAAGGTCTCACCTCCCAACATCTCTGCATTGGGGATGAAGTTTCCAACACATGAACTTTGGGGGACACATTCACACCATAGCAGGTAGTATTACTGTGTCTACCCTTAGCAATGTGATTATTCCCTGTAGCTTTTTAAGAAAGACAAATGGATTAAAATGTAATGTGATGATATGAGGAGGAAATGATAAATATTGGGGTGGTCATATATATCTGACCTATTCTTGTATCTTATCCTCATTACAAGATACTGATGTTTGGATGGGAATCTGAAACGTGCTCAAGCCTAATAATTCAGGTTACTCTGGTCACCTCTAAAGAAGGAAAAAGAAATTACCAGGGATGGTCGCAATATTATCTTTCAGAACCTTATAAAAAGTGTGCAAGCCAGATTGGTTGCCTGTTCTTTCTCCCTCTCTTAGTAGTGGTATTCAGTTGGGTGTCTTTCTCATGGACAGGAAGGAGCTGACAGCTGATGCCCGGGAGCTGAAAGGGGAGCTGTACTGCTTGCCGTGCCATGATAAAATGGGAGTCCCCATCTGTGGCGCTTGCCGACGGCCCATAGAGGGGCGTGTGGTAAATGCCATGGGCAAACAGTGGCATGTGGAGGTGAGTTGTAAGTGGCATAGGGGTAACCGGTACTTTTGAATGTCCATGGTTCAGGTATGTTAGCAAGATTAGGAGATTCTAAAGGTTAAAGAATACAGAATGCACACTGATTTTGTGATCTCTTAGTAAGATGTAAGATGTGCACTTTTGTTCTTAAATCCTTCTTGAAGCAAGAAGTGTCATGGTCTTCTGCATCCAGCAGCAGCTATTTACAGATGCTATTAAGATGTTCATCTCTTTTCTCGTTTTGTGTTGTTTGAATGGGCTGGGTTGTAAAGTAACCTGTCAAAGACTCACAGACACCTGAAATAAGACTGTAAAAGTATTACAGAGTTACCTATGGCCAAATGAACACGTATCTTCTCTGAGGATAGGTTAAAATATGGCAATTCAAAAGTGACTTATAGCAATTTTTTCCAGCATTTTGTTTGCGCCAAGTGTGAAAAACCATTTCTTGGACATCGCCATTATGAGAGGAAGGGCCTCGCATATTGTGAAACCCACTATAATCAGGTATTTTACTCATATACTTTTATGAATTTAATCTTATCCATATTTTAGCTACAAGGAAATGTCTTAGAAAATGTACGTTTGTCTATAGAGATTTATTTTTAACTTTTTATTTGGGAAATACATTCAGACTCAGACAAATTGTAAAATAAAAAATACAAAGAATACCTATATACCTTTTACTCAGATTCACCATTTGCATCATCATTTGCATGCATTAGATCTTGCTTATATAAAAACACTTACATAAATACACGTATCTTTATATACAAACACATGCAAAGTTTTTTTAATGAAGCATTTGACAGTAAGTTTATCATCATCCTTTACCTGTAAATACTTCAATGTATATTTCCCGAGAACATGAGACTCTTTTATTTAATTGTAGTTATCAGTATTGATACAATAATCCATTTATTTAAATTTTATCATTTGACCCAATAATGTCCTTATAGCACTCCTGGACTAGACCTAGTCTAGGATTGTCATGTTTCTTCTTTAGCCAGCTTCAATCTGGAACATTTCCAGAACCTTTTTAAAAATTTTTGATGACATTTTTAAAGTCTGCAGATTCCCATGCCCCCTTAATAGACTGCTTTGTACTTGGGTTCATCTGCTGGTTTTTCATGATTAGACAAGATAACGGGCTGACACGCTCTAGGCTGCAGCACTGTGCAGGTGGTGATGTGTCCTCTCAGGGCCTTGCTTCTAGAGGGCTCTGTACTGATCTCCTTGACACTGGTGGTCACCCAGGCACAGGCACGGAGCTGGCTCGTATTTCCACCATGAATTACTATTTCCCTCCCTCTCAGACAAGTATTATAATAAACAATTTATGGGCACTCATTTTATAACCATGTAAATGTGCCCCCGCCTTCAATGTAGCACCCCGTGATAATTCTTGCCTGCTCCAGCCCCACACCCCACACTTAGTTGGTTCTCAGCGTTCTGCCTGAGCAAGAGCCTATTTTCCTCTCCCATCTATAGGTTTTTTTCATTTATCTTTCTTATCCATATGGATTTACAGGTTTCTATATTTTTTTATTACTCAATTATTTGGATGCTCAAATCATCATCTAGAAAGATTTTTTTTAATGATGAAAAGTAAATTATTTTCATTATAAGAAGTAAAAACTTGTCAATGAGCTTTTACTAATTTTCTTTACTAGTAGGAAATTCTGGATTTAGATAGTGAATTATTTGTCTTTAAGTGATAAAGAACTGAAATTATATTAACTGTTCAGTGTTCTAAAATTTAATTCTAACATATCTTCATTTTCAGCTATTTGGTGATGTTTGTTTCCACTGCAACCGTGTTATAGAAGGTGATGGTAAGTTTCTGTGTGGATTTTATATGGCACCATTTTAACACAAAAACACTTAGGTAATGTGAAAATTGAAAGAGGTTGGTGATTGCTATTGTTTGAAATGGGATCGTTATCAGTTACTTTTTCTCTTTCTTTGGCATACTTCCCAAGTCATCTATAGTAGTGATATAATATCTGAGAGTTGGATTTGTTACTTGTTTGTGATAATACTTTAGGCCACTGCCACAGTGCTGTTATGCTAGCAATTGTGGGAACTCTTCCTGGTGGACCCTAAGACCTGTTTCTATTTCCGGTTCCTGGAAGCTCTAGAGCAATGTTTATTGGGAACAGTTTAATCTGCTGTGGTAGTTGGGAAGAGTCCCTTTAACCTGCACATGCTAAAACCTGGCAGTTATCAGCAAGCATACCTGGGACTTACCACCCTTGTACTGAGGTAATTAGGCTGGGATGACTGACTGGAACAGAAAGGAAGCAGCTGTGTTTGGTAATCATTACTAGCACAATTCTGCCAGAGACTTCCTGGCAAAGTTTTAAACAATCCTGTTTTCAGCATGATTCATGGTTCTCAGCAGACTTCACCTAATCCAGGAAATACTTTCTGAAACACTGTTCATGTGTAGTTTGTGAAAAGGTTAGTTCAGGAAAACAATCTTTGGTGCTGTTGAAAATAAAACTCATCTTCCTCCTGTGTGAAACAGTTGCCAGGCAAAAGAAGCTATCAAGAGGCTATTTTCTTACTGTTAGCTTTGGAAAAAAGACTCATATGGGCAAAGAAGTTAATGTCTGGACTTTAAAAAATTATTTATCAAGTTCATATTTCTTTGTTGGGCCAATGGCAGTAGGGACAAAAACAGCAGAGAGCGTGCTGATCGGTCAGCACTGTGCCAGAAAAGCTGGCCGGAGCTACATAATTCGTGTGTGCATCACTGTGTTGTCCACAGAGCCGAGGGGGCGTAGTTGTTGGTATGAGATGTGGTATGTATCGTCAATATGCCTCACAGGTTACTTAAGGAGAGAGAAGAATTAATTACAATTGGTCCTCTGTATCTGAGGATTCCACATCTGTGGATTCAACCAATCATGGATAGAAAATATTCTGGAAAAAAATCCAACAACAAACAAAAATAAAAATGCAAATAACAAAACAATAAATTATAACAACTATTTACATATCATTTACATTGTATTAGGTATTTATAAGTAATTGTGTAGGAGAGGATATATGTAGGTTATGTGCATTTTATATCAGGGACTTGAGCATCTGAGATTTTGCTATCATTGGGGGGTCCTGGAACTAATCCCCTGCAAATACTGAGGGACAACTGTATAAATAAAGGTTGAAAAAGGTAATAATAATCTTCCCTAAATTGAAGCCTACAGTCACAGAAGACATAAGTGTTTGGTTTGCATATTTATTTAATAGTGTGAGAAAAATAGTCCTAATAAATTAATAAAATTGATTGACTCGATACACGTTAATTAATGGCACTGAGCTTTTTAGCTATGTTATTCTTTTGCAGGTAAAGAACCTCTCAAGAAAGAGGTTCTTGAGAACCTCCTCCAAGTGACATGGAAATAGCCTTAGTTCTGTTTTAGATTTGGCAAATTTAAGCTGCCCCGCTTCCTATACCAGTGTATCTGTGTGACCAGATCCTTCTCCTCTTTTTCTAGTGGTCTCTGCTCTTAATAAGGCCTGGTGCGTGAACTGCTTTGCCTGTTCTACCTGCAACACTAAGTTAACACTCAAGTAAGTCTATGGTTTAATCCAGTGTGAATCCTAAGACTGAAAACTTTGGGGTATAGAATTTAAAAAAAGAATTATTTGATTCCTTACTTCTTTCTCTTCAGGCCTTCTGCAAGTAAAGTTTCTTCCTTTAATTGTTCCCTGTTCTTTATTCTGTTCCTTCTTTGTCCTACTCAAAGGGATAAGTTTGTTGAAATTGATCTAAAGCCAGTCTGCAAACACTGTTATGAGAAAATGCCAGAAGAATTTAAGAGGCGACTTGCCAAACGGGAGAGAGAAGCAAAGGATAAGGACAAGCAGAAAAAGAAAAAGCCAGTCTGTTTGTAAACTTTTCTACCCTTCTGTCATCATTTTCACTGCTTTCTTCTTTGGTTAGTCCTTTGGAATATGTTTTTGTTCTGTTTCTGTCTTTTGCATTCTCCCTATCACCTCCCACCCTGGCCCCTTTTTGTCATGTATTTGTAGGTGTCAGAGATTGAAATACAAGCATTTGTCCTGTGTAGAGTTGATCCTTTTGCATAGTTATTAAAATTATAAAGACTGAATAAGTTACATACTTAATACCAGCATGTGCTCACATATTTCACTTAATCTGTAGACTCACTCACCTTTTTTTAAAATCATAATATGGTATAGATATCTTTTCTTTTTTTTTTTAAATAATAGATTCAAGGGGAAGAATTCCAATCTCTTAATAGACACTAAGAAAAGTTTTAAAGTATTTTTATCTGATAACTACAGCTTTTA
This sequence comes from Lemur catta, assembly GCF_020740605.2. Classification (NCBI taxonomy): domain Eukaryota; kingdom Metazoa; phylum Chordata; class Mammalia; order Primates; family Lemuridae; genus Lemur; species Lemur catta. Next base: position 80,567,561 of record NC_059131.1, read on the forward strand.
AAATCCTGGTCTTTGGTTTCTTTGCCTAAAATCATTTAATTGATAGATTCTAAGTGTTGTTTGATATTTTTAAAAATGCATGTGTTGTAAGTTCTATATTAAATTCTTTTGCCATGTTTCATATCTAAGCAAAGTCCATCTAATTTACATAAGATATCTGCTCTCTATGATTTTTTTTTTTGAGACAGAGTCTCACTTTGTTGCCCAGGCTAGAGTAAGTGCCGTGGCATCAGCCTAGCTCACAGCAACCTCAAACTCCTTGGGCTTAAGCAATCCTCAGCCTCCCAGGTAGCTGGGACTACAGGCATGCGCCACCATGCCCGGCTAATTTTTTCTATATATATTTTTAGTTGTCCAGATAATTTATTTCTGTTTTTTTGGTAGAGACGGGGTCTCGCTCAGGCTGGTCTCAAACTCCTGACCTCGAGCGATCCACCCACCTCGGCCTCCCAGAGGGCTAGGATTACAGGCATGAGCCGCCGCGCCTGGCCTCTGTGATGTTTTTATATGCTTTCATACAATGTCCATATGCTACAATTTAAGAATTCATTTCCTTGATGTTTTCAAATTCATTATTCCTCAGTTTCAAGGGAAGTATTTCAGTCTTCCAAATTCTGTTGAATTACTGGCATGATTTTTTCCCCCCATGATTACTATTGTGTTTAGAGCTCTAAAAATTTCATAAAGGGGAATTAAAATGCAAACATAAAATGAAAACAATGGAAGGCTTGCTAAGTAGTCTCTCTGAAAGCAGGAGTAAATTTTTTCTTTCATCAAAAAAAAGGCAGTTTTAATAGCTTTTGTTCTAAGTAGATCTTGACAGAAATTAACGCAACTGTATTATTTAAATCAAACTGCCCCCTTGAAGCATTTGATCTGCCAGTTGAAATGTAATATTTGAATTATTGTCAGCATAAGGGTCTCTGTGAAAAACAGCTATAAAATAATTCCCAGTGTGGTGTGTTAAAATAGAAGATTTTTCATTTTATCTATGTAGGTAGAAATTAACTTTGTTATTAACATTGTTCTTTAAAATGATCTTGAAGCAAAAATCTAGTTTAATATATTTGAAAAATACATTAAAAATTATATCAGCAAATTTTATAATTTTTGTCATAGATGACAATGTACCACTAGACTTGGTCCACAAATGCTTCCTAAATATAATTTCACAGATAAGTTAAAAAGTTGTGTATTAATTCAAAATTAAAGACCCCGAATTCAAACAGTAATAAGCTACTGTAATATTGAAAATGCATTACCAGTGGTCAGGAGGCCATCTAAGAAGGTGTCTTCTTTAGGACTGTTTTATAAACAAATTGATAATATGTATTGCTCTTGCTTTTAAAAAGAATAATTGAGTTCTCCAAACAGCTACCATTTACGATATAACCATGAGTGATTTAGTTACATTTGTGGGGGTTTTTTTGTTTTTTTTTTTTTTGAGGCGGAGTTCTGCTCTGTCACCCTGGCTAGAGTGCCGTGGCATCAGCCTAGCTCACAGCAACCTCAAACTCCTGGGCTCAAGCAATCCTACTGCCTCAGCCTCCCAAGTAGCTGGGACTACAGGCATGCACCACCATGCCCGGCTAATTTTTTCTATGTATTTTTAGTTGTCCAGCTAATTTCTTTCTATTTTTTAGAAAAGACGGGGTCTCGCTCTTGCTCAGGCTGGTTTTGAACTCCTAAGCTCAAACGATCTGCCCGCCTCGGCCTCCCAGAGTGCTAGGATTACAGGTGCGAGCCACCGTGCCCGGCCATACATTTGTGTTTTTTAAGAGTGATTAAAAACTTGCTTATATCTCCCTTCCCAACCTTTCTGTCAAACAACCAAAATAACCCATTATGACTTAAGATAATTTTAAAAAAGATTTAAGGTGATTTTTTTGTTGTTTTTGGAGATAAGAGGAAAACAATTTTATAACAGGAAGGATGAAACCTCGTAGCTACTTAATTTAAAATACTAAGTAGGCCAGGCACGGTGGCTCACGCCTGTAATCCTAGCCCTCTGGGAGGCCGAGGCCGGAGGATCTCTCGAGGTCAGGAGTTCGAGACCAGCCTGAGCAAGAGTGAGACCCCCGTCTCTACTAAAAAATAGAAATAAATTATCTGGACAACTAAAAATATATATAGAAAAAATTAGCCGGGCATGGTGGCGCATGCTTGTAGTCCCAGCTACTCTGGAGGCTGAGGCAATAGGATCGCTTAAGCCCAGGAGTTTGAGGTTGCTGTGAGCTAGGCTGATGCCACGGCACTCACTCTAGCCTGGGCAACAAAGTGAGACTCTGTCTCAAAAAAAAAAAAAAAAAAAGAAAATACTAAGTAAGATCGTTTTACCTCCAATAAAGAGATCATTCATACTACAAAAATATAATTCTTTGCTTTAAGTAAATTTATTCTTTAAGGTATTCTCATGACACTTTAAAATGTGATTGAATTTACTTACCTAAATTATATTTACATTAGATTTTCTGTTAACTTTGCACTACGTAAAATGTAATGCACAGTCTTTGTTACACAGATAGATGTATAGGACCAATGTATAAGGACAATTTTTTTGAAACAATATTGTGAATTTTTTACATTTACCACAATAAGAATTGAGACTGGAATTACAATTCTTTAATAACATGAATATAGATATTATCATGTACTGTCTTCATTTAGTTCAGTAAAATTATTTCACATTATTTATATATATATTGAATACATTTCCACTGATTTCTCTTTTTTTATAATTATCTTTAGGAATAAATTTGTGGAGTTTGACATGAAGCCAGTCTGTAAGAAGTGCTATGAGAAATTTCCATTGGAGCTGAAGAAAAGACTTAAGAAACTAGCTGAGACCTTAGGAAGGAAATAACTTCCTTTATATTTTTTCTCTTCTATACAAAAATAAGAGTTTGATTTGATCCACCCTTATTTATAAAAGCTTTATCTCAAAGCAGTTGAGAGCAAAGAGGACCTAGATGCCTACATGAATGGTTTTCTTCATCTCCTTTTTCTCATTTAAAAAAAAGATTGTATAATCATATTTAAAATACAGATGAAATCAAGATTTGCCTTTATTAATTAACCCTTATCAAATTTGTTGACATATAGACTATATAGCAAAAAAATACATGGTCAAATGTTAATCTTAAGGCCCCAAAAATTAAATATAACTTTTTAAAAATCAAAGGAGTCAGCTTTTACATGACTCAGGTAAAAAACAGTGTAAACATTAATTTACTTTATATTCAAAAGAAAATTACCTCCAACTGCTGTTGAGGGAGGATATAGAAAAGAATAATAACCAACGAAGAAAAACAAATCTTATACAATCTTAGTATGTTTATCAAACTAGTAGTTATAAAATGAATGAATACACACATTACTAAGAAAAGGAACAAGTGTATTCAGAACTACTTGATTTGGTTTTTTTAAATGCAATAATTATTATGCTTAGTTTTGTATTTTGCTCTCTTTGTGAATTCTTCCTTCATGTGATTACTTAACACAGTAGTTATAGCTAGCTAATAGTATGTCTTAAAATTTTGTGCAAAAAAATTTATACCAGTTATTTGAAAATACAGTATACTTTACAATATTGGAAAAATGAAGTATTTTTTAATGTATTACAGCAATTATGCCTTCTAAGCTTAACGTCAAATGTGCAGTCTTAGAATAGGACATGAAATTAAATTGTATGTGGCTTGGAATGTATCACTTCAAAAAAGTAAATATATATTTTGGTCATATTACCTTTATAGCCATGCTAATATCTATGCTTTATACATAATCAAACTTGCCTTGCTTTAGAAAAACACATATTTAATCAGGAATTCTAGCCATTTCATACAATACCAACCAAAAATAAGCGCATGGACTGAGATTGGTAAACCCAAATTCATTTACCACAGCTGTAATTAAATTTTTAAAAAATTTTTTTCTCCTTTTTCTGAGGAGACCTATTAAAATTAATTCCTGTCATCTTAATAGAAGAGAATAATGTTGATAAGTGTTTCAGGTTTTCCATTTCAAATCTTAGATTTTATTTACTATGAGTATAAGGTATAAAATTTCACCTTTAAATTGGAAGGGGGGAGTGTTTTAAGGTCAATTTTAGGTTAAAATTAGTGAATTATTTTCATAAAGTTTTATCCTGAAATTTCTGGACCATCCTTTCTGGATAAATTTATTATGCAAAGCAAGCTTTATGAACATTTTTAAAATGTTGCTGCTGTTATTTAAAAAGAAAATTGCCAAGATAGACTCTTAGGGGAAAAATTATTGGTTTTTCCAAAAATCGCTAAAATAGTTTTGCCATAAAATAAATCTCAGGATGCCACCACTCTGCCATTAAAATATTTGTATGCATGCATTTTTTTAAAGTTTTGTGCATGTACTCTACGGAATAAATTCTATTTCTGTTTTTAGATAACTTATAATCAATAATTTTTTAGTGTTTAGAGTTAAAAGAATTATCACAAATGTTGAAAATAATCAATATATAGTTTGTATGTGCTCAGTAGTTTAAAATAATTTTTGCATTTGATAGAAGAATCCAAATCCCTTCAGTGTGCCTTTGTCAGCTAATATATGACCAGCAATGAAAACCATGGAAGTATTTATTAATTATACTATAAGCAAAATAGGACAGGGTTTGCAATAGTCTTGATACTGTGTTCTTGTATACCCCTACACTAGATATACAGAGCAGAAAAGCAAGCATTTGCATATTTCATCCTCACTGTGAAGATGCATGGCCTGAACTTGACTGCTTGCATTTACATTTCATACACAGCCAGGCACTTCCTGTTGTCAGAGGTCCCCCTGCTGTCTTTGCTCAGTCTTCTCTTAAAATACGCATTAATAGTTTCTGGAAGTTCTACTTGCTAAGCCTCTAGTACTTTAGGGTAGTTTATCTAGTAATTTCTTCCTTGATGGGGCTATCATTGGAGCCCTCACATGTGGGAAAGAAGGAAGAAGTTGCAAAGTTTTAAGTGGAATAGAAGACAAACTTTATCTGGTTCATAATATTTTTCAGGAGGCTTGCCCTGGCTGCATGAAAACTCAGGTCATAAGCATCTCTGAGTTTTAAAGTCCTACAAGGCAATTTGAAATAAGTCATTGTTCTTACCAAATTTCTAAGTACTTTTAGCAAGCCTAATATAATTGGGAAAAATGGGTGCAAGTAAAACATTCTTCGGATCATATTCAAAGCCTTAACACTATACGTGAAATAATAGGTCATGTTGCCTCCTCCATTTGCTAAAATAGCCATTTCTAAGTTCAGGAAATTTTGAGGTAGGCTTATAGCATTCTTCTTGTGTTTCATTTTAGATTGTAAGCTCAATGGCAGGGATACTACATCAATAATTATGTTTTCATATAGCAACCATTGCAGTATACTCTTGGTGCTTAATAAATGTTCATAATTATTAACAATAACCTCTGTGTTTTGTTTAATTTGAATGGCATAAACATGAAATACATGTATATATGAAAATTTAGGTGTTCGTGAGTCACCGTGTGCAGTGTGTTGGGAAGATGCTGCCAGGGCATTCCTCTTCCAGTGCTTGGTCCTCCCCTGGCTCGCCACCCGCCTTAAATGGAGATTCCTGGGGGCTCTGTCTGAATTGAGTCTTGCACTCCTTTTTCTCCCCTAGGGACGTAAGACGGGTAATTTTACCTCCGTTTGGGAGCTGTTGTGATGGGATGAGCACAGGGTGTGCAAGATCACAGTGGAGGACCCCAGGGAAGGGTGGGAAGGCTTCCTAAGGAGCTGGATCTTGCTAGATGATCACGTTGTTCAGGCAGGGAAGGAGGCTAGCAGGTGGGCAGCCCAGACCCTCTTCCATTCCTGATTTCTCCATTTCCCATGGTGGCTTCACCATCTATCCCAGCTCCCAAGCTAATAACAAGTTGACTTTGAGTCCTCACTCCCATGACCGCCATCTTCCGCCACCTCTAACTACTCCAAAATCCACCACCTCCACTGTGGAAAGGCCCCAAAACATTTCTGCTCCTAACTTGCAGCTGCTGCCTGCCTCAGGCTGTCCTCACTGTGCACCCGTCAGTCAACTTGCCCTTGCTTATTAACCTCACTGAAGCAGGAGAAAGTCCCAACTCTTTCCTGTGGCACCTGTTAAGTCTGTTTTTCTCCTAATGGCCAAAGTATATGCCACACACAAGTGTTTTCCCAGACCCTGACTGGCCCTTTTGTAATAAATATGCCTTTCTCACTTTTGAGACTCAGCTCAGATTCATCTCATTTGCGAAGTCTTTCCTGATTTCTTCAAGCAACAATTCACTCTCTTTCTTTTTTGCCCTAGTTCCTTGTGTGTCCCTGTGTCTCAGTAGTCATGATGTACATTGTAAGTATGGGGTTATGTTCCCATCAGAAGGTTGGGTCTTTGAGGGGAAGGACTGTGTTGTCTTTATCTTTGTATCCTCTGTGCTAGTCTCAGCGCCCAGTAAGGAGCTTAGTGATTACTGACCAGTGTACGTTATACCTCTACCAGAATCAAGTATTCTGTAAAGCTATTAGAATTGTTTAAAGCTAAAAGCCAGCACAAAGACCACAACCAGGGTTTTCATTTTGATAACACAAATGTCATCTCTTCTTGCTTAAAAAATATCTACATGGGAAATGCCTGTAATAAATATTAAAAGCAAGATTCAAAATCTTGTACAGGATCATAAAAATGTGCAAAAAGGCATTTTAAAAGATGGACAAAATATACCAAAATGTTATGAAAATGCTTTTTAAATTGTTTGAGGTTTTTTTGCAGGGGACTATTCAGGTGGTGTTTTTCAATTTGCCAAAATAAATGTTACACTATAACAACAGGAAATGCTGACTTTATTTTTTAAACATGTTCTGTTAAATGACTTAAATGTGTGTCCTACAATATTGTTTTCATAATTTTCTCCATAGATGGAGGAATGGTGAGCTAAAAGCAGCTTCTGTCTCAGTTATCACAAATACTAGCATAGCAGAGTTGAAAGTCAAGTTTTCACTTTGATGAGCCAATCACCCTGCCTGGTAAAATTTTAGATTTAAGAAGCCATTTGCCTTTCCAATAAAGATTAGTGACATTATGTGGAGAATCTTCTACTTGATCCTGTGGCATCAAAAATTCTAATATGACAGCAACATTAGAAACGAAAGCAGGAAATCCCAAGGTTTTAGACGTGAGGAGAAACTACCTCTTCTCTTTCTAAAACGCTGAGCTCTCCCTGAGGAGAGACTGACTGTCAAGGTGCCGGTCAGGACACAGTAGCCAGCTCACGTGTGCCGCCCAGTGTGCACTGGGAGTTGTGGAAGTGGGACAGGTGTGAGTCTAGGGCCACTGAACTCTTGATCTGCTGGGAAAGGCTTTAAGCTTCGGGTGGTCACAATGTGGTATTTGGAGCACACTTGAAACAAGTTCACTACTAGAAATGTAAGTTTTATTTACCTGATCCAAGAAGAGAATTTTAATCCCAAAAATATTAGCAACAAGCATCATGCAAAGAATAGCTTATTAAAAGGATATTCCTTTGCCAAATGTTTAACGTAATATCAGACCACATAAGAGGGGTATTGAGTCAATGACACTAATATTTTGAAAATTATTTGTACTGTTTTCAATTAATGATCCTCCCCCTCCAAAACTTCACATTCAATCAGGAAGTATAGTTCTTGAAAATTAGTCTCTATTTCTAGAACTTTTACATGGATATTTCCCTCTCTTAAGGTGTAAATTCCCTCAGAAAGACAGCTAGGGTCTTCTAATTTTGTGTACGCATAGTGAGACCTAAACTATTTGGATCTGATTTTCCTGGCAACTTCTATCAGGACACAGGCAAAAATCAGGAAATAAAAGCCTTAAAAAGACCAAAACATATACCAAACTGCACATACTAAATGTTCATATTTTTACTCTTAGAAAAACCCTTCGGGCCCTTGCTTATCACCTGCTTACTCTAAATTTATACATAGTTCTAACAAGCTTCCTGAGTTTCCTGCTCCAGATAGAAAGCAGCAGACTAGAGTGGGTAGAGGGTAGACTAAAGGTAAGCAAATTAAACATTTATGAATGTCAGCTGTTATCAGCCACTGTGCCACCAGATGGTTGAACAGTGATAAACATCTTCAGTCCCTGGAAACCTCACAGTTTACCAGGGGCCATAAAAAATGCATCAGAATATAGTGTGATAAGAACCAATATTAGAAATGTGAACATGGTACAGAGATTGTTCAGAGGAGAGAATGGGTAAAACTGTAGGGTGTTTACAAAGATTTCCAAAGGTGGTGATGGTAGCACTGGGGTCTGAAAGACATGGAAGGAGGGAGAAGCTTTTCCAGAGGCAGAAGCGGGAAAGGGGCTTTCTAGACAGAGACCACCGGCCTATAAGAAGAGCCTGGTGTGATCAGAGGAAAGTGAGAATGTCCATTTAATTGAGGCAAAGTTATGGTGAGGGAGATAAGATTGGAGGAGGCTGGTTAATGCGGGCCTGTGCCTAGCACAACACCAGACATGGTAGAGGCAGTCAATAAATATCTGCTGATCAATTGTCAGAGACTGATCAGCCTTTGGGCTAATGGCAATTATCCCAAAAGTGTCTTGTAAGCCAAGGATCAGGCCCGGTGTGGTGGGAATTTCATCAAAGCCATTCTATACCCTGTGAGGTCCTGCCAAGCCTCTCCAGACCAACCAGCCCTTTACCTCACCAGGCCGTTCCAACCATTAAAAAAGGAATAATGCAAGAAAGGATATGAGCTTCTATATGACTGATGCCAGAGGAATGGGACATGAATGTGATGGGAACTCAAAGGGTAGAAAAAGTGGTCAAGGAAGTCTTCCCAGAGAAGAAGGATTTGAGCAGCTTGGAATAGTGGGGATACCTAGGGATGGAATTATTAATACACGCATGGGGCCGAGTCTGAGCAAAAGATTCACGTCCCGATATTACACATTCGTGTTTCCTACATAGCTATTGAGGTCATCTTTTAGTAATGCATTAAGTTCTTTATTTTCCAAATCAAATTTTGTCTACATCTTTGCCCAACTATCCAGATCTGATGCTCAAGCTTGGGCTAATATAATGGGATTGGAGGAGGCCTAACTTAAGGTTTAAAATTCCAAGGACTGGGCCAGAATAAATGAGTTTATTTACCCAGAGAAGAGCAAGGCAAAACCAGAAAGTCCAAATCGTGGAGGCCTCAACCAAGGTGAGAAGGAAAGTTAGAGAGCCTTAGGGAAGCTCTGAGCAGGGACCCCAGTTAGATGGTCATTAGTTAGGGTATGAAGTGTGTCCAAGTGAGCACTGTGAGATCAGGACCACAGTTGCTGTGAGGGACACTCCAATTTGGTGCTGGCAGCATGCTGTGAAGATGACCCTGCATCCTCAGTCTCTTTCTCCTGTCAATCCTTTGCCTCTCCTGACACACATGTGCACACACACATGCATGCACAATGCTGCAAAAACCTTTTACAGTTTTGACATTCTTTCAAATTATTCACCGGTCTTACCTTCATCTTCAAATTCTTTGAGTAATCCAAGTTCCCACATCTGGCATGATGGAGTGAGGAGGTCAACCAATCTTCTTTCCAAAAGGTAACCAAACCATATGGCTGGACAAAGTGGTCACAACCATTTTAGCACTCTGTAATTTTACCAAAGCCACACCACAAATGGAGATGTGCTTAAGAATGCAAGCTGATGGACTTTGGATAAGAACAGCCTGAGTCTGTGGCACCTTTGCCCAGGCTACACCCATCTCCCCCAGGTGTCGGTAGCCCACCTTGTTTGCAGCAGCTGGAGGCAAGCCTGAGGAAGGTTTTGATATGGAGCATTGCTAGTTAAGGTGATGATATCGGTGACCAAGAGGAGGAAAAGCCAGTGACTCCTAGCTTGGGGTTGTGGGCCATTTGAGACAAGCAAATGACCAGCATACTAGACAGGGATGTAAGAGGGAGTCCGGGATGGGAGAGCTATAGGGAGGTCGGTAGACTCTCTGCATTCCCTAGGTGGAATACAGGCTCACGGCTCCAGAGGTCAGAGCAAGCCCAAGCCGCATCCACATGCCTAGGCTGCAGAGCCTGTGTCTGTGTCCCGCCTGTGCACGGAGCAGGGGTGCGACAACCTGGCAGGTTGTAAAAGCCAGGGTGGGCTTGCAAATGGCTGGGGGTGTGCCTGCTCCCCACCATACACAGACCCAGCAGCGGACAGTGGAAACCTTACTTGCTTTGACCAATGTTTGACTGACAGCAAACTATGCAGATAAGAAGCAACCCCTAAGAAGCCAGCCTGAAAAATTAAAGCAAACACCAACAATAAAACTAAGCAGTGACCCAAGTGAGTGCACATTGTTGGGGAGACAGGCTTCCTGGATATGGTCCAGCCAGGAAACCGGACAGGATGCACGGAGCAGTTATTGGAAGACTCTGAGAACTACACAGTGGTGGGCAGCTTTCCTAAGAACAGAATTCGAAGACCCACCAAACCAGCAGTGAGTTAACCATTTTCCCTCTGGTGTCCCTGGCTAACCTGGCAGTGGGCATTGGGGGTGCAGACAGAGAAAGCTCCAGAAAATGCCCTCTATTTCTGGCTCAAGTACCAGGAAAAGGGCCTCCTAACATTCAGAGGGAATTTAGAAGTTCCTTCCTCCCCTTTTTTCTTTTCTCCGTTCTCTCACACCTCAGCCCACAAGCAGTCCCATGGTGGCACTGGAACCTACCCCAACAGGGGCTCCAGGAGCCAAAATGCTGAAGAGGGGACCTTCTCCAGTTGGTGGAGCTGTGGTCCCAAGAGGGCAGGACCAACCCAGGTTGCTTTTGTTCCAATTCTGGCCCCGCATTGCTTAGCCCCAGATATAGAAGTGCATGGTAGAGCCGGATAATGAAAGCCTCAGTTTTCTGCTTAGAAGACTAAAAAGAAGCCGCAGCCAACCAAAGCAACAGGGTAATTGCTGAGAGAGTGTTGCTCAGGGAAGCAACCCAATTAAGTTATTTATGAACCCCAGGGCTCATTCCTGACCTGCTCCTGCATAGATCTGGTCCTGTTCAACACACCAAAGACTGAGAGCTGAACTGAAAGACCACTGTCCACAGATATCACCCACCTGCCGCCATGGTTCCCAACTGGCCACTGGGTGGTGCACAAATGGGACAGGACTGAATAGCCCTGTAAACACTTTGGAAACTGAACTGATTTTGGAATCACGGACTATAGAAGAAGGGTTGAAACTTGTAGCTTGAAACTGCCTAATCAAAAATATCTACAATCTCCATAGGACTTAATTGCACTTAATGATTTTTAGTAAATTTACAATGTTGTACAGCCATCCACACAATCTAATTCCAAAATATTTTCATCACCCTAATAAAAGACCTCATTCATGTTAGCAGTCACATGTACTCCCAATTCCTCCTCCACCAGTCCCCTGGCAACCACCAGTCTACTTTCTTTGTCTATGAATTTGACTACTCTGGATATTTCATAAAAATGAAATTGTATAATATATGGGACTTTGTGATTGGCCCCTTTCACTTAATATAATGTTTTCAAGGTTCATCCATGTTGTAATATATATCAGCACTCCATTTTTTTTATGACAAAATAATATTCTATTATATGGTTATAGCAATTTTTTTTTGAAACAGGGGTCTCACTATGTTGCCCAGGCTGGATGGAGTGTAATGGCTATTTATAGGTGCCATCATAGCTCACTGCAGCCTCAAACTCCTGGGCTTAAGCAATCCTCTTGCCTCAGCCTCCCAAGTAATTACGACTATAGGTGTGCACCATCACATCTGGCTATTTTTTTAGAGACAGGTTCTTGCTATATATGCTAGTCTTGAACTTCTGGCCTCAAGCAATCCTGCTGCCTTACTTAGCCTCCTGAGTTGCTGCGATAGGCTGTATTTTGTTTTTCTGATAGTAGCGATCCTAATGGATGTAAGGTAGTATCTAATTGTGGTTTAGATTTGCATTTCTCTAATGATTAGGGATGTTGAGTATCTTTTCATATGCTTGTTGGCCATTTGTATTTCATCTTTAGAGAAATGTGTATTCATGCCTTTTGCTCACTTTTTGTTTGCTGTTGAGTTCTCTATTGTTTTTCTAGTCTCTATTTCACTAATTTCAGCTCTAGCATTTATTATGCCCTTCCTTCTGCTTGCTTTAGGTTTAGTTTGCTTCTTTTCCAGAGTCTTAAGGTAAAAGGTTAGGCTATTAATTTGAGATAATTCTTTTTTAATCCATTTACGTTCAAGGTAATTATTGATAGGTAAGGACTTGCTACTGCCATTTTGTTTACTATTTTCTTGTTGTTCTGTGGATCTTTTGTTTCTTCCTCTCTTGCTGTCTTCCTTTGTGATTAGATGATTTTCTGTAGTGTATGCTTTGATTCCTTACTTTTTAGAGATCATTCTTTTCATCATATAGTCCTTTACAACTATACATTTCCCTCTAAGTACTGCTTTAGCTACATACCACATGTTTTGGTATGTTGTATCTTCATTTCATTCATCTTAAATTTTTCTAATTTCCCTTGTGATTTTTTTTTTCTAATTCTCTGTGTACTTTCTAATTTTGCTTGAGATTTCTTCTTTTTGACTCGGTTATTTAGAAGTGTATTGCTTAATTTCCACTTATTGGTGAAGTTCCTCAAATTTCTTTCTGTTATTGATTTCTAATTTCATTTCATTGTTGTCAAAAATATACTTTGTATGATTTTAATTCTTTTGAATTGATTAAGGTTTATCTCATGCCCTAGCATATGATCTATGCTAAAGAATATCCCAAGTACCTTTGAGAAGAATGTGTATTCTGCTGTTGTTAGGTGGAGTTTTATATATATATGTCTATTATTAGGTCTATTTGTTTATACTGTTGTTCAGGTCTTCTATTTCCTTGATGATCTCTGCCTTGTGGATCCATCTATTATTGTCCTTTAATATATATTTGAAAACTATAATTGGTAGCATTTACAATATATATAAATGTAATATAAGACATCTATAACATAAAGGGAGAAAGGTAAAAAATATATGCTTTTAAGGTTTCTGTATTCCACTTGAACCAGTAATATATTTGTTCTAAGTAATCTGTGAAAAATTAAGTATATTGTAACCCCTGGAGTCACCATTTAAAAAACTATTCAAAGAGATATATTAAAAAAAAGATGAATTAAAACAGAATGCTAAAAATTATTCAAATAACCAGAAAGAAGGCAGAAAAGGTTAAACACAGGGATGAAAATGGAACAAACAGAAATAATGCAGTGGTATACATATATCCAAACAAACATATCCATAATCACATTGAATATAAATGGACTAAATATAAAAATTAAAAGACGTCAGAACGGATAAAAACAATACCCTGCTATAGGATGTTTACAAGAAACTTGCTTTAAAATATGATATATGTATGTTAACAGTAAAGGACAGGAAAAGATATACCATAGAAAAAATAATCAAAAGAGCTGGAGTGGTCATATTGATATCAGACAAGGCAAATTTCAGAGTAAAGAAAATCATTAGGAATATAGAAGGACATTACATAATGATAAAAGGTCAAATCACCAAGAAGACATAATAATCTTAAATGTGTTTGCATCTAACACCACAGCTTCAAAATTCTTGAAGTAAAAACTACAGAACTGAAGAGAGAGATAGACAAATCAAAACTAGGCCTGGCTGTGGCGCGGTGGCTCACGCCTGTAATCCTAGCACTCTGTGAGGCCAAGGCGGGCAGATCTTTTGAGCTCAGGAGTTCGAGACCAGCCTGAGCAAGAGTGAGATCCCGTCTCAACTAAAAAATAGAAAGAAATTATCTGGACAGCTAAAAATATATATGGAAAAAAATTAGCCAGGCATGGTGGCACATGCCTGTAGTCCCAGCTACTCTGGAGGCTGAGGCAGAAGGATTGCTTAAGCCCAGGAGTTTGAGGTTGCTGTGAGCTAGGCTGAAGCCATGACACTCTAGCCTGGGCAATAGAGCGAGACTCTGTCTCAAAAAAAAAAAAAAAAAACTAGGCCTGGTGTGATGGGTCATGCCTATAATCCTAGCACTTCAAGAGGCTGAGGCAGGAAGATCGCATGAGGCCAGGAGTTCGAGACTCCCCAGCCTGAACAACAATAAGATAAACATAACAGGAGAATCTCTGAACACTTGGAAATTAAACAACAGACTTCTAAATAATCCATGTGTCAAAGAGGAAATCTCAAGGAAAATTAAAAAATATCAATATCCCCCATGAACTGAGACACAACAATCTTCAACAAAATATTTGCAAATTGAATCAAGTAGTATATAAAATGTTAATACATATTCAGCCATAAAAAGCTATGAAATTCTGATAAATGCTATACCACGGATGGACCTTGAAAACATTATGCCAAGATGTAAGTTAAATATTCCAGATACAAAAGAACAAATACTGTATGATTCCACTTATATAAGATGCCTAGAATAGGCAAATTCATAAAGATAGAAAGTAGAGCTGAGGTTACCAGGGGCTTGGGGAGTGGGGGGTGGGGATTGTTTAATGGATACAGAATTTCCGTTTGAGATGATCAAAAAGTTTTGGAAGTGGATAGTGATGACAGTTGCACAACATTATCAATGAAATTAATGCCATTGAATCGTACACTTAAAAAGTGTTAAAATGGTAAATTTTATGTTACCACAATAAATAAATAAATCACAACCAGATAGGGTTTATCCTGGGAATTCAAGGATAGTATAATATTCTAAAATTAATCAATGTAATCATATTAACAGCTTAAAGACTAAAAATTACAAGGTCATATTGATCGATGCAGAGAAAGTGTTTGACATAATTCAGTATCCATCCATGATAAAAACTGTCAGCAAACTAGGAATAGAAGGAAATTTCCTCCATCTGGTAAAGGCACCTACAAAATACATACCATTAATGTCCTACCAAATGGTAAAAGTCTTTCCTCTTAAATCCTGTTAAGTAGGGGAGAATGTCCTTTCTCACCAGTCTTATTCAACATTGTACTAGAAGTCCTAGACACTGAAATAAGGCAAAAAAAAAAAAAGGAAGAAGAAAGAAAGAAAGAGAAAGAAAGAAAGAAGAAAGAGAGAGAGAGAAAGAAAAAGAGAGAAAGAGAGAAAGAAAGAAAGGGCATACAGATTGGAAAGATAGAAAACTATCCCTATTCATAGATAATGATTGTCTATGTGTAAAATTCCAAGGAATTTACAAAGAAATCACTCCTAGAATAGATGAGTTTAGCAATGTCACAGGATACAATGTCAACACACAAAAATAAATTGTATTTCTTTTTGATGTACAATGTACAATTGAAAGCTGAAGTCTAAAAAAATAGTATTTATATTAGCTTTATAAAAACAGAATAATTATAACCTAACAAAACATGTATAGGATATATATGCTTAAAATCACAAAATGCTGATAAAACTGAAGAAGATCTAAATAAATGGATAGACATACCATTCCCATGGATTGGAAGACATAGTAAAGATAGCAATTCTCCCTGTATTGATTTATGGATTCAACACATTTCCAAGTAAGTTCCTACCAGTACTTTCATAGGTGTAGACAATTGGATTATAGAATGTATGTGGAAAGTCAAAGGAACTAGAATATGATAATAATTTTGACAAAGAAGTATAAACGTGGAGGAATCATGCTAATAATTTTAAGGCTTATTATAAAGCTATAGTAATCAAGACAGTGAAAAGAGATAGATACATAAATCAATGAAACATAACAGAGAGTCTGGACATAGGCCCACACTAATGCAGGCATTTGATTTTTACAAAAATGCAAAAGCAATGTTATGGAGAAAGGATAATCTTTTCAACAAATAGTGCTGGAACAACTGGACATCCATATGACCAAAATAAGACTCTTGACATAAAAGTTGCACTTTAATACAAAAAGTAACTCAAAGTGGATTGCAGATCTACGTATAAAGTGTAAAACATGGGAGAAAATCTTACCTACAGTGAGGCAAAGAGTTCTTAGACATAATACCAAAAGGATGATTCATAAGGAAAAAAATAGGTAAGCTGAACTTTATTAAAATTAAAAACATTTGGTCTGTGGAATGAAGTAACAAAGTATAGACTTGGAGAAAAATGCTTGTAAATCACATATCTGATAGAGGACTTGTAATCAGAATATATAAAGT
The DNA here is from genome assembly GCF_020740605.2 of Lemur catta. Taxonomy (NCBI): domain Eukaryota; kingdom Metazoa; phylum Chordata; class Mammalia; order Primates; family Lemuridae; genus Lemur; species Lemur catta. The sequence goes on from NC_059131.1 coordinate 80,583,727, forward strand.
CCTCTCAAAACTCAACAGTAAGACAATAATCTGATTTAAAAATGGGCAACAACTAAAATCTATAGTTTACCAAAGAATATATATGGATGGGAAATACACCTATGAAAAAAAATGTTCAACATAATTATCTATAATGATTAAGGGCTAAAATAAAACCATGAAGCCATCTGCTACGCACCATCTAGAATGACCCAAATAAAAAAATTCTGATAATACCAAGTGATAGCAAGGATGCAGAACAACTGGATCTCTCATGCATTGCTGATGGGAATGCAAAAATAATATAGCCTATCTAGAAAACAGTTTGGCAGTTTCTTATGAAGTTAAACATATGCCCATCATAGGAACCAACAATCTCATTCCTGAGTCTTTACTGCAAAGCTGGTATAAACAAAGTTTTCCTTAAGTGGCCAGAGAGTAAATATTTTAGGCTTACAGGCCATAAGTCTCTACCACAATTCCTCAACTCTATCATTGTAATGAAAAAACAGCTATAATCAGTATGTAAATTAATGGGCAGTTGTGTTGCAAAAAAACTTTATTTGCAAAGACAAGCAGCCAGCCCACAGGCCATAGTTTGCTGACTTTTGTCCTAGAAAAATAAGAACGTGTCCACTCAAAAACATTTATACAAACATTTATAGAAGTTCTATTCATAATCACCAAAAACTGGTAACAACCCAAATGTCCTACAACTGGTAAATGGATAGACCAGTGGTGTATCCATACCATGGGATATTACTCAGCAATGAAAAATGAACAATTGCTACACGCAAAAACTTGGGTGAATTTACAAGGCATTATGTTGAGTGAAAGAAGTCTTTATGAAAAGGTTACATACTATATGATTCCATTTATATGGTATTATTCTTGTAAAAATGAAACTACAGTATGGAGAAGAAATCAGTGGTAAGGAAGGGGGGTGAGTGGAGGGTGTAACTCTAAAGTAATAACGAGTGAGTTTTTTCGGATGAAAGAATTGTTGGGTATTCTGATTGTGGCAGTGGTTACATGAATCTGTGCATACATGTCTCAAAATGTGTAGACAATTTTTCTTTATGATTATTTACTGAAAATACCACTATTGCTTCTATTAAAAAGAAAGTAATCATCACTTTGTGCCTGTTTCCTTACCACCTAATCCCTCCTTAACTATACGCAGGCTGGGTTTTGTCTGCACCACTTCTTTCAAAAGTGAACTTTTTGGGACCAAGTCTAAAGAGTTTTTCTTAGTCATCATTCCTGATCTTTTTATTGCATTTGATGCTATTGATTCTTTTCGCCTTAAAGGTCTGCTTTTTAGCTTTCGAGGTGCCTTGCTTTTTGGATTTTCCTTCAGCCACGTTGACTGCTACAGGTAACCTGTTTTCTTACATAATCTGTTCCTTTTAAGTTTAATGTCTGAACAGCAAGCCATAGAATTATATAGAGCTGTACTGCCCAATACCTAGCCATATATGACAACTGAGCACTTGAAATGTGCATAGTGTGACTGAGCAACTGAATTTTTAGTTTAATTTTAATTAAAACTTGATTTTCAATTCAGTTATTAGAAAATACAACTTTGGGGTATGTGTGTATATATATGTATTTTTTTTTTTTTTTGAGACAAGGTCTCACTGTGTTGCCTGGGCTAGAGTGCAGTGGTGTCATCACAGCTCACTGCAACCTCAAACTCCTGGGTTCAAGCAATCCCCCTGCCTCATCCTCCCAAGTATCTGGGACTATAGGCTCATGCCACCATGCCCAGCTAATTTTTTAATTTTTTTGTAATGATGATTCTCGCTGTGTTGCCCAGGCTAGTCTCAAACTCCTGGCCTCAAAGCAATCCTCCCACCTTGGCCTACCAAAGGGCTAGGATTACAGGCAGGAGCTACCATGCCCAGCCTGAATCTATTTTTTTAATCCTAAATTTTACATAATCAAAAAACAGATCAAGTATTTCTCCCATCCAAGTACTAACCAAGCCTGACTCTGCTTAGTTTCCGAGATCAAATGAGATCAGGTGCTTCACGGTGGTACGGCTATAGATAGATCAAGTATTTCTGATGAAAAAACTTACCATCTGAATTCAGATGTATGTGTAAAATACACACCAGATTTTTAATACTGAGTACAAAAAAAGGAATGGAAGATAGCTCATTAATAATTTATATTAATTACATGTTGAAATTATATTTTGAATCTAATTTGAATAAAAATTATTAAAATTAATTTTTCCTGTTTCTTTTTACTTTTTAAAAGGTAGCTACTAGAAAATTTAAAATTACATGTTGTGTCACATTGTATTTCATTAGATAGCACTGACATAGGGAATTTGATTCCCACAGATACACACATACACATATATACATATACACATACATATAGTTATATACATACAAATGCATATATGTGTAGATAGATATATATGCACCAATCACAAATTAGGAAATATATATACATGTATTTCTGTGATTTGTACAAGCTCTGCCTCACATGCTTCTAGGCAGCGTTGTGTTATGTGATAGCTCCAAATATTTCCTCAGTTGATGGATGAAATATCCATTTCTGCATATGAAAGGCAGTTTAGGTTTTATGGATATCAAGAACAGCCATGTACAGAAGCTTCTATTATATTTTCCCAGAGATGCAATTAAAGCAAAAGTTTAAAAATGAAAACAATTATGCCCAAGAACAAAAGATGGTGTCAGCAGTAATATGCAGGCATGACGATTCCTCTTGTTTCAACATTTTTAACCTCATCATGTATACTAAGTTCAGAGGCATGAGAATGTTCAAAGTCCTAGGTAGCAAGCAGCAGTCTAGGATTACTATAGAATCACACAAAGTGGGAGCACTGAGAAAATGATGTAATGGATTGACAGTATGAATGCTTCTGAACAAAAAAGAATCATATGCTATGTGAAAGATAATGTATCTGCGATGGATGATAATCAGCAACAGAGGATAGAGGTACTTGAGGAGATGAAAAAAAATCTCTTAAGTTTGATTAGCATCAAAGTTGGATGCTTATTAGTTGAATTCATTCAGAAGTTGAGGACTCAGAAGATTGATCAGGTAAAACTGCTGCTGATGAAAAACGTCACAAGCTAGTTATTTCTATGGATTGAACTCTAACTCAAATTGCATCTGCCTAGCATCAATATGAGTGATGAAGCTGATAGAGTAGAATTTATCCTGTTGCCAAAAAAGTTCTTTGCAGAGAACATTATGGTCAAGTGTGTGATTTGGGGAAAAGGTAATTTGCTTGTGAGAATAGGTTTGGATGGAACTGGTCTATTCTGGGAAAAGAGGTGGGCTACAGAGGACATCAAGTAGAAGAGAGTACATACATACTTTTAAAGGCTAGGACATACTCATCCTCCCTTTTGGTGAAAACTGAGGTTTTGAAGCTTTATAAATGTACTTTGACTCCACCAAAAAACTGTTAGAATAAATAAATTCAGTAAAGTTGCAGAATAAAAAATCAACATACAAAAATCAATAGTGTTTCCATACACTAACAACGAATTATCTGAAAATGAAATGAAGAAAACAGTCCGATATATAGTAGCACCAAAAAAAAAAAAGTAGAAATAAATTTTACCAAGGATGTGAAAGATCTGTACACTGAAAACCATAAAACATTGATGAAAGAAATGGAAGAAGATACAAATAAATGCAAAAATATCCTATGTTCATGGATTGGAAGAGTTACTATTGTTAAAATGTCCACACTACCCACAGCAATCTACACATTCAATACAATTCTTATCAAAATTCCAATGACATTTTTCACAGAAAGAAAAAAATCCTAAAATGTGTATGGAACCACAAAAGACTTTGAATAACCAAAGCAATTTTGAGCAAAAAGAATGAAGCTGAAAGGCATTACACTGTCCAGTTTCAAACTATTTTACAAAGCAGTAGTAATCAAAACAATGATACTAACATAAAAATAGATACAAAAAATAGATATATAAACCAAAGGAACAGAATTTAGAGCCTAGAAATAAATCCACACATTTACATGGTCAAATGATTTTTGACAAAGGTATTAAGAACACAAAATGGGGAAAGGGCAATCTCTTTGATACGAAGTTTTGGGAAAAGTGGATATCCACATGCAGAACTAAATTGGACCCTCATCTCACACCATTAACATAAATCAACTCAAAATGAATTGCAAACTTGTATGTAAAACCTGAAACTGTAGAACTACTAGACAAAAACAGTAAGAAAGTTTCTTGACGTTGGGATCGCTTGAGCCCAGGAGTCTGAGGTTGTAGTGAGCTACAATGATGCCACTCCACTGTACTCTACCAGAGCCAGAGTGAGACACTGTCTCAAACAAACAAACAGTACTCTCACAAAGTTGTTGGGAGAATTAAATAAGTTAATACAAGTGAAGTGCTAAGAAAAGAGCTTGGAACACAGGAAGTGCTTACTTGCTAGCTATGGCTATTGTTATTAACACACTTTCCAAGACAAACTCAAGGTTTCACCTATCACTTGATATTCATGATTTCCAAGTCCATCAGGGATCTTTGTCCCATCATTTCATCTACCTACTAGGCCGTCTCTACCTGGATATACAAATGGTGACTGAAGTGAAATAAATCAACTCCCTAAAATAATCTTCCACCCCAAACCAGATTTTCTTTATATGTAATTTCTGTTAATGTAGGTCAGTCACACTAGTAACCTTAGACCCATCTTTTCCTTTTTTAAATTCACATTTAATATGACGGAAATAAAACAAAACAAAATGCTGTTTTTCCTTCTTTATAAAGGCAATATATTTATTCATTATAGAAAATTTAGAAAATACAGAAAAAACAAAAACGACAAAAATTACTCATAACCAAAAAATCACAATTTCCAGTAAAAAATTTCAACATATTTTATTTGATATTTTCCCACATAATTAAGACCCTACTGTATGCACAAATGTGATCTTTTTAAAACTAAAATGTCCTCACCATTAAAAACAATCTGTAAGCCTTGTTTTAAAATAAGATTTTAAAATTCAAATTCTTAAAGAGAACATTTCTGGAGATTTGAAAACTACAGATAACTCAAAATCTTGAGATTACTGTTGACATTTCGGTATGTCCTGTTCTTCTGCTATTGAAATATACATAGATTTGAGGGACTATTTCTACATATGCAGTTGACCTTTGAACAACATGAGTTTGAACAGCACCGACCACTTGGCGGATAGAAAATACAGAATTCGCGGTCTCCATTTACGGCAGGGCTGATTGTGGGATTTGAAAATGTGCGGATCTTGATATACGCGGGTGGTCCTAGAACCAATCCCCCGCGTATACCAAGGCATGACTGTATTTTAAAACCTGTAATCGTCCACAACGGTATTTATGGCCTACCTTTTAATTATGCCTTTTAAAAAATATTATAAATTATTTTATATTCTTATATTCTTTTTAAAAGCATACATTTTAAAATACTTGGTATTCACACGTGTCCGACACAATGCATTTAACCAATCACCTCCAGAAACACTGTTCCAATTTACACGCTCACCAAATTGGCCTGAGTGTGTTATCTTTCCACAGCAGTGTGGAATGATAATTAAGAACAAACTACCAAAACGCTTAAGAACCCAGCAGATAACACGTTGTCTCCTGGACCCGAACGTTTCTTTTCCCGCCTCACGCTATGGGCGCTGGCCGCGGAAATCTGACCAGAGCCCGGAAGGACCGCGCACAAGGCGGGGCCGACTGCGCGTTGTGTGCGCGGAGAGAGCGCCGCCGTCGCCAGCGCGGCGCACAGTGCTGACGCAATACGCACGCAAGTCGTGAGGCCCCCTTCGCCCGCGACGGCGCTGCGTCACGGGCTTTCGGGCGCTTTCCTCCTAGAGACGGCGACTGCTGCCGGGCCGAGCGCTGGCCTCCAGCGCCAGTGGAGCCAGGTCGGCGGCGCGATGAGGCGCAGCAAGGCCGATGTGGAGCGGTACATCGCCTCGGTGCAGGGCTCCGCCCCGTCGCCCCGAGAGGTACGCAGGTCCCGGAGAGACCGGTGGCCTCGCCTTGGCCCGGCCGCGGCCTCCCGCGCGCCGGTGTCATGGCTCCTGACGGCCGCTGCTCCCTGGCGCGTTCCGTTGAGGCGCCGGCCGTCTCGTGCGGTCCGTGGGCAGCGTGGCGCTAGCGAGCGGGCGGGGGAGGGGTGGGGGGACCGCGACATGAGGGTGGCCGTTGGGGCGGGCGCTTTCTCTTCCTCCTGGCCTGCTCTCCACGGCCTTCATTCGCGGGCCCACCCCGGCGCGGGCTTTCTTGGCGGCTCGCGCGCCGCGTCAGGCCTGCATGGCCTAGTCCCCGGGGCTGGGACGCCTACTAGCCTCCCCTGGGCGCCCCGGTTACCGTATCCGGGAGGGTTCTTTGTATCTGCCAGACTGTTACCGGTGCGGCGGAGGTCGCAACTCCTCGGCTTGGTGGAACCCAGCCGGGACTGACGCAGTCCTGGGGAGGGCTTTTGCCGCTGTGACGGGTGATATCCTAGGCATCCAGGCGGCGATGGCCACATTTGCAATGGCCTGACAGGGCAAATGACATGGGAACTCCTGTTGTTTTGAGGTGTCTGTTGCTGGGTCTTTATAACGGTCCAGCTCCACTACTCATACTCTTTTCTTTCACTCCCACAACTCTTTGGAAGCTGGTTTTATTTGCAAAAAAAAAAAAAAAAAAAACCAAAAAACGAAAAACCAGAATGTCGGAAATTCTAAATTTCTTACAGACCATTGTTACTATGGCGTAGAATTTTTAACCTTTTTCACAACGTGATCTTAGGGCATTTTTCCTCTTTAAAGGTAAAATAATGTGTTAGATGTGTTTTGCATTCAACAAGATTTTAGCAATTGGACGTAGAGAGTGATGGAAAAGCTGTTAAGGGTGAATGCGTACAGGATTTTGAGTCAGGTTGCCAGAGGTTGAATAATCACAACTCTGTCGTTTATAAAGTGGGATTTGAGGCAAATTAGACTTTTCATCAATAAAATCGAGTTGTAACATTGATGGGGTTTGAAAGGATGATCCATGTTAAACATTCAGGGCAGTGCTTGACACATGGTAAGCCCTACATATATGTTAGTTGCAATTCATTATTTTTCTTGTTGATGTTAAAAGGGCATTTGTTCAAGGTCTGTTCTGGGGAAGGGCCTATGAGGATAAAGATCTAAAAGGAATTAAATATAGGCCCTGCGTGGTGGCTCACGCCTGTAGTTCTAGCACTCTGGGAGGCCGAGGCAGGAGGATTATTTGAGCTCAGGAGTTCTAAACCAGCCTGAGCAAGAGCAAGACCCCGTCTCTGCTAAAAAAAAAAAAAAAAAAAGAAAGAAAGAAATTAGCTGGAAAACTAAAAATATGTAGAAAAAATTAGCCTGGCATGGTTGCGCGTGTCTGTAGTCCCAGCTACTCGAGAGGCTGAGGCAGAAGGATCACTTGAGCCCAGGAGTTTGAGGTTGCTGTGAGCTAGGCTGACACCACCGCACTCCAGCCCCGGCAACAGAGTGGGACTCTGTCTCCAAAAAATAAATAAATAAATAAATAAAATTAAATATAAAAGGAAACTCGTGGATAGTCATGATTATAAAAACAATGTAATTGTGTCTTTTACCATAAGTAGGCCTAGGTTATCTTATTTTGTGCTCAAAACAACCCTGTGGATATTGAGATATGCTGAGATTAAAGATTCTTGTCCATGGTCAGGTAGCTGGGCAGGGCTTTGTTAATGGGTCTGTTTTAGTTTCTCTTGGGAACAGTGAGACAGGTTACACCAGCCTATTTCTCCAGAGAAGAGGAATAGATATCTACATACAGATTTTAATTTCAAACTGCTGGCATAGTCATAAATATGAATGTGGTGATAGAGTCTAAAACAACCGTAGTGACGGTTCCTGTAACTCCTCCTGAAATTGACATGACTTTGTATTTTTCTTTTAAAGCTAGTTTAGAGCCTTCGTGAGATTCTTGGTAGGTACCTTAGCTTCCAAAAGATTATAAACCACTAGCCTTTACAGAAGTTAGAATGTTCTTTCAACTACATAACTTTTCCGTCAAATAAAATAGTGGGGGCAAAATTTTAAGAATTGGTTATTATGGCCACCTCTCTCTTACACTTAAAAAGTATTAAGTTGAAATCATTTACCTTAGAACCTGGGGATTTCAGTGGAACATGAATCAGTAAGTTTGGAACATGGGAAGCTATTCTATAAAATTAGGTTTGAGTGAAATGCCAAAACAGGATGTATTGGGTAACTTGGAAGGGAGATGGTGGAGGGGGCAGAGGCAGTGGCTGTGAAGAAAAGAAAGAAATTACTATTTATTTCTCTCCCAATTTGGCAGGGGCTGGCCATCTGTGAACTGACCATGCTTTCTAGAATGTCTTGGTTCTGGAGTGGGTTGATGTGTCTGTAATCTCATAACTTCCAGTCTTTCATTATGCGTTCATCTCCTTCGTTTTGCCCTTTTCCTACTCCTTCACGTCTGCTTTTGCCCTTGTTGAAAATAATAATTCTTTCTATAATTTTTCTTTTTCCAGATGGCTTATCTTTAGTTTTTCTAGATTTTCTAGTTGGCCTCTCATTCTGCAACTGATTCCCACACCTCAGAGGCTTCTTGACAGCTTTTATTTATTTTTTATTTTATGCATATACATATTTTAGAGATGGGGGTCTTTCTGTGTTGCTCAGGCTGATTTTGAACTCCTGGGCTCAAGCGATTCTCCTGCTTTGTCTCTCTGAGTAGCTGGGACTACAAGTGCGCACCACCCACTATGCCTGGCTTTGAAAGCGCTTGGTTGGTTATTCCATTTCTATTTCTATTTTATACTTCTGAGTAACATACATATATACTTTTATTTCTTGAGTCTCTCTCCCATTTTAGATACTTTCTACTGGCTTTCTACTGTGCTCCTCCAGAACTCTGTCCACAGATATTTGTTTCCCCCTCATTTTTCCAGTACTCTTACTGGAATTTTTGGTTAAACGAATATTTAGCATTTATATAATTATAATAAGGTAAATATTTTTGCATTTGTGGCCTTTGTTGTGTAGTTTTATTTTCCTGGATTTAATAATTGCTTTGTTTTTTGGTTTGCTTGTTTATGGTATATTAGTAATTCTTTACTCAAACTCAGCAATTGAAACTCTAAAGTGTGATCAAATAGGTTACATAATCCCATCAGTTGCAACTGATTTTTGAAAAAGTGTCTTCATACTTGCAGCATGCTTAGGACTTATTGCTCCAACCTGAACTGGTTTCTTTTTCTCTTTGCTACACAGCTGTACTCCTGGGACTTCCCTTTATCATTAACTTTAAAATTCCCTTCATCTCTTTTCTGTGTTAGACCATCTGTTTCTTGTATCTTATGTCCTCTTGATTTACTTTGTTTTGATGTTGCACAGTCTCATTTGCTTTGAGAAGGAATGGATGAGATTTTTTTTTTATTCTATAAAATATTATATATCTGAAAAACTTTTTTACTCGATTGGGTTGATAGTTTGACTATCAAGTTCTGGGTCTGAAATAATTTTTTCCTCAATTTTGATATCATTTCTCCATTTTCTGTAGTTTTCCTGTTAGAAGTCTGATGTGATTCTTATTCTTGGTAACTTAAGGTTTTTTTTGGAAGTTTCCCTTTAATCAGGAAACTCATTTTCTTCAGTTCTGTAACATTTCTTGTATTCTTTGACCATTCTCTCTCCTTTTTTTTTTTTTTTTGTTATCATTCTGATGTTTCTTTTACCTGAAAGTTGGCCTTTCTGGTTTGATCCTCCAAAGTTTTCTCTCTTATTCTTGTTTTCTTCTGTTTGTTCTACTTTTTATTTTTGAGATAGCGTCTCACTCTCTCGCCCTGGCTAGAGTGCAGTGGTGTCATCATAGCTCACTGCAACCTTAAACTCCTGGGCTCAAGGGCGCCTCCTGCATCAGCCTCTCCCAAAGTGCTAGGATTACAGGTGTGAGCCACTGCATCCAGCCTGTTCTACTTTTTGAGAGATTTCTTTACCCTTATCTTCCAGGGGAAGGGGATAGGGAAACTCATGGTTGAATATCTATAGGCTTTGCATATTCTGTATAATTCCTGCCCTCACCCTTGTTGGGACTCCACAGATTTGGAGCCAGTTTATACAGAGAACAAACTCATTTGCTGCAGCTTTTTTGGAGCGGGTACAGGAGGAGGAGAAGTCAGCTGACTATGCAAGATGGGGAGAGTGTGGCATCTCTCAGTGTCTCTGACTGTTCTTATTTTCAGTCTATGTCAGTTCTTCATACTTAGCAGCTTAAATGAATTCAGGTATTTGCTTATAGTGGCATCTGGTGTCATGGAAAGAAGCAATGACTGAGTCAAGACATAACATAGGCTCTGCTCCTTCCTAGCTTTGTACCCTTAAACAAGGCACTTACTCCTTGGGATTCAGTTCCCTTGTAAAATGAGCAGGTTGGAGGCAGGAGATGATCAGGTTTCCCCAAAATTCAATGCTTCTATATATTAGTCTTTAATAACTTTTTTATGTTAAGATAGTCCTCTTCAATAAGATAGTTTGACGCAAAGTAGGTAACGGAATTTATTTTTTATTGTTTGTTGACATTGTGAGAAACTCTGTTCCTTTTTGTGCCATCTTGACTGTTGTGAAATTTTTGTCACGTACTTCCTCCTATATCTTTTAAATTTATGAATTCAGTGGGGGAGGGGAGATGTGTATTCTTGTGTATTCTTTGGTTTTTAAAAGTATTTCTGGTTAATTGCAATTCAATTCTTTTTGACCTATTTTCTCAAGTCTTTGATAAAAATACTAAATGAAGTTTAAGATTGGTGGTAGTTATTCAGGTTCAGAATATATCTTATTAAGGATGTACAGGCAAAATACCAACATACCAAACTTGGAGTAGTTTTCTAAGTGTCACTATTTTGACATAAAGTTAGAGTTTTTTAAAAAACAATGTTATTGAGATAAAATCCCAGGTCATGGAAAGTTACTCCTGTTTTCTTCTAAGAGTTTTAAGGTTTTTAGCTCTTATGTTTAAGTTGATCCATTTAGAGGTAATTTTTTTATGTGGCATGTATGCAGTAGGGATCCAGCTTTATTCTTTCACATGTGGAAATCTCGTTCTATCTTCACCATCTTTGAAGGGATTGTTTTTTCCCTATTGAACGGACTTAAGACCCTTGCCAAAAATCAACTGGCCATAGATTTATGGGTTTATTTCTAAACTCTGAATTCTGTATCATTGGTCTGTATGTCTCTCCTTATGCCAGTACTACACTGGTTTGATTGCTGTAGCTTTGTAGTAAGTTTTGAAATTGGCAAGTGTGAATTCCTCCAACTTTGTTGTTATTTTTCAAGAGTGACTCTTTGGGGCCCCTTGCACGCCCATGTGAATTTGAGGATTGGCTTTTTCATTTTTCAAAAAAAGGCCATTAGAATTTTGATAAGGATTGCATTGAATGTATAGATCGCTTTGGATAATATTGACATCTTGACAATTTTAGATCTTCCCATCCATGAACACAGATACCTTTCCATTTATTTAGGTCTTTAATTTCTTTGAGCATTGTTTTGTAATTTTCAGCATACAGGACTTTCACCTCCTTGGTTAAATTTATTCCCATGTATTTTATTTTTGTAGATGCTATTGTAAATGGAATTGCTTTCCATTTTTGCAGATTTGAAAAATACGGATGACTCAAAATTTTGAGATGATTACTGTTGACATTTCTATATGTCCTGTTCTTGTGCTATTGAAATATACTAGATTTGAGGAACTATTTCTATATATGCCATTTACCTTCAGACAAACAGCATGGGTTTGCTTTCTTAATTTCCTTTTCTGATTTTTTATTTCTGGTACAGTAGTACCCTCTTACAGGTGGTTTTGCCAGCCTCAGTTTTATTAATAGTTACCTATAGTACCTGTGGTCTGAAAATATTGAATGGACTTTGGTAGTAGCAGTGGAGATGTAGAGAAGTAGATGGATTGAAGTAACATATTAATAGAAAGTAGAACTGATAGGTCTTATTGATGATATCTTGGACATGAGTTTAGAGTTCATGAGAGGTGAGATCTAAAGATAAATATTTGAGAGTCAACATACAGTCAGTAGTCATAGGTGAGATTCAATGTATGTCATAGATACGATTTACTGAGAGGAAGCGGGATTAGGACCAACTCCTGGGGAAGTCGGTGTGAAGAGACGAAGAGCCTGTGAAGGAGCTGGAGAAGAAACAGCCACTCATGTAGAAGTCAAAGTATGGACAGCATGGTATCTTGGAAGTCATGAGAACAGTGTTTCACAAAGATGGTGTGATTTAAGAATGTTTTCTGCAAGTTTCATAAGAAGGAAAAATTGAAACAAATTATATAGTAAACAGTGAGGACTGGTTAAATTATTATAGTTCATCTGCTGTCTAGTCTGACCTGGATAACCACTTCTTTACTGTATTCAGGTTTCTGATCGAATTCCCCTCTGTGTCTCTTTTATAGAATCTAAGATGCTATTTTTTGCACCCCACCATCATTACCAACTAAGAAGAAACACTGCCAAATTGTTAGAATATCTGTGATTTGTCAGATGAATACTGATTTTAGATATGTTAAAATATGAAATACTGTAAATAATTGGTGGGATACTATAAAATAGTACCCGTTTCATGCTCCCTAATAAATATCTATTTGCTTGTCACTGCTGCTGAGTACAGACTTCATGAAGACAAGGGCTTTTTGTTTACTGCCTATTCCTCCCTCAGGGCCTTTAACAGTGCTTGGTGGGGGCCCTGGCGTGGTAGCTCATGCCTATAATCCTAGCACTCTGGGAGGCCGAGGTGGGAGGATCACTTGAGATCAGGAGTTTGAGACCAGCTTGAGCAATAGCAAGACCCCATCTCTTAAAAAAATAAAATAAAATAAAACCCAGTGCTTGGTGAAATGTTGTGGGTCTTAAAAAAAAATCTGGTACAAAGGTGAGAAGAATTCAAATGGGTACCAGAGCTTGCAGACTTCAGGTTTGTACTTAAGTGTATAATATCTCACTTCAATGAGTATGTTCTTTCTGGGATTTTAACCCTCTCACTGATTAATTTTAATAACATCAGTCTTTACTTTAGAAAATGCATATATTGCTCTTAAAAATTAACTAGAAATTTAGATAAAACGCTTTTCTTCTCCAATTTGGTAAAGAAGAAGAATAGTTATTCCACCATTTAACTGCCTTTGTTGAACTACTTCATTTGACATTTGGAACACAGGACAGAATCATATTGTGTCAATACCTGTTGTAGATAATGGGAGTTTGTTATAGGAAATTTGAAAACTAGAAAAAAATCCTTAAATATAACATAATTCTATAATTCATAAGTAATTAGCATTTTCATATATACCTATTCAAAAACATATATTAGAAAACATGCTCCTCAGTAGACTACTTTTCTTACTAAATATTTTAATTTTTCTTTGTATAGTCTTCAAAAATAAGGTGTTTGGTGGGGCACGGTTTCTCACGCCTGTAATCCTACCACTCTGGGAGGCCGAGGTGGGAGGATTGCTTGAGCTCAGGAGTTCGAGACCAGCCTGAGCAAGAATGAGACCCTGTCTCCACTAAAAATAGAAAAAATTAGCCAGGCATGGGAGCACACATCTGTAATCCCAGCTACTTAGGAGGCGGAGGCAGGGGGATCACTTTTGAACACAGAAGTTTGAGGTTGCAGTGAGCTATGATCAGGCCCATGCGATCCAGCCTTGGCAACAGATAGAGACCCTGTCAATCAAAATAAATATATATATATATATAAAGTGTGTGTGTGTGTGTATGTGTATGTGTATACAAAAAACAGATTTGATCTGTAGAGAGAACAGTACATGGACCAGGGAATCCTCAGTGCCTTAACAGGTTTGAAGTACTTGCTTATTCTGGGCTTACACATGGTAGGAGAAGAGAGGTTTCTGGTATACCTCTCCCCGCCCAGCGAAGCTGTTTTCTGTTTACCTATTTGTAAAGAGAAAGAGAGGTACCACATGGTTTCTAAGGTTTTCAAGGCTGATACAAATTCTTAACATCAGTTGTCTACTTGTCTTGCTATTGTTGGATATATTTTTTGTTTATGATAGGAATTATAAAATATGGAATCATGACTTTCAGAAAATATATGCATTTTTCCAGACAATTTTTAAATTTTTCACTTTCTTTTTTTTTTTTTTTTTTTGAGACAGAGTCTCACTCTGTTGCCCGGCTAGAGTGCAGTGGCCTCAGCCTAGCTCACAGCAACCTCATACTCCTGGGTTCAAGCAATCCTTCTGCCTCAGCCTCCCGAGTAGCTGGGACTACAGGCATGCGCCACCATGCCCAGCTAATTTTTTCTATATATATTTTTAGCTGTCCAAATCATTTCTTTCTATTTTTTAGTAGAGACGGGGGTCTCACTCTTGCTCAGGCTGGTCTCGAACTCCTGACCTCGAGTGATCCTCCGGCCTCGGCCTCCCAGAGTGCTAGGATCATAGGAGTGAGCTACCACGCCTGGCCAATTTTTCACCTTTTAAGTGAACAAAAATAAAATATTTTAACAGCTTTGTTAGGATAAATTTTTATTCCTTTTGAACAAAGTTACAAAGTATTTCTGTGTGAAAAGTAAAATAACTTTTTTTTTTTTAGAAGTCAATGAAAGGATTTTATTTTGCGAAGCTGTATTACGAAGCTAAAGAATATGAGCTCGCTAAAAAGTAAGTACAAACCATAAACAAGCATTAGTTTTCTAAAATCAGTGCCTTTCCTCATGTTCTTTGAAATGGATAAAAACTCATTCTTTAGTAATTCTTCCTAAGTGTACCCTGAAATAAGGGATTCATCACTCTGAGATTGATGTTAAGGACCAGCCTAGATTCTACTGAGATTGATCCTAGGATGAGTATTTTCTGCATGCTGCTGCTTGTTTATACCTAGTGCAAGAAATTGTTTGGCTTAAAACACTTTGTCTAAAAATTGCCCTGGGTTAGAAGAGGACCATGCCTATATCTTTAATCAGCTGGAAAACAGCAATGAATACAAAATTAAATTGTGATTACTAGGCAGGAGAATAGCTTGTGTAAAACGTCTTCAATTGACTTAGTATGTGACACTCTGAGACTTTGACTCCTAGGGCTAAGAAACTTGGTGATTCTGAGTTCCTGACTTGGCATGGCTTAAAGCAGGAAATTAGGAGGGAGGTGGGCTATTAACACATTGACTACTACACTAGAAAAAAAATTGTTTTTCTTGGGGTCACAGTGTTTTATTATGAAAATAGAATAAAAGCTTTGAAAATAAAACGATCCTTTCTAATTTAATGAAAAATTTGTTATTTTTTATTGTTTTCTGTGCGTGAGTTATATGCTACTTGAAAAGTAGTTCACGAGGCTCCCGAGGTAAAAGACATGTGAGTTACATACGCTTCACGGGTCCTGGGCTTAAAATTAGCATGAATTAAATACAACTCACATGGCAGTTAAGGTGTTAAAGACATTGCCAGAAAGATAAGATAGGAAAATGGACTTTATTTAGTGGTACTTTATATAACTGGTAGCACTGGGGCTGTTAACCCTTGTTCCTTGTTAATGTGAGACTTTTCTCCTATAGTTTTGATCTTTGGTCTAATTTCTCTTATGATACATAACACTGCCACTGAACCTAGAGGATATTCACTTATTTTTAGTTGTTACTTGATTTAAGAAGTGAAAATTACGTGTATTTACTTACCTATAGTGTATTTAGTAATTTTTCTTATGTTCAATTTTAGCTGGGTGTAATGTTATTAGAAATTATTTTATTGTTTAAAGGATAAAATATTCTCTTTGCTGTTGTTTGGGAAATGTCACTCTTTAGTATTTTGTGGTATGATAACTTTAAAAATGTTTACTGTAATCACTTTTCTAATTTAAATGCAAAACTCTTTAGTGTTTTACCAAAATGTGATCAGGAAGAAAAGCAATTTATATATTCATTTCTTATGTGTGGATAACACTGGCAAAAACATTTGGTAAATGTGGCATTTAATGGTAAAATGAATATATTGTCCATTCTGTGTGTGTTTGTATTTTAAGTATTAATATTATCCATTTTTTTCTATAAATGCTTTTGAGTTACGTCCATGTTCCAGTTTAAGTAAATAGTGGTAGTCAATTGAATAACAACTCTAAATTAGTGGTTGCTTTGGTTTAAGATGTACTCTTCAGTTAGCATTTAAATAGTTTTAAGTTTAATAATTGAAGGATTATTTCCTTTTGTGTTATTTTAAAACAGATACATATCTGCATATATTAATGTGCAAGAGAGGGATCCCAAAGCTCACAGATTTCTGGGTCTTCTTTATGAAGTGGAAGAAAACACAGACAAAGCTGTTGAATGTTATAAGGTAAATTATAGGGTTGAAATATAGCCTTTGCACAGCCAAACACATGGTGCCCAGAATAATTTACGTAATGAGTAAATTAGATATATTTTGTAGATGTCATGAAAACAAGCATTGGTACCATAGTACTATTAAGCAACACAGCTTGGAACAGATTTAAAATTATTTGGCCCAAAGTATACTATAATTTAACACCTATAAATTTTAAAGTCTAACATGGTCAAAACTACTGTTCTTGTATGTGTGTGTTTTGCATTCACCTAATAAAACATAATTTTTAATTTGATTCATTTCCAGAAAATTCCAAGACACTTTAATTTTAACAACTTTGACACAATATGTTGTCATCTAGGATAGAGTTTATAATGGGCGCAATGATAATTTTTTAACCTTTGTATGAGTGTATATACTTACATATATGTACAGTTTATTATTTGCTAAATTTTTATTTCTTTTCTGGTATCAGCGTTCGGTGGAGTTAAACCCAACACAAAAAGATCTAGTGTTGAAGATTGCGGAATTGCTTTGTAAAAATGATGTTACTGATGGACGAGCAAAATATTGGGTTGAAAGAGCAGCTAAACTTTTTCCAGGAAGTCCAGCAATTTATAAACTAAAGGTAAAAAAACAAACCTAATAAAACATATAAAAAGAAAACTTAAGACAACCATTTCAAATATTTGGGGCTTAAATTACTTTACAGTTGGAAACCTTAAACTGGAGTATTTCCTTTAAATTTTTTTTTTTTTTTTTTACAAAAATCATTAAAACCTTTCTGAGCATCTGCTGTCTTATTAGGCACTGTTAAGCTTTACAAGTGATATCTCATTTACCCTTCTGGAATATTTAATATTTTAGGGATTTTACAGTTTAGTAGTAGCAAATGGTGGAGTTAAGATTTAAATTAAACTCTTATATAAAATTTCTGCTTCATTAGGTTAAAATTACCTAAAGGATGACAAATTTAGGATTATTATAAAGAAGAGTTTTCTAATAACTGTTGTCTAAAAATGGAAAAGATTGTCTTATGGGATAGTGAGATTTTCAAGCAAGATATACAAGGTGATTTTTCTAGTATGTTAGAGGTAATTACTGAAAATGATAGGAAGTTCTTGCTAATATATTAACTGGTCCTGATTGTTATTCTTTTGAGTAAAATGTAGTTTACTCATTAACTTTCTGCTTTGGAGAAAGTTTTTCAAATGTGTTTGACAAATACATTTTAAATGTATATTGTTATACAGTGTTTAATTATATAACAATTGTTAATGCATTATTATGTATATGTAATATTAAATGAATTATAAATATGTATTATCTTCAGTGGCCCTCTCACCCACATTATATAATACATGTTTCTGATAGAATTTTTTGTTTTGAAATAATTACAGATTTTTTTCATAGGCAGTTGCAGAGATTGTACAGAAATGTCCTGTATACCTTACAGTTTTCCCTAATTATTACACAAGTTGAACATCCCAAATACAAAATCTGAAATTATCCAAAATTTGAAACTTTTTGAGTGCTGACATGCCACTCAAAAAGGAAATGCTCATTGGAGCATTTTGGATTTCAGATTTTCGTATTTGGGATGCTCTACCTGCTAAGTATAATTCAAAATCTGAAAAAAGATCTGATATTCAGGACATTTATGGTCCCAACCATTTTTTAAAAAAATATTTTTGAAAGTTTGTTTGTTTATTTATTTATTTGAGGTGGAGTCTCACTCTGTCACCTGGGCTAGAGTGCCTTGCATCAGCCTAGCTCATAGCAACCTCAAACTCAAGCAATTCTCCTGCCTCAGCCTCCTGAGTAGCTGGGACTACAGGTGTGCGCCACCATGCTGGGCTGATGTTTCTATTTTTAGTAGACACAGGGTCTTGCTCTTGCTCAGGCTGGTCTCAAACTCCTGACCTCAAGCGATCCTCCTGCCTTGGCCTCCCAGAGTGCTAGGATTATGGGCGTGAGCCACTGTGCCCAGCTTAAATGGGAGATTTAGAACATCTCCACAAATACTGCCACCTAAGTTTGCATTTACAAGGGGTGTTGGAGCTGGCCCTTTGCTACAAATGTTAATTAAGCTTACAGTCTGTGAAGCCTGTAATTATTCCTATTTTAGTGACTAACCTAAGGTCACAGGATAGTAAGAGTCCGGTTAGGTTATTATTTCAGTTGGTCATTCCAGTGGGAACATTTATTTGGTAGTGAAAAATTATGTAATATAACCCAGCGTGCTTCTGGTGCTCACTCTAGGAAACAGACTTCTCCAAGCATTTTGGATAAGGGATACTCAGCCTGTTTGTTACTGTAACTGTAGTACAATACCAAAGCAGGAATTTGATACAGGTACAATGTGTATGTATAGATCTTTTTCATTCTATCACATGTGTAGATTCCTGTAACCACCACTGCAGCCAAGATACAGAATTACTCCCTTACCACAGAGATCTCCCTCAGGCTGTCCCTTTTATAGTTGCACCCACCTCCTCCTTCTCACCATCCCTAACCTCTGGCAACCATTAATCTATTCTCCATCTCTATACTTTTGTAATTTCAAAATATTATGTAATTGGAATCATGAAGTATGTGACCTTTTGAAGTTGGGTTTTTTCACTCAGCAAAGTACCCTTTGAGATCCATCCAAGTTGTGGGTATCAATAGTTTGTTCCTTTATTGCTGTGTAGTATTTTCATGGTCCACGACTTAACCAATTCACTTCTAAGGGACATTTTGGTTGTTTCTAGTTTTTGGCTATTGTTCATCTGCTGTGAACAATCATGCACAGATATTTAAATCTGAAAAAGCATTTTAAAAGCTCGTAGAGTTAAATATTAGTAACATTAAGCACCCCTCCACCCTGTGATAAGCAGCTTGATTTTAAATATTAGTCTAAAATGTTAGGTCTAATTGTGCAGATTTCTTTACCATATTATTTTTGTGTTATGCTTGAAACATGATTCTCATATTGGCCATGGCAGTCCAGTTTATTTGGTGTCAGTAGTGCTAAAGAACCTATATTATGGTAGGGGATTATTTTTCTTGTAGTCTAACAAAAGTTAGACACTTTTGAAGCATCCTGTTTTTCTTTAATAACTTTTTAAGGCACTTTTGTCTGAGGCTATACCTTTCTTTTATCAGATTTTTTCTCTTTTTTTTTTTTGGAATTGAAATCCATGAGATTTATAACTGTTGTGCAAAGTAATTTTATTTCTCCTACGTTTTAAGGCCTGCTAAGGTAAATAGTTTTCTGGCATTTGTTTGAGGAATGAAAATATTACTGGCGAGGCGGCTTTTTCTCTTGAGCACGAGAGAAGTTTTTTAAAACATTCGTAATTGTGGTATTCTTTTATTTTTTAACATGTAGTCAAAGACTAGGGCTTTTGCAGATAAAGAGAGGCCAGGTACAAGTTTATGGAAAAGATCCAGAGAAGGGGAGAAATTGATGAAAGACAGAGGAATGAAATACAGAGCACTAATGGAGGGCTTGGTCTTTCTTAGAGAGAGTGGGGAGAAGGTGAGTGCAAGTAGGTAAAGTGGAATTTACATATAGTGGCTTCAGGTTTCTTAGTGAAGGGTGAATTGAGGTCTGAGTTGAAAATGAGGGTTGAAGGAAGGTGTGAGAAGGTTGAGGAAATAGGAAGACATATGAAGTGATCTTTTCAGGGAATGGAGAAAGTGAGTCTTTTAGAAGTTAAAAGAGTATTTTGTTCTAAGTACCAGTTTTGAGGTTTGAGATAATGAAAATGAAATCAGCCTGGAGTTGTGATTTCCCATATTCCAAGTGCCCAACCTCCAGTTGTTCAACTGTTAGTGTGTAGGCACACAGAAAACAGTTGGCCAGATTCTTTTGAGGGAAGGTAGAGAGAATTAATTGAAGGGATCTATAAGCAAACACAGTAAATTACGGATATTAGAGATTATAGCATTTTCACTTGGTGAACGAAGGAAAGTGTTTGTCTGTTGTGTGTGTGTTTTGTGGTTAATTAAAACTTCGTGATGTCAGTGTACTAAAGGGAGCTTTTCATGTGGTGGAGGAGTGTATATGTGGCAGTGAGTGCACGTGGGCCCTGAGTGAGGTGGAAGAATAAGAAGGGTGTGTGGTGTTTTGATATGACCAAAATACAGATTTTGAAGACCTGTGTCAATGGTAAATGGAAGGCTGAGGTTGGAGCAGAGTACAGCTCACTGGAGATGAGATAATTAAAGAACTGAAATAGCTAAGCTATTGTATTTTGGGTATATATTTAAATTGTTAATAGCAATGATGGTTGTTAAGGACAAAGAGTGTTTTATTCCAGCCTGACTTCCTCTTGTTATATGTAGGCTCAGAGAGAAAAAAAAGCATTCATGGCACACAGGTGGTGGGGGCTATTGTGAGATGATATTCTCTTCAGGTAAGGTCAGGAGGTGATGACAGTGCTTTGAGAGATGATGAAGATCGCAGAACAGTGGGAGCAGAGGGGTTGGGGGGAATTGAGTTAAATTTAGGGAGATACAGAACAGTTTGAAGATGAGGACCCTGTTGCTGAGGGTTGGCTGGAGAGGCGTAGGCTTCTGGTATTGACTGAGGTATTACAGGGGTGTGGGGCAGTAGTCTTGGTAGTCTCTAAGGTGAGTATGGGCAACCACAGCTACTGCAGTAATCCCAGATGCTTTTCTTTACATAAAATTCTTGAGAATTGGCTTCTGGATTGTAAGCAATTCTGTGAAGGGACTAATAATGAGGTACGTAGAGTGGTACTTTTGGTAGCACTATCCTAAAGCTGGATATGGTGGAATGGTGCTCATCCTGGCTGTGACCTGCTTAATATTGCACAGGTGTTTCTCCTGACAGTTTTTTTTTTCTTCCCAAATAGGAACAGCTTTTAGACTGTAAAGGTGAAGATGGATGGAATAAACTTTTTGACTTGATTCAGTCAGAACTTTACGCAAGGCCTGATGATGTCCATGTGAACATTCGACTAGTGGAGCTGTATCGCTCAAATAAAAGATTGAAAGATGCTGTGGCCCACTGCCATGAGGCAGAGAGAAACATAGCTTTGCGTTCAAGTTTAGAATGGAATTTGTGTGTTGTACAGACCCTTAAGGTAGGTAAAAGCTGTTGGGCCTCTAGACTTCTATGTAGACAATTAAAATACATCTCTCATATTTAAGTAGTCTCCCCCTGCCCCACTACAAGACTTAAATTTCTTTCGTTTATATAGAACAATTATAAGATGAAATTTTTGCCAGGATTATTTAAATTTATAATGGGAAGATTGGGGAGATAACTATGATAAATGTATATGTTTTTGGTATTGTTATTTATAAGTCTGATATAAAAATCAGTATAGTTTCACAGATGTGGTAGGAGTAAGCAAAGGAATTTATAGGCATAAAATGTTCAATTTCTTAACATTTGATTATGTTTTGTAACTTACTGTTCTTTCTACAAAATAGGAATATCTGGAATCTTTACAGTGTTTGGAGTCTGATAAAAGTGACTGGCGAGCAACCAATAAAGACTTACTTCTGGCCTATGCTAACCTTATGTTTCTTACACTTTCCAGTAGAGATGTGCAGGAAAGCAGAGAATTATTGGAAAGGTATGTTGACTTTGAGAAAAGTACTTTAGTATAAACACAGATTTTCTTTTTGCAGTAATTCAGTTAATTGGTCTAAACTTCTTTACTGCATCATTATTTCTATAATGTACCCAGGAGTTATAGTTAACATGATGAAACACTTGGAGGGAATCTTACTTTTACTACTACTATGGGGATATTATAATTGGTTTTTTAAAAAGAGTTCAATTTTGAGAACTCTCATAGTTCTGACTTGATTGAAATTAGCCTTATAGTTAAAGAATCTGTTTTGTCAGACTTAATAAGTGAAGCCTTAAAATAAATGTTCTAATTGCTACTTCATATTTTACTTTAAAAAATAGGATATCTTGAGTGCAAATCAGATGATAAAGTTTATCATCAGATGGCTATAGGTTTATTCAGATGCTTATGCTAATGAGCACTTAGCATCACTAACATTTCAGAAAATAGCATTTTAGTTTAGAAACAATAACTCAAATATATGATTTTTTTGTTTTCCTAAACTTTGATTTTGAGAGCCAGTAGCTGTATTTTATGAAAAATAATTCCATTGAGCAAAACATCACTTGAATTTGTATAAAGATGTTAGTTTAGAGTAGAGGTTGATTAGACCAGCGGTCCTTAACCTTTTTGGTACCAGGGACCAGTTTCATGGAAGACAATTTTTCCACAGGCTGTCGCGGGTGAAGGAGGTGTGGTGCAGAGTGGTTGGTGATGTGTGGCCGTTTCCTAACAGGCCACTGACCGCTAATGGGCCGTGGCCCAGGGGTTAGGGTCCACAGGATTAGACCTTGTGGGCCAAATATAGCCTGCTGCCTAATTTTGTAAATAAGCTTTTATTGGAACATAGCATGCCTCTTTATGTATTATCTATGGCTGCTTACACGCTACAAGGGTGGAGTCGAGTGGTTACAACAGACTGTATGCCTGCAAAACCAGCTTAGTGTCTAACCCTTTGTGGAAAAACCTTACTGATCTCTGGTTTAGACTATCCATTTGTTTGGAAATTCTTTTTCCATCTGGCATAAGAAAAGTTCATTTCACTGAGTGTAGGCGGTAGATAGTTTTCTTGGAAAAGTAGTTAGTGTCCTAAATTGGTAGAGTAAGTGAGGGCAGAATCCAAAAGAACTAACTTAAACTTTTAGATTATTTGAGAAAATATTTAGGATTTTTTATTTTGTGTGTCTTACATACTCAAATTTTGTGGTCGCAAGTTCCTTTTACACTTTTTGAGGACATCAGAGATCTTTGTGGGTTATTTCTCTTGTCGGTGTGTATCATATTAGAAATTAAAACTGGGAAATTAAAAAATATTAAACTCACTAAATATAATAAGCCCATTACATGCTAAGAATAATAGCATTTTTTAATGAAAAGTAATTATTTTTCAAGACAACAAAACAGGTAGAAGAGTGATAGTTTGCATTTTTATAAATCTTTTTAGTGTCTGGCTTAATAGAACACAGCTGGATTCTCATCGACTTCCTCTTTCAATCTGTTAAGATATTACATGTCATGAAACCTCTGGAAAACTGAGCTATACATACATGAGAAAGAGAGAATGATGAGGACAAAAAGTTTCTTAGTATTATTGCAAAAATAATTTTAGCCTCATGGATCCCCTGAAGGGGTCTTTGAGAACCCTCAGAGATCCCCAGACCTCATTTGCTAGAAGAAATCCCTGTTTCTCTGATTTCTTTATTATAAGTTTCTTTAAAATTATGCTGAACATTTTAAGTGTTTGCTTTTGCTTTTCTTCCCAAGTGAAGATTCTGAGGATCTTTAGAATTTAGAAGCACTAATTAGAATATAGACTACAAATAATAGTAAGAAATATAATTTATTTAACTCTGTAATTATACCTGTATAGTAAGAGGAGCTGTTATAGTGTTGATACTCAGAAATTATTATAATTTGGAAATGGCATGTCTAAGGTAAGAAATGTGAATAATGAAACTATGATCAGGAAGAAACTAGAAAATAGTTTCCCGACTTTATCTTGGTTCATTATGGAAGGTCTACCTATAATCACTAATCTTATTTGATTTGTATCTTTTCTGTGATTGGAGGGCTGGAAGTAACTGTTTGGGATAAGATATCATTCTAGAGTGTAGAGGTTTGATGTAGAGGAAGTATGCAGGAAAAAAATAAGCACTAAATGATTTCTAATTTCTAAAATGCAGAATAAGAATTGTTGGAAGTTTGAAGGCTGGGCGCGGTGGCTCACGCCTGTAATCCTAGCACGCTGGGAGGCCGAGGCGGGTGGATCGCTCAAGGTCAGGACTTCAAGACCAGCCTGAGCAAGTGCGAGACCCCGTCTCTACTAAAAAAATATAAAGAAATTATCTGGCCAACTAAAATATATGTAGCAAAAATTAGCCGGGCATGGTGGCACATGCCTGTAGTCCCAGCTACCCAGGAGGCTGAGGCAGTAGGATTGCTGAAGCCCAGGAGTTTGAGGTTGCTGTGAGCTAGGCTGACGCCACGGCACTCACTCTATCCCAGGCAACAAAGCGAGTCTCTGTCTCAAAAAAAAAAAAAAAAATTGTTAGAAGTTTGAATGTGAAGGTGAAACTTGAAATAAATTTGTTGATTTTGAGTTAAATAATGAAAACAGTTATTTACAATGCAGTAAGTGTTGACTACCTGTATAATATTTTAATACTACAGTTTTGATAATGCTCTTCAGTCTGTGAAATCTTCTGTGGGTGGAAATGATGAACTGTCAGCTACTTTCTTAGAAATGAAAGGACATTTCTACATGCATGCTGGTTCTCTGCTTTTGAAGATGAGTCAGCATAGTGATGTACAGTGGCGAGCTCTCTCTGAGCTGGCTGCATTGTGCTATCTCATAGCATTTCAGGTAAGCCTTTTCCATTTACTTATATTACTTTTCTACCCTACTATAAACAGCACTGGTGAAACCATACTTGGAAATGCCACATTGTGGATAGCACATTTTCAAAGAGTATGAATAATTTGGGATACCACTGAGATAAATGGTAACTTTAATCAAGACAGTAAATGGACTCTTAGCCCTATGCTATGTAAAAAAACGGAAGTGAATGTAACTTTCGTATGTGCTTTTTAATAGAAAGTAATTTCATGAGTACATACTTGGGGATAAAAAAATAAAAACAGTGGTTTCTCGGAGTTTTTTTTTTTTTTCCCAGACTTGTTCTTTGTATGAATCTTTTATAGCTAGATTATATAAATTCCTTGGTCCCCAATTTTTTATAATCTGTTTTCTAATTCAGTTTAACCATTGGTTAATTGTTTCTTCATTATCAAAACAGTGCAGTGTAATAGAAAGGAACATCTATATGGGTATTACCAAATTAAGATTTTTGTTTCTAAAATTATTAGGTTCCAAGACCAAAGATTAAATTAATAAAAGGAGAAGCTGGACAAAATCTGCTGGAAATGATGGCCTGTGATCGTCTGAGCCAATCAGGTAATAGTAATGTTTAACTGATTTAATTTTAAAAAGAGAAATTTCTTTGTTAAGGCACATCTAATGATAAAATCTTGTGTCTGTCCAGGATATAATTTGTCAAAATTATTTGTTTACTTTTGCCATGTCACATAGGGCAAGAGGTATGGAAGGGATTAGAATACATGGTGTATTCTTTAAAAGAAATAAATATTTGATATTGTTTGCTCCCAAGAAGAGAGAATTTCCTAACTCTTCCTTTATGTACCTGCTAGAACCTCCATTCAGAATATTTCAGAGCACTTCCTGAACTAAGTATAATTATTGATTTGCCAACCATTTAACACCAGCTGCTTTTAAAACACTACTTTGGGGGGATATTAAGATCAAGATACAGATCTAGAAGAGCCAAGGGCATGGTGAGGAAGATAGAAGATACATGCTCAAAACCTATTAGGCTTTTGGGATTTGTAGTTTTATTCCCATTTTTGAATTCCCATTTTTGACTGTTTGGGATGGATCCTAAAGGTATTAAGTTACATAATACCTGTGATTTTGCTAAGGCACAAACTTCGAGGTAGTCAAATAGCCAGTGACTCAAGTAGTGACCTGAAGAAATGTAATGGTTTCTGTAGGTAGCAATTTTGAAATAAAATTGAATGAACTTTGTAAAGAGCAAGAAGTAACATTAAATCAAAGTTGCTAGAAGTTTTGGTTTTTAGTTAGGCTGTTGATCAAATTTCACGTTGCTGTTCTGTTCCACAGCCTACCTTTTTTATGGAAGTTAGACTTTCAGTCCTTAAAATGACTTTGCATTTTTCCCCTTTCTATTTTCCTTCTACCTTTGCAGGGCCATCATAGGTGCCTTTGCAGATGTCACAGTTAGTAAAATCAACTGTGTTTTTTATGTCTTTGATATGGGCATTCCTGAGAGTATCTCTGCAAGTTTCCTGAGAGACAACAGTCTGGTGGTAACCAAACCTGACTGATCAGCAGAATTAACCCCAAGGAGGGTTTTTTTTTTTTAAAAACACTTCAATTGAAATATAATTCACATACCATATAATTCACCCATTTAAAGTGTACAATTTATTGGTTTTTAGTATGTTCATAGAGTAGTACAGCTATCACCACAATCAATTTTAGAACATTTTCATCACTTCATAAACTCCATACCCATTAGCAGTCACTTACATTTTCCCAAACGTCTCAGCTCTAGGCAATCACTAATCTACTTCTTTCTCTTTCAATTTGCTTCTTCTGGACATTTCTTATAAATGGAATCATATGATATGTAGTCTTTTGTGACTGGCTTTTTTTATTAGCAGATGTTCAAGGTTTATTCATGTTGTAGCATGTATTAGTACTTTATCCAAGGAGTGTTTTTAAAATAGATTTGTCACCCCAAGCCTATGGAATAAAAATCTTTGGGAGTGGGGCCTGGGAAAAAAAATTTGTAAGAGCTGTTTAAAGGAGGATTCTGATCAGCCAGGTTTAGAAATCAATGTATCAGATCAGAGATTCTATGACTACTTAAATCCGAATCTTTTAATCTAAAATACAAAACTTTTGGCATTTTTCTTACATATTCCTTTTTCTCTTCCTTTTTATTCTCTTATGTAGACATACTCTTAAACCTGTACTCTATTTATTTTCTACATGAGCACCCTTTTTGTTATCCAGCCGTAGTTTTTGGGTTGGAGGGTTAGGTCTGAGATAATCATCTTATTTCCCCATTGGGTATGCAAATGAAACAATAAAGATATGTGAGTAAATACAATCTGTATTTTTAAAATGATGGAAATAATTTATTTTTCAGGACACATGTTGCTAAACTTAAGTCGTGGCAAGCAAGATTTTTTAAAAGAGGTTGTGGAATCTTTTGCCAATAACAGTGGGCAGTCTACTTTATATGATGCTCTGTTTTCTAGTCAGTCACCTAAGGATAAATCTTTCCTTGGTGGTGATGATATTGGAAACATTGCTGTACAAGCACCAGAGCCTGATGATTTGGCTAGATATGATGTTGGTAAGTTACATGTTTCAAAGGAAACCTTCTGCATCTTAATCCTTTTATATTAGGAGGACAATAAATTGCCCATAATCTTATTAACCCTGAAATGATGACTTAATATTTTCCTGTATTCTTTGAAGGTTTTTTTCCTTTTCAAGGGAGCTGGAAAGGGTGGTGGGAGGGTGCATATATTCTTCTGTATATAGTTGTTTATACTGTATATGTGATTTGTCTTCTTTCATGGATTCTTTCCCATAGTATCTATATTAAAACTCTACAAATAGCAGTTTTAATGGCAATCTTTTTTAATGAATTAGCCATAATTTGCTTGCTTCTTTCTACTGTTGGGCATCCAAGCTGTTTCTTGTTTTTTCACTATTAAAAATAACATTGTGATGGAAACTTTAATATAAAGTGTCTGTATTTCAAATGATTTCCATAGAGATTCCTAAAAACAGAATTACTGAGATGGACAGTTTTAAGTCTCTTGCAAATTGCCAAAGTACCAGAAAGGTTGTACCTCTTTATGCTTCCAGAAGCTTCTATAACCCTTTCAGTATTGACTTTGTTGTTGAAGAAAAGAGCTCTTTACTATACTAATGGATTAATATAGTGGTATTCCATTGTTTAATGACTTTACTGAAAGGAAAATCCATTGGTTTAGGATTTCTTATTAGGTGAGTATTCTTTATTTGGTCTCTGTAAGCAGATTTTGTTTTACTGAGTTCTAGTGAATCTCATTTCCTTAGATGGACTTAAAAAAAATTCTCCATAATAACTTTTTTTGTGGGTGTGGGGGCAGGTAGGGGGTGCCTCACTCTGTTGCCCTGGCTAGAGTTCAGTGACATCATCATAGCTCACTGCAGCTTAAACTTCCAGGCTCAGATGATCCTCCCACCCCAGCCTCCTAAGTAGTTACGACTACAGGTGTGTGCCACCATACCTGGCTGATTTTTTTATTTTTGTAGAGAACGGGGTCTTGCTATGTTGTCTAGGCTGGTCTCAAACTCCTCACCTCAAGTGATCTTCCTACCTTGGCCTCCCAGAATTCTAGTATTACAGACATGAGCCCCTATGCCCAGCCCATAACTATTTTTATTAAAATTTCTAGATACAAAGTGTGAATGTATATGCTAAGAACATGAGAGTTTGCTTCTCATAGAGTTTCCTCCAGCTCTGATACAGCAAAGCGATTGTGTAAGATACATTTAATGTGCATTAATTGTTTATTTTGGAAAACTAATGGTACAAGGAAAGTTTTCAAAACCTCAAGCCAGTTTTTTTTTTTTTTTCATTTCAGGTGCCATTCGAGCTCATAATGGTAGTCTTCAACACCTTACTTGGCTTGGCTTACAGTGGAATTCATTGCCTACGTTACCTGCAATTCGAAAATGGCTAAAACAGCTTTTCCATCATTTGCCCCAGGAAACCTCAAGGCTTGAAACAAATGCACCTGAATCAATATGTATTTTAGATCTTGAAGTAAGCAAAGATTTTAGCAAATTAAATATTTTGAGTTTTGTTTAAACTTTTTCTAACTTAAATTAATTTTTCTTTAAATAAAACAGGTATTTTTACTTGGAGTGATATACACCAGCCACTTACAATTAAAGGAGAAATGTAATTCTCACTACAGCACCTATCAGCCACTCTGCTTACCACTTCCCGTGTGTAAACAGCTTTGTACAGATAGACAGAAAACTTGGTGGGATGCAGTTTGTAATCTAATTCACAGAAAAGCAATGTAAGTAGTAAAACAGAAGTATTGTTTTAACTTATTGCTTTGGTTTTACTGGGGATTTAGTTTCTTATGTGAATATTTAATTTGTCATGTGACAGTTAATATAATGTAAATATTGAACTGTATGTTTATAAAGCATTTATATTAAACTTTTTTTAGACCTGGAACCTCAGCAAAATTGCGACTTCTAGTTCAGCATGAAATAAACACTCTAAGAGGCCAGGAAAAACATGGCCTTCAACCTGCTCTGCTTGTACATTGGGCAAAATGCCTTCAGAAAACAGTGAGTTTATTAAAGTGCAAACATTTTTAAAGAACATTAATTTTTAAAAATTATGAACTTTTTATTATAAGTTTTTTAGTTCTGGAAACAATAGCAGCTTATGTTATGCCAGGTGAAATGTGGTTTTAGTCTTGCCACAAAATAGTTAATACAGTTATATATAAGCACTTACAGGAGCAGTGCCCAGCCCACAGTAAATATTTGCTGTTATTGTTATTACTTAGTAATTAAGTTATGATTATTATTCAGCTGGAAAAATTTTTTAAAATGTTAGGTAGCACACGGCTTTATAGGTAAGGGCATTATGTATCTTTCTGAATATTTGAGATCTAGCTGGGTGTGGTGGCCTGTAGTTCTAGCTACTTGGGAGACTTAAGCAGGAGGATTGCTTGAGCCTAGGAGTTTGAGACTAGCTTGGGTAACATAGTGAGACCCTGTCTCTGAAATAAATTAATGAATATGTATGTGCACATGTATGTTAAAATAAATATTTGAGGTCTGTTTTGTGGCCAGAGTAGGTGTAGATGGTTAGCGCTTTGACCAAACTGATACTACACAGGCAAATTTTGGTTAGCCCTTTGACCAAACTGGGACACCACAGAGGGGCAAATTTTGGCTATCTAAAAATGGCAACTCTTAAAAAATAGGTTAGACTGCCTCATAAAGTAATATCATTGAAAATGTTTTAAAGTTGAGTCTAGAGTGATCACTGGTAATGAGGTGGTTAGTTACTCCAATATTTGGAAAGTTAACCAAACTATTTTTGAGATTCCATTTGGTTTTGATTGGAAATTTTACAGTTCTTAGCATCTGTAAATGAAGTTTTAGATTTAAAAAAATTCTTTATGTTCCTTAAGGTTGTGTGCATCTGACTTTCTGTTTTAGGGCAGCGGTCTTAATTCTTTTTATGATCAGCGGGAATACATAGGCAGAAGCGTTCATTATTGGAAAAAAGTTTTGCCATTATTGAAGATAATCAAAAAGAAGAACAATATTCCTGAACCTACTGATCCTCTGTTTAAACATTTTCATAGTGCGGACCTTCAGGTAACAGAGAATCCCTTTGTGAATTATTTGGGATATAGATTTCCATTTACAAACAAAGAAATGGAGATATAAACTCAAATTAATTGCCTTGTTATTTCATTGCTTTGTTTTCTAAATCTACTAGCTGTTGCAAGTAAAATATGACAGAAATGAATAATGAGATGTTAATCTCTTTAGATCATATAAAATCATTGGAAAGTCATTTAGGTTTGATACGCTGAGTAAAAACAATTTGACTAAAAACCACTTAATGTGTTTAGGCATCTGAAATTGGTGAATACGAAGAAGATGCACATATAACTTTTGCTATATTGGATGCGGTTAATGGAAATATAGAAGATGCTATGACTGCTTTTGAATCTATAAAAAATGTTGTTTCTTACTGGAATCTTGCACTGGTAAGTAGATGTGATACTTGAATTAAAAGGTTTTTGTTTTTAAAACCTAATTGTTTCATAAAAGCATTCTTTTTATAGATTTTTCACAGGAAGGCAGAAGACATTGAAAACGATGCCCTTTCTCCTGAAGAACAAGAAGAGTGCAAAAATTATTTGAGAAGGACGAGGGACTACCTACTAAAGATTATAGATGACAGTGATTCAAATCTTTCAGTGGTCAGGAAAGTAAGTTGCAGGTTGTTGTATATATTTTCTTATTGATAACTGAGCAACCAGTGTTTTCGTCTTGGTTTTGTATTTTGGTAATTTCAAAAACACCCAGTAATACCTTATCACTGATGCACAGAAGGAGGATGTGTGTGTAAATGCTAACTCGCTTTTCTTTGCCTTAGATTTGGTGTGTCTTTTTTTAAAACTTGGGAATCTTAGGTATATACTCTTACAAAAGTACTTCGGGAAGTAGAAAAGATTTCTAAGGTATGACATTAATATTGCTATCTTGGCAATGTAATCAAAACAGATATTCAGCACTAGTTCTTAATGAATTTTGCTGAAATTGAAAGTGGTTGACAACCTTAGAGCATTTCTTCTCATCTCATCATCTCCTGTGGACTGTCTTGTTTTCCAGCTGTCAGCAATTTGAGACTGGCTTAATGGTATTAAATTATGTTCAGCTTTCCTTCTGAGTACTTTGTTGATTAATTTTTGTTGCTACTCTTTGATTAGGATTTATGTTGTTGGGTGTATTCTAGCATCTATATTTCTCTCCTTTCAAAATCAGTTAGAAAATATCAGTAACTTATGTCATTCACTTGGAAAAACTTTTCCAACTTAACATTCCTCCACCATTATCATGGCTAACAGAAGTAATAGAAACAGCATGGACTTTAGAGTCAGAAGACTTTAGAGTATATAATATATTCATATGTATTATAATTTGAAGGGCTTGTTAAAGTGAGAAAAATGTAAATAGTATTAATATAAAATCTTTAGTAGAGTTCTTACTTTTGGTATTTTTGCAAACTAACGCTCTTGATTAATGCCTTTTTTTAGTTGCCTGTGCCCCTGGAGTCTGTAAAAGAGATGCTTAATTCAGTCATGCAGGAACTTGAAGACTACAGTGAAGGAGGCCCTTTTTATAAAAATGGTTCTTTGCGAAATGCGGATTCAGAAATAAAACATTCTACACCGTCTCCCACCAGATATTCACTATCACCAAGTAAAAGTTACAAGGTAAGTAGGAAAGAAATGAACCACTCCATTATGGAACGAACGTGTTACTATTCTAAGTGTTTTAAGTACTGTTTTGTTATTTTTTTATTTTGTTTCTGTTTTTTAGTATTCTCCCAAAACACCACCTCGTTGGGCAGAAGATCAGAATTCTTTACTGAAAATGATTTGCCAACAAGTAGAGGCCATTAAGGTAAGTCATTCGGTTTCAGTAACTGTACCTCTTATTCCAGGATTCTTTCCCTGTCCATTCCCTCACTTCTTTCTAAAGCTGGTCAAAATGTCCCCTTCCCATCCTGTAGAATCATAACATGTTTTACATATCTCTGTCTTGACTCTTTACGATAGTTTTGAAATTACTTATGTCTCTGTTTCCTCATAAACAAGATTTGAGTCCTTCAAAGGTAAAGACTTTTATCCAAAGTATAACACAGTTCTTGGCACAGGAGGTTCACAAGTGATCGAACTGCTGAGATATAATGATCATACTTTGGTCTATGAGATCATTACAGATAGGCTGTGGATCAGGTGTGTGTTAAATTTATAGGTAGGAATTGAAAGAGTGATCCAGGCTTCAAAAAGTCTTTTTATCTTTTTTAATACTTTTGTGAATGTGACTTAATTATGTAAGAAAATAGTTAATGTGTACATAATCTTAATTCAACTATACGATTCAAAGGATTCAAAGGAGCTTTATGTCTTTAGAATTGGAGATACAAGTAGGTTCTTTCATGCACATTGGGCGAGAACTAAATTTCTCATACTTCTAATAATTATAACAAGGATATCCTGATTTGTGGCAGTTATTACAGTGTGATCAACAGTGTCAAACTTAGAAAATACTGTTTGGAGGGAAAATTTTTTTGAATTTGTACTGAGTCTTTTTTGTTGTTTTCATAATATTATGGGGGTACAAATGTTTTGGTTACATAATTTGCTTTTGTACTGTTTGAGTCACAGTTTTAAGTGTGCCTTTCCCCTGATAGTGTGCATTGTACCTGTTAAGTGTAAATTTACCCATCCCCTCCTCCTGCCTCCCTCCTGACTGATTTCTGATGAATGTTATTTCCATATGTGCACATAAATGTTGATCTATTAGTTCCAATTTAAAAAAGGTGAGTACATATGGTGTTTGTTTTTTCATTCTTGTGATATTTAGAAGAGTGGTCTCCAGTTCCATCCAGGTTAATTTAATACAAGAGGTATTAGTTCACCATTTTTTTTTATGGCTGAGTAGTACTCCGTGGTATACATATACCCCATTTTATTAATCCACTTATGTATTGATGGGCCTTTGGGTTGTTTCCGCATCTTTGCAGTTGTGAATTGTGCTGCTGTAAACATTTGAGTGCAGGTGTCTTTTTTATAGACTGTCTTTTTTTCCTTTGGGTGAATATCCAGTAGTGGGATGGCTGGATCAAATAGTAGTTCTACTTTTAATTCTTTGAGGTATCTCCATATTACTTTCTATAGAAGTCGTACTGCTTTGCAGTCCCACTAGCAGTGTATGAGTTTTCCTGTCTCTGCATCCATGCCAGCATTTATTGTTTTGGACTTTTTGATGAAAGCCATTCTCACTGAAGTGATATCTCATTGTGGTTTTAGTTTGCATTTCCCTTATGATTAGAGGTATTGAGTATTATTGTGTGTGTTTGTTGGCCATTAGTCTATCTTTTGAAAAGTTTCTGTTCATGTCCTTTGCCCACTTTTTAATAGGGTTGTTTGATTTTTTTTTTCTTGCTGACTTTCCTGAGTTCTATGTAGAGTCTCATTATCAGCCCTTTATTGGAAGTGTAGCATGTGGTTATTTTCTCCCATTCTGTAGGTTGTCTTTTTGCTCTAATGATTGTTTCCTTGGCTTACACTAAGATTTTGTATATTAATTTTGTGTAATTGTGGCTTATGATATTACATACAATTGTGGTTTAACATAGAGATTTCAGGCACCCAATGTTGTATTCTGTGGAAGTATAGTGGACTAGTTCATGAGCCTGGAAAGCTGGGTGTTAATACTGATTCTGCCACTAATTAATGATCTTGGGCCAGTTGCTTCCTTACCTTTACGTCCGTTCGCTTCTCATCTGTAAAGTGTAAAGTGAGAGAGTTGTTGAAACCACTTCTCATCACATTTTACAGTACTTTGAATCTTAAAAATTATGATTGTAGCACTGATTGCAAGTTCGACACTGTGGTCCAAATACCAGTAGTGACCAGTAAAATTTTCCAGTTGGTTCCACCAATTTCTTATTCTTGGATATGCAGCATCTGGACTAGGCACAGTAGATGGATGAGTAGGGAAAATTTTATTTAGCTTGAAAGTTGAGAGTTTTGGACCTCATAGTTACGTCTTCCTGGGAAATTTTTATTTGAAACACTTGTGGAATAAAAAAAGATATTTTATCTCTGCTCTGATCTCACAAGTTATAACACTTTGGATGTCTGGGCTGGTATAGAGAAGTTTGAAAGTTTTCAAAATTGACCTGTTAACTGATACCACTACAGTTTCTTTAGAATAAGAAATACTTTATTGATATTTCTGTTTCTTAGAAGTGTCCTTGTTTTGCAAGGGGACATGTTGTAGGTTCTGGAGTTGGGTAGGATATTGTCATTTATTATAGTAATTAGCAGAAATCAGAGAGGTAGCTACATAGCTACAATTAGAAGGCAGTATATCTGAATCCTGTCTAGGCAGCAGAGTGGTGTTACGAAAACATTTTTGGAGTCAAGATTTCAGCTGTGCCAGGTTTTGCATTTCTTTTTCTCATTTTGAGATATGAGTTAATATTGTTTACCTGTGTAAAGATTAAGAACTTAAGTGCCTGGAATATATTATTGTATACATAATAAATTTTGT
Organism: Lemur catta; assembly: GCF_020740605.2. Taxonomy (NCBI): domain Eukaryota; kingdom Metazoa; phylum Chordata; class Mammalia; order Primates; family Lemuridae; genus Lemur; species Lemur catta. The sequence continues at coordinate 80,618,690 of NC_059131.1, forward strand.
CCAAATATTAGTTGTGTTCCCTTCTCTGGTGGAGCATTTGAGCATCAATGAGAATTAATAGTATTTTGTTAACAGCACGTGGATAAGTGGAATGTTAGTTTTAGGAGGCGATATGGAATGTTAAGTAGTCCAGATGAAGAGGAAAGCAGTGTGGAAAGGAGACACTGGAAGGATGGTCAGGGTAGTACTACTTGAGGACTGTGAAGGTTGGAGAAAGAAGTTTAATTTGTAGGTACTTGTTGTTTTGAGCAGGGAAATTTCTTGGCTGGAACTGAACTTTAGAAAGATTAATATAGGTAAGTGTAGAGTGGAAATGGAGATGAGATCATTTAGGAGGTTATTCAGTTGTTTAGGTTAGACATGGAATGAATGGATTAGGTAGGTGGTACTAAGGAATGAATGAATGGGAGCAGATACTATAAATTTTAACAAATTCAGCATCATGTTTTTAAATCACTACCTGATAGCCAGATCTCATTGGAAATAGAATCACCTAAAAGACATCATCAAGTATTTAAATTTAAAATATTAAGTCTGCCCTGGCATAATATAATTAAGTCTTTGAAATTATTTTCTTTTTTTCTTTCAATAGAAAGAAATGCAGGAATTGAAACTAAATAGCAGTAACTCAGCATCCCCTCATCGTTGGCCCACAGAGAATTATGGACCAGATGGAGTGCCTGATGGATATCAGGGATCACAGACTTTTCATGGGGCTCCACTAACAGGTGAACTGGCAACTGGATAATCCCAGATTTTAGTAACACCACTTTACCTCCCTCTTTTAAAGAGATAAGTTGTGAAATCATCATGTCTGTTTATGTTTGTTTATATACATGTTAATATCTGTTCATGTGTTACTTAAAAAACTGTATTTGGTATTACGGAGATTTTTATAATTCTAAGCAGAAACAAAACAAGTTTTATGTGATCTCATTTATATAAGGGCTTACAGAACCCTTTAATGCACCCTATCACCTCAGATAAGCTGAATCTGAGATGGGATTATTCCTTAAATTGAAAAATGTTAATAAAGTTATGCAGTAACAGATACCTAATGAAGAACTTAAATATCTGGGGAATTATTTTGATATACTGAGAGGAAGGACATTAATAGGAAGTGTTATTTATTTTGAAATATTATGGCTGTATATAGAAGGAAAAGGAGTTAGGACCAAGACCATATTGGATTTTTAAGATGTGTTATGTCACATACTAGCTGTGTTAAGTTAACCTCTCTGAAACATGGAGATAATACTTCGCATAATCACTATGAGCATTTGCATATATGTGGTTGGGTGTTGGTGTGCATTAGGCATTGATCATAGTATACAGTAAACACTTAATGCACTAAGGTTACTAATAGTGCTTACTGTGATTTGGCTATGTACAAAAGTGCTTTGTGAATGTAATTTTAGGTACCACTATTAATTCCAATTTTATAAACGAGGAAATGGGTTTAGAAAGGTTAGGTAACTTAACCATTATTATACAGCTAGTTATTGATACAGCTAGGTTTCAAACTCAAGTCATATTAACTCCTGAGTGCTTGCTAGTATGATGCATCGCCCCCTGGCAGCCAGAAATGACAATAAAAATAGGTTTCTTTTACATCAGACAGACTGCTGCAATAGTAGTAGTGCATGTTTTTTTCTAATTGCTTTTAGCCCAGGAAAGAATTAGAATGATAAGGTCTCATTTAGATTAGCATATTTGTGTGATGGTTCATACTTAAGGCAACCCCACTGGCCTCTTGTGAGAGTGTCTCCTAAATGCAAGCAAAATAACAGAATATCTTTGTGAAGTCAAGCATATTAAATCTTATGAGTCAGAGCTAAATATGTGAGATGTCTAGAGTTCAAACCTTGCTTACTTAAAACTCCTGTGCATTGTATAGAGACTTGTAAGGCAGAGTAAATAGACTGGCTAGCCTTTTCTAGGGCTTTTTCAGTGCTGTGTGCAGTTAGTTATTTGGCACCTTTTGAGACACAATTTCCATTTCTTCTGTGTGCAAGCATAAAAGGCCTTCTGGTATTGTACAAGCACATAAGCACAACATTTACATTGTCTCATTTTATTCTTGCAATGACCCTATGAAATGTGTAGAAGCAGCCCATCCTCATTTTACAATTGAGAAAAATGGAGACTCCAAATGGCTTACTGACAGCGGGGTCACAAAAGTAGCTTTTTGGCACTGAAAGGGAGAGAACCCAGGTCTCTTGATTCTTATTCCTGTGTTCATAGGCTTTTTTTTTCTCCCTTAACAAAAGTAACAATGTATCAAGGTGGATGATTAAAAACAAAGATTGATAAGCATGTAGGACATTCTCAGAAGTATGGAACAATGTAAAGACACTAAAAACTAACCACCTTCTTATCACATAGTCCTGTTGACATTTTGGACCATTCCCTTCTGGTTCTTTTTCTTTGTATACATAAAGTATTTTTTATGAGGTTTTTAACCATGTTACTATGTTGTATATAGACGACTTAGCCTTTTTTGTTATTTTAAGTTCTGAGCATTTTTAAAATTAAATTTTCTTTGAATTTTAATGGGCTTATAATATCCCATCATGTGGAAGTACTGTAAATTCTATTGCCTTATTTATGTGGTTTCCAATTCGTGCTACTATAAATCCTAGGACACAGTCTTTTGATTGTAGAATATTTTAAAAATTAGTTTACACTCTTACCACTAGTATCTGATAGTGCCATCTTTGTGCTCTTGCTGGCGTTGACTTTTCAGTTTGTGAAAACCTTTAGCAATTTGTAGGAACACATATGGTATAAATTGTTAAAGTTTTTTTTATACTAGGCATGTTCAACACTTCAACATGCTCAACAGTTCATGCAAATGACTGTTGGTAGTTTTGCCAACGTGAGTGCCTTTTCTAGTTGTTTGCTTTCCTGGTAAAACACAAAACAGATGGGGCAGATAGTTTCTGTATCAACATGAAAGTTGATGTGCTTTTTTTTTTTCCCCCCTCTAAGCCAAGGAGCACATTTGTGTTCCCAAGAATTTGTCAGATGATTTTTTGGACCTGAACATTCTCAGTAATAGCTTGAGTGTAACCTTATCATTCTGCAGATTTTCAAGGCCCACTTCAAAAACATGGCCCTTGAGGCCTTTTTATGTTTCTTTCCTGAATTGTCTATTTATGTATGTGTTGCTTTTTTTATTAGATTATTTTTAGTGGATTTATAAGAGCTCTTTTTAATTTTTTCTTCACTATTAAGAGTCAGTAGTCAATGATAAACTCCCTAGTTAAACTTCAGACTTTTTGATTCTTGGCTCATGTCTATTATCTTATTCTGTGTTCTGTGTCTGTTTCCTCCCCCTAGTAATTCCAAGATAACCATCTTTACTAGGCAGTTCCGTTCAGTTTCCAGTTTCAGACTTGGGCTTGTGACTAGCCTTTTCTAGGTATTTTTTCATTGTTTTCCAGAGTCAGTTGTTTGGAACCTTTGGGGTACAATTTCTATTTCTTCTTCCATATACAGGCCTAAAAGGTCTTTTGGTTGTTTTGTTTTCTGGTAAAACTGTCATAGCAAATAGTTTTGCCATTAACATGAGTACCTTCTAGTTGTTTGGCTTCCTGGTAAAACTCACACAAAACAGATGGAGCACATAGTTCGTATATCAACCTAAGTGGTGATGTGCTTTTTTCCCCCTCTTTAATGCCAGGGGGACTCATTTTGTGTTACTTGTGAGATCCTTTCCATGAATTTGTCAGGTGATTTTTAACCTGTACACTCTAGGTAATAGCTTTCGTTTACCAAATGCAATCTCCTCATTCTGTAGATTTTCAAGGTTCACTTGCACTTTGGTTCCGTAAGTCCTTTCTGTGACTAGTATATTCGCAGTGTTTCTGATGTTGAGCATGTCTGTGCTTTCACATCATACTGATCTTTCTTAGAAAATGAACCAACTACTTTCTTCTTGCTTCTGTTTTTGATGCTTGTTAGGTGCTTGTTCTTGATCGCAGCAGTGCTATTCTCTTATTCCTTGTGTCATATTTAGCAGTTTTGTCTGGTTTATCATTTGATAATCTCCTTGATTGGTATATTTTGATGTATAGAAATTAAAAAATCTATGTAGTTAAATCTTTCTTTAATTTTTGTTGTTTTTATATTTATAGTTCTTGCCTAGATAGTTATAACTGTAGTATAGACTTTAACAGTGTTTTCTTTTTTTTTTTCCTTTTTTTTTAGTTGCAACTACTGGCCCTTCAGTATATTATAGTCAGTCACCAGCATATAATTCCCAGTATCTTCTCAGACCAGCAGCTAATGTTACTCCCACAAAGGTAACAAAGGAATAATTTATACATTTATAAGTATTTTCTTTTTAATTGTTTAGGCTTCCTTCAAAGAAATTCAAAGGAGTAGTTCAGTATTAAAACTTATATGTCCCGTAAGATATGGATACTTTTAATCTCTCTCCAAATACAGAAGTTATACTTCTTAGTCACCTTATTTTTATGTTACAATAAGTGTGAACATTTAGGGTAGTTTTAAAATGAGAGTGATGGTGGTGATGGGTCATTCATCATCCTGTTTTGGCAGAAATAGAACTAGAGTGTCCTTGCTGAACCACTATGTGGTAAGTACTTTTAGGCCCCATATGGCTATATAACTATTGATTAAGACCCAAAATTATAATAGTATCTGAATGTGAGGGCTTTGAGGACAGACTGTTGAGGTGCACCTAGACCCTTCCTCTTCTGTTTATTGTGGCCCTGGGCTCATTTCTTAAGCTGTCACTGCTTCTGTTACCTCATATGTAAAATGAGGATAATAATAATACTTTAATTCATAGGGTTTTTGAGGATACTAAAATGAGATAATAGATATAAAGTGCTTAGAACAGTGACCAATTGGCACATTAAAAAATGCTCAATAAATGTTAGTCTTCATCATCATCATCATCATCATCATTATTAGTCTTGTTAACATCATTTGATAAATTGTTTAGGAATGAAGAAGATATTCTGTGGATTTATTGTGGAAATAGATTTTTAAGATGCTGTTGTTAATCTTTATTATATGCCAAGTATATATGCAGATATCTTTACAGTAATGTCCTCTCTTAATGATGTGCTGTATTTCCTAATGATACTTTCTTTACCTAATAATATTTGTCTTTAAAGTTTGTGAGACTTGATTTGTATCTGCTTATCTGTAGTTTTGTAGACAATCTACAAAATATTTTAATTTTCTTTCTTTTAGGGTCCAGTGTATGGAATGAATAGGCTTCCACCCCAACAGCATATTTATAACTATTCACAACAGATGCACACACCACCAGTGCAAAGCTCATCTGCTTGTATGTTCTCTCAGGAGATGTATGGTCCTCCTACATTGCGTTTTGAGTCTCCTGCAACAGGAATTCTGTCACCCAGGGGTGATGATTACTTTAATTGCAATGTTCAACAGACAAGCACAAATCCACCTTTGCCAGAACCAGGATATTTCACAAAACCTCCTGTTGCAGCTCATACTTCAAGATCTGCAGAATCTAAGGTTACGGAATTTGGAAAAACTAACTTTGTTCAGCCCATGCCAGCTGAAGGAATAAGACCATCTTTGACAACACCAGCACATACAACACAGCCAGCTCCTTTTAAATTTAACTCAAATTTCAAATCAAATGATGGCGACTTTACATTTTCCTCACCACAGGTTGTGACACATCCCACTTCTGCAGCTTTCAGTAACAATGAATGCCTTTTAGGTCTCCTGACTTCAGATAAACCTTTGCAAGGAGATAGCTATAGTGGACCAAAACCAATTCCTAGCCAAACCATTGGACCTCGAAATACATTCAATTTTGGAAGCAAAAATATGCCTGGAATTCCATTTACAGAAAACATGGGACCAAGTCAGCAAAAGAATTCTGGTTTTCGTCGAAGTGATGATATGTTTACTTTCCATGGTCCAGGGAAATCAATATTTGGAACACCCACTCCAGAGCTGGCAAGCAAGAATCATGAAACAGATGGAGGAAGTGCCCATGGGGATGATGAAGATGATGGCCCTCATTTTGAGCCTGTGGTTCCTCTTCCCGATAAGATTGAAGTAAAAACTGGTGAAGAAGATGAAGAAGAATTCTTTTGCAATCGTGCAAAGTTGTTCCGTTTTGATGGAGAATCAAAAGAATGGAAGGAACGTGGGATTGGCAATGTAAAAATACTAAGGCATAAAACATCTGGTAAAATTCGCCTTCTAATGAGACGAGAGCAAGTGCTGAAAATCTGTGCAAATCATTACATCAGTCCAGATATGAAACTGACGCCAAATGCTGGATCAGACCGATCTTTTGTATGGCATGCCCTTGATTATGCAGATGAACTGCCCAAACCAGAACAACTTGCTATCAGATTTAAAACTCCTGAGGAAGCAGCACTTTTTAAGCGCAAGTTTGAAGAGGCCCAGAGCATTTTAAAAGCCATAGGAACAAATGTAGCCACAGCTCCAAATCAGACTGTCAGAATGGCAAAAGAACCCACAAGTCATGATAACAAGGATATTTGCAAATCTGATGCTGGAAACATGAATTTTGAATTTCAAGTTGCAAAGAAAGAAGGGTCTTGGTGGCATTGTAACAGCTGCTCATTAAAGAATGTTGCAACTGCAAAGAAATGTGTATCATGCCAAAATCTAAACCCAAGCAATAAAGAGCTTGTTGGCCCACCATTAGTTGAAACTGTTTTTGCTCCTAAAACTGGCCCAGAAAATGCTCAAGATAGATTTGCATTGATGACTCCAAAGAAGGAAGGCCACTGGGATTGCAGTATTTGTTTAGTAAGAAATGAACCTACTGTAACTAGGTGTATTGCATGCCAGAATACAAAATCTGCTAACAAAAATGGTTCTTCGTTTGTTCCTCAAACTTCTTTTAAATTCGGCCAGGGAGATCTTCCTAAGTCTGTTAACAGTGATTTCAGATCTGTTTTTTCTACAAAGGAGGAACAGTGGGATTGTGGTATATGTTTAGTACACAACGAGGGAAGCTCTACAAAATGTATTGCTTGTCAGAATCCGAGAAAACAAAGTCTACCTATTACTTCTGTTTCAGCACCTGCCTCTTTTAAGTTTGGTACTTCAGAGATAAGTAAAACTCTGAAGAGTGGATTTGAGGACATGTTTGCTAAGAAGGAAGGACAGTGGGATTGTAGTTCATGCTTAGCGCGAAATGAAGCAAGTGCTACAAAATGTGTTGCTTGTCAGAATCCAAGTAAACCTAGTCCATCTACTTCTGCTGTTCCAGCTCCTGCCTCTTTTAAGTTTGGTACTTCAGAGACAAGCAAGGCTCCAAAGAGTGGGTTTGAAGGAGTGTTCACCAAGAAGGAAGGACAGTGGGATTGCAGTGTGTGCTTAGTAAGAAACGAAGCCAGCACTACCAAATGTGTTGCTTGTCAGAATCCAAGTAAACAGAATCAGTCTACTTTTGCTCCTTCAGCACCTGCCTCTTCAGAGACAAGCAAGGCTCCAAAGAGTGGGTTTGAGGGAATGTTCACCAAGAAGGAAGGACAGTGGGATTGCAGTTCGTGCTTGGTAAGAAATGAAGCCAGCGCCACCAAATGTATTGCTTGTCAGAATCCAAGTAAACAGAGTCAGCCTACTTCAGCTATTTCAGCACCTGCCTCCTCAGAGACAAGCAAGGCTCCAAAGAGTGGATTTGAAGAAGTGTTCACCAAAAAGGAAGGGCAGTGGGATTGTGGTGTTTGCTTTGTACAAAATGAGAGTTCGTCTTTAAAATGTGTGGCTTGTGATTCCTCCAAACCAACTCATAAACCTGTTGCAGAAGTTCCTTCAGCTTTCACATTGGGCTCAAAAACAAAGTTAAATGACTCTTCTGGAAGTCAGGTGGGAACAGAATTTAAAAGTAACTTTTCAGAAAAAGATGTTAAATTTGGCAACAGAGAACAAGGATTTAAATTTGGGCATGTGGATCAAGTAAATATACCTTCATTTACATTTCAGAGTTCTTCTAATACAGAATCCAAGTCAACAAAAGAAGGGTTTACTTTTTCCATTCCTGCGTCTGCTGATGGATATAAATTTGGCATTCAGGAACCAGGAAATCAAGAGAAGAAGAGTGAAAAGCACCTTGAAAATGACACTGGTTTCCTGGCTCAGGATGTTAGTAGCCAAAAGAATGGTAGTGGTGTGATTTTTGGTCAGACAGGTAGCACTTTTACCTTTGCAGATCTTGCAAAATCAACTTCAGGAGAAGGATTTCAATTTGGCAAAAAAGACCCTAATTTCAAGGGGTTTTCAGGTGCTGGAGAAAAATTATTCTCATCACAGAGTGGTAAAGTGGCTGATAAAGCCAACACTTCTGCTGACCTTGAGAAAGATGATGATGCCTATAAAACTGAGGACAGTGATGACATTCATTTTGAACCAGTAGTTCAAATGCCTGAAAAAGTGGAACTTGTAACAGGAGAAGAAGATGAAAAGGTTCTGTATTCACAGCGGGTAAAATTATTTAGATTTGATGCTGAGATAAGTCAGTGGAAAGAAAGGGGTTTGGGGAACTTAAAAATTCTCAAAAATGAGGTCAATGGCAAACTACGAATGCTGATGCGAAGAGAACAAGTGCTAAAAGTGTGTGCTAATCATTGGATAACAACTACAATGAACCTGAAACCTCTCTCTGGATCAGATAGAGCATGGATGTGGTTAGCTAGTGATTTCTCTGATGGTGATGCTAAACTAGAGCAGTTGGCAGCAAAATTTAAAACACCAGAGCTGGCTGAAGAATTCAAGCAGAAATTTGAGGAGTGCCAGCGACTTCTATTAGATATACCACTTCAGACTCCTCATAAACTTGTAGATACTGGCAGAGCTGCCAAGTTAATACAGAGAGCTGAAGAAATGAAGAGTGGACTGAAAGATTTCAAAACATTTTTGACAAATGATCAAACAAAAGTTACTGATGAAGAGAATAAAAGTTTAGGTACAGGTGCTGCCAGTGCTTCAGACGCAATAGTCAAGCCAAATCCTGAAAGCACTGGGCCCTCATTAGAATGGGATAACTATGATTTAAGGGAAGATGCTTTGGATGATAGTGTCAGTAGCAGCTCAGTACATGCTTCTCCATTGGCAAGCAGCCCCGTGAGAAAAAATCTTTTCCGCTTTGGTGAGTCAACAACAGGATTTAATTTCAGTTTTAAATCTGCTTTGAGTCCATCTAAGTCTCCTGCCAAGTTGAATCAGAGTGGAACTTCAGTTGGCACTGATGAAGAATCTGATGTTACTCAAGAAGAAGAGAGAGATGGACAGTACTTTGAACCTGTTGTACCTTTACCTGATCTAGTTGAAGTATCAAGTGGTGAGGAAAATGAACAAGTTGTTTTTAGTCACAGGGCAAAACTCTACAGATATGATAAAGATGTTGGGCAATGGAAAGAAAGGGGCATCGGCGATATAAAGATTTTACAGAATTACGATAACAAGCAAGTTCGTATAGTGATGAGAAGGGACCAGGTACTAAAACTTTGTGCCAATCACAGAATAACGCCAGACATGACTTTGCAAAATATGAAAGGGACAGAAAGAGTGTGGGTATGGACTGCATGTGATTTTGCAGATGGAGAAAGGAAAATAGAACATTTAGCTGTCCGTTTTAAACTGCAGGATGTTGCAGACTCCTTTAAGAAAATTTTTGATGAAGCAAAAACAGCCCAAGAAAAAGATTCTTTAATAACACCTCATGTTTCACGTTCAAGTACTCCCAGAGAGTCACCATGTGGCAAAATTGCTGTAGCTGTGCTAGAAGAAACCACAAGAGAGAGGACAGATTTAATTCAGGGTGACAGTGTAACAGATGCAACTTCAGAAGTTGGAGAAGTTTCTAGCACATCTGAAACAACAAAAGCAGTGGTTTCTCCTCCAAAGTTTGTATTTGGTTCAGAGTCTGTTAAAAGCATTTTTAGTAGTGAAAAATCAAAACCATTTGCATTTGGCAACAGTTCAGCCACTGGGTCTCTGTTTGGATTTAGTTTTAATGCACCTTTGAAAAATAACAATAGTGAAACTAGTTCAGTGGTGCAGAGTGGATCTGAAAGAAAAGTGGAACCTAACGAATGTGAGCTGTCAAAGAAAACTAATACCAAACAATCTTCTGATGGCAAAGTCAAAAATCTCTTTGCTTCCTTTCCAAAGGAAGAGTCCTCCGTTAATTACACATTTAAAACACCAGAAAAGGGTAAGTGCTTAGTCCAGAGTTAAGAACAGTTTTTGTTTGTTTTTTTCCTTTTAATGTTTATCTTGATGCAGACTCTGTAGGATGCTAATGTTGTAGTCAAATTTGGGTCATAAACTTTACTTTGTAAACACCCCAAAAATAGTCAAGCACATTTTTATCTACCTAAATAAGTTCACTGTGGGTATTCAAACAGCAGGAGATTTTAAGTCATTAAAGAGATTTCACTGGAAGATATTTATATCATGCTAGGGCAGAGCAAAGGAACTCGATATAGTATAAGGGCTCGTACTTGAATCATGAACATTAATGCAAATCTTTTTATATTCATTTTCAGTTTTCAATTTATTATTTTTTCTTTCTTTTTTTTTTGAGACAGTCTTGCTCTGTTGCCTGGGCTACAGTGCCGTGGTGTCAGCCTAGCTCACAGCAACCTCAAACTCCTGGGCTTAAGCAATCCTGCCTCAGCCTCCCGAGTACCTGGGACTACAGGCGTGCGCCACCATGCCTGGCTAATTTTTTATATATGTATATATATATTTTAGCTGTCTAAATCATTTCTTTCTATTTTTAATAGAGATGGGGTCTTGCTCTTGCTCGCACTGGTCTCGAACTCCTGACCTCGAGCCATCCTCCCGCTTTGGCCTCCCAGAGTGCTAGGATTACAGGCGTGAGCCACTGTGCCTGGCCTTATTATTTTTTCTTATCACTCAACATGGTATTGAAATGTTCACATTTTATGTGTTAGTTGTGCCACCATTTATTAAGTGAGCAAAGAATGAAACCACTAGGATAAATGAGTATGTAAGACAACCAGATTGATGTAAATTGAGGGACTCTAGCTTTTTATATCTTGAAATCATATTCATCTTGTCCCAACATGTTCAAAAATGAAATATTCTTTATTTTCTAGGATTTAATTTTAGCCTTTTTAAATCTAATCCCATGGCCTTTTGGACCAGCACCCCTTCCTCACAGCTTGAGAGCAAAGGTATAGAGTTAGCATTCTCAGTATGAGATGATAGCAATTTTTAGCAGCTGTTAGTCCTTAGCAAAGTAACTGTGGCTGTATGGAATTAAAGTACTTAACACTACAACATGCATGTTAAAGAATGCCAGTTTAAGCAAAAGTACTTTTTGACTGGTGGCATGACACCCTTTACTGCCTTTTTTTTTTTTCTTTTAATGTACTTGGGTGTCATGTTTTCTCACTGTTAAACATTGTTATTTTTTGCCGTGTTGTACTTCATTGCTCTGTTATTTCAGTTCTGCTTAATGAAGACCTATGTTTCATCTAACATTTATCTTTAGCCACTAATGTCTACTGGTATTGAAACGTGATGGCAGCAGTGTGTAAACAGTATGGAATAGAATGTCCCTTTAGGGCTAATCTTTTGTACATGGTTTAGAAAAATGTTATATTTGAAAGTGGACCCCATTTTTAACAGGCACCATTCTGTAGCTTATATGTTATATATGTAGCATAGATCATTTGTAGAAGTATTGCTACTAGAGTAGAACAATAGAAAGTGGAATCTGTTGAAGATCTTCAAGAGCAAGGTTAGGAAATGAAAGCTCAACATTTTTGTCCAATAACCCATCTCGAGCATGCCAGACAAGTACAGTGATGAAGTAATAGTCCTTGATTTCTGCAGTTTTTGGTTTTAAAGTATACCAGTTATATTACTAGCTAAGACAGTTTGTAAAGAAATCTTTTAAAGGTGCAGTCTTTGAGAAGTTACGTGAAAAGCGTGGACTTTATAAAAAAGTAGATACATACTTGCACACAGTCTCTGTGGGTCTAGGTTAAGAATACCTGGTCTAAGAGCAGATTTACCAATATACTACTGTAGGACAGAGAGCCTTATTCTGTTTTAAATCTGGTAATGTCATAGTCCTGAAGGACTTTAGAAATGAAGACTTTAGACATGAGGAAACAGGCCCTGAGAGGCTATCTGATTTACCTACAGTATCTTTACCAGGTAATAGAACTGAAACAAGAATTTGTATCTTATAGTGTACTTTTATTGTCCCTGTCTAGGAACTAAGTTTTTATTTATAATGAAGGAGAGGGGCAAGTTTAACATTGTAAAAGGAAGGGCTCTGGTTCTCTATAGAATGGTTTCATTCAGTAGAAATAAAATATGACCAGTGTATGTAATTTAACATTTTCTAATAGCCATATTAAAAAAAAAACAGGTTTTAAAAAAAGGAAATAATTAATTTTAATAATATATTTGCTTAAACTCATTATATCCAAAATATCATTTTAACTTCTAATCAGTATAAAAAATAAATAAGATCATTTACATTTTTTAATGCCAAGTCTCCAAAATCCATTCTGTATATTTACACTCATAGCACTTAATTTGGACTAGCTACCTTTCAAGGGTTTAATAGCCACATGTTGTTAGGCTACCATATTGGACAGAGCAGCTCTAGAGAATTTTTCCCTAGCACTGGTTGGTACGTGGCCTGCTTCATGACTGGCTTACTTTATCAGTTCCTTCAGCCAGAAATTCTTCTTTCTAGACCATAACAGACTGCATATAGAATTCCTTTCTCCCTCTTATTTTTTGCCCTTTTCATTGGCAGGGGCTTGAGCAGGAGTGTTTTTAAGTTATAGGAATTGTCTTAGATTATACAGTACTACTTAGCCATAGGATAGCAGTTTTTATTTAATTTTATCTAGTGTCATGCTTGGAAATATGCAAAACTGGATGTAACTCTAATCACCTGTCATCCTTGGCAATTGTAACTTTCCTTATAGAAACTATTCAAGGTTAGCTTTGGATTAGTTTCATATGTATACTAATCTTTGCTTATGTTTTCTTTAAGATTTTTTTTATTTGCAAATGCATGGATATTTTTATAAATGATTTAGTATGATATATGATTATGGCAACATTTTCTAAATGCCTTTTTAAATTATAGAAATCAGTAATTCTTTTCAATGACTCATAAAGAAATAAGAGTTTTTTTGGTCTTAAATAGATTCTATGTTCACTAAGCGTTTTTGGTGTTACACTAAATCAGGATTTTAATTCTAATTCATCATTGTCATAGAGCTCTGTCTGCATCAAAGTATGTGTGTTTTATGTCAGTATGCTGTTTTAACCTATAGATAAGTCTTGTGGTTTTTATTTTCAGTTATTGATGTTGACAATACTTAATACTCTGTTTTTATAAATTTTTTTTGACTTGTGTTATATAGCAAAAGAGAAGGAAAAACCTGAAGATCCTCCCTCAGATGACGAAGTTCTCATTGTGTATGAACTAACTCCAACTGCTGAGCAAAAAGCCCTTGCAACCAAACTTAAACTTCCTTCAACTTTCTTCTGCTATAAGAATAGACCAGATTATGTTAGTGAAGAAGAGGAGGATGGTAAATCTTTTGTTATTTTAAAAACACTCTGTTCCTGCCCATCTTAGTAATTGAGAGTATAGCTTAAGTAGTTCAGCAGAGGTGAGAATTGGGTCGGGGGCAAGGAAATTGGACAGTGAGCTATTAATAAAATGATAGTAGCGCAGCTCAAACAAGAAGAGAAGCCAAGCTAAAGCTCTAATAGTAGGAGAGGTATTAAGAATATGCAATTGGCAAAATTGGCTGCTATTTGGTTGTTGAGAGTGAGGGAAAGAGTGAGGCTGAAGATAATCCCTAAGTTTTTGACTAGGAAACCCCTGAAACTTACTAGAAATTCTTTTACTCAATTGTACTTTAAGATGAAGATTTCGAAACAGCTGTCAAGAAACTTAATGGAAAACTGTATCTGGATGACTCAGAAAAATGTTGGCCATTGGAAGAAAATCTAGCCGGTATGTTAAATTTAAATGACTGTTTATAATGCTTTTATCAGATTTTCTATTTAAAAGAAATAACCTAGTCTGATCAGTTCTGTAGTTTTACTTATGTAATATGCCTGTGGTGATTTAAAATACTTAAAACTAATATTAGGTGAAAAACATGATTCTCCTGGTGGTTTTTAATCTTCATTAGCATTAACAGGTCTTGTTACCTGGGTCTGTAGATTACATTGAGGACCACTGATGATGACCACTGTTGTAGAACAGTTGGACTTCATCTAATTTTATCTTTTCTTTTGCTTGTATTTTATGGACTTTTCAGATAATGAGAAGGATTGTGTTATTATTTGGGAAAAGAAACCAACGGTTGAAGAGAAGGCAAAAGCAGATACATTAAAACTTCCACCTACGTTTTTCTGTGGAGTCTGCAGTGATACTGATGAAGACACTGGAAATGGGGAAGACTTTCAATCAGAGCTTCAAAAAGTTCAGGAAGCTCAAGTAAGTAAGAATGTCATTTTCCTTTTGGTTCTGTTGCCTTTGTTGATTGAGTAAACTGTAGAGTCTTCTTACCACATGGTAATAATGGGTCGTGGATTTAGGGGTCTACCAGTTAGCTATGGCCAGGGCAGGAGGAATTTTGCTCTACACAATATGTATAGGATCTATATGCTGAAAACTACAAAACACTGATGAAGTAAAGGAAAATCCAAATAAATGAAGACGCATACTATTAATGGATTGGAACATTCAAAATAGAATTCCAGTTTTCCCAAAATTGATCTATAGATTTAACATATTACCAATCAAAACCCTACCAGGATTCTTTGTGGACATAAACAAGCTAATTATAAAATTTCTATGAGAAGATAAAGATTATACATTTGTTACAATTGATAAACCTACACTGATATATCATTGTCACTCAAAGTTGTTGAGAATTTTTACCTTAAATGAATGTTGAAGTTTGTCAGTTTTTTTTAATCTATTGATGTGATCATGTAGTTCTTTTTTATTAAATCTGTGAATGACATTGATTTTTCAAATGTTCAGAAAGCTAATTTTGCATACCTGGGATAAACCTCATTTGGTCATGGTATATTGTAATTTTTATATGTGATAGGATTCAATTGGCTTAAATTTTGTTACAGATTTTTGGATTTATAGTCATCAGGGATACTACTGATCAGTACTTTTCTGATATTGTCTTTGGCTTACATATAAGAGCAATGCGGGCTGGGCTTGGCCGTGAGGGCCTATGTCTGTAGTCCCAGCTACTTAGGAGGCTGAGGCAAGAGGATCGCTTAAGTTAGGCTGCAGCATGCTATGATTGCACCTGTGAATAGCCACTGCACTGCAGCCTGGGCAACATAGTGTGAGACCTTGTCTCATTGGAAAAAAAAAAAAGTTCTACTGGTATCATAAAATGAAATGGGAAGTATTTCCTGTACTGCTATTTTCTGGAATAGAGTATGTTGAATTGGTGCAGTTTCTCCTTTAAATGTTTGGTAGTTTTCACCAGTGAAACCATCTGCATCTGGAATTTTCTTAAGTTTCTTTCTTCCTTCCCTTCCTTCTCTTCCCTCCTTTCCCTTCTCTTCCTTCCTTCCTTTTTTCCTTCCCTTCCTTCTTCACTCCTTTCTTTCCCTTCTCTCTCTCTTTCTTTTCTTTCCTTCTTTCTTCCTTTCTTTTCTTTCCCTTTCTTTTCTTTTCTTGACAGGTCTCACTTTATTGCTTAGGGTAGAGTGCAGTGACATCATCATAGCTCCCTGTAACCTCAAACTCCGGGGTTAAGTGATCCTCCTGCCTCAGCATCCCGAGTAGCTGGGACTACAGGTGTGCACCACCATGCCTGGCTAATTTTTCTATTTTTTTGTATAGACGGGTTCTCACTATATTACTCAGGCTGCTCTTGAACTCCCAGCCTCAGGTGATCCTCCCACCTTGGCCTCCCAAAGTGCTAGGATTACAGGTGTGAGCCAACATACCTAACAAGATTTTTAAAATATAATAAATAGAGGACTATAATAGATGGAGGACTGTTGGGATTATCCAGGTAATCACCTTATTCTTGAGTGAGTTTTAGTAATTTGAGTCTTTTAAGGAAGTGGTGTCAAATTGTGTGTGTAGAGTTGTTCCTGGTAATCCGTTATTAAGGTTTTAATGTGTTTGTTGGTTCAGGAGTGAAATATTCCATTTTCTCTTCCTGATATTTTTTGGTTGACCTTGTTAGAGGTTCATCAGTTTCACTGATGCTATTTTTCAATAGAAACAGATTTTGGCTTCATTGGGTTTTTTGTTTGTTTTAATCTATTTTTTCCCATGTTGAATGTAATTGAGTTTTACTTTTTATTGTTTCCTTCTTTTCTTGGGTTTATTTTGCTTTTTTTCTAGTTTCTTAAAGTGGAAGCTTAAATTACAGATTTAAGACCATTCTTCATTTCTAATATAAGTAATACTGTAAGTTTCCCTCTAAGTACTGTTTAATTGTATTTTCCAAGTTGTAGTAAGTAGTATTTTCTCTTTCATTTAATTTAGAATATTTTCTTGTTTTCCTTGAGGTATTCTTTTTGATCTATGCATTAGATAGTAATATGCCATTTCCAAATATTTGGTGGTTTTCCAAGTATCATTCGGTTAGTGATTTCCAGTTTAATTCCATTATGGTAAATGACAATATTTTGAATAATTTCAATTCTTATAAATTTAGTGAAGCCTATCTTGGTGAATATTTCATGTGCACTAAGAAGAATGTGTAGTTTGCTGTTTTTGCATGAGTAGTGTTTTATAAATATTAGATTAGGTCAAATTAGTCGATACTATATATCATTCAGATCTAATATATCCCTGTTAATTTTTTGTCTGCTAGTTTTGTCACTTACTGAGAGATGTGTTATCAAGCAAAATTATGGATTTGTCTGTTAATTTTTGCTTCTCGTACTTTGTGTTCTCTTGGTTTTGTTAATTTTTCTGTTAATTTTCCATCCTCTATCTCATTTATTTCTGCTCTAGTCTCTTCCTTCCTTCCTTTTGCTTGCTTTGAGTTCACTTCACTCTTTATTTTCTAGCTCCCCTCCCCCCCCTTCTTTTTTTGAGACAGGGTCTTGCTCTGTAGCCTGGGTAGAGTGCAGTGGTGTCATCATAGATAGCTCACTGTGACCTCAAACTCCTGGGCTGAAGCAGTTTTAGGTTCACAGCAAAATTGAGTGGAAGGTACAGAGATTTCTCATATATCCCCTGCCCCTACGTAGGCACGGCCTCCTTTATCAACTTCCTACACCACAGTGGTACATTTGTTACAGTCAGTGATTCTGCATTCATGCATCATCACCCAAAGTTCAGAGTTTACTTTAGGGTTCAGTCTTGGTGTTGTACATTCTGTGGACCTCCTTGGCAGATATGTGATAAATAAATGTCATGTACACAATATTATAGTGTCCTACAGAATAATGGTTTCACTGGCTTAAGAAATCCTCTGTGTTCTGCCTCTTTACCCCTCCCCTCACCCTTAATCCCTGGCAACCACTGATCTTTTTAGCATGGTTGTCTGACTGTTTTTAAAGCTACTACATAGCTGAGGGTGGGAAAGGGACACAGGGGTGTGAGGGTAGGTCACTGCCAGAAACCTAGCTTTTTTTTTTTTAACTGAAGCTCAGTTTGAACAAACGTTCCTCAGATTGTTGTAGTCTTTGGTTAATTTCCAAAGTTGATAAAAAAGTTAGTTTTGATCACCTTTGTTAAGTGTTTTTGCCGCTTTTATGGGAGAGCCTATTTACGGTGGTCCTCACTCTACCACTGCAAGAGTGGTAAATCAACCCTTTTATCATGATCATTCTTCTTTATCCCTTGTAATTTGTCTGAAGTCTGCTTTGTCTGATAATTGATATAGTCACTCAGACTTCTTTTTGTATGCAAATGTGTGGATTTGTGTAGAATATGTGTGTTCAATTGTTTTCACTTTTCACTTATCCTTTTTTTTGTAGACAGCGTTTTGTTAGTGTTTTCTAAATCTAATTAGATAATCTGTTTTTATTGATGTTCAGACCACTTACATTTATTTAATATAATTAGTGACATTCTTTGATTCAGATTTATTACTTTATTTTTAGTTTGTGTATGTCCGTTCTATTTTTCATTACTCTGATTTCCCTTTCCTACTTTCTTCTGAATTATTTAAATAGTTTTTCAGAATTCTTTTAAAATTTCCTATAATTTTAACTATTTCTTCATATAGTTTTTTTAATGGTTGCTCTAGAGATTATAATATGTACACCACACTTTAAAGAAACTATTTAGAATTACTATTTTTCCTTTTCAAGTAAAATATAGAAGTATTAGAACTATATAGATTTTTAACACTCCTCCATTAGGATGGTGACTATCATGTGTTACAGCTATAACCATCAAAAATTCTATCAGTCACATTTTGCTTTCAATGGTCATATATTCTTAGAAACCTAAAAAGTAAACAACAGTTTATTTACTTAGATAATCACCATTTCTGTAATTTTTTATTCTAAGCATTCTAGGATTCCCTCTGCTATCTTTGGCCTTCTGCCTGCAGAATTTTCATTTGCTTTTCTTTTAAAGCAGGTCTACTGGTGACAAATTTTCTTAGTTTTTCTTTGTCTGAGAATGTCTTTATTTTTTCTTCACTCCTCAAAGGTTATTTTTGGTGATATGGTATTCAGGGTTGACAGTTTTCTTTCAATACTTTAAAAATGTTTTACTATCTGCTAGCCTCCACGGTTCTTTGTCTATTTTGGATACAAGTCCTTTTACATGGTCCCCAACCCCTGGGCCTTGTACTGGTACTGGTCTCTGACCTGTTAGGATCCATGCTGCACAGCAAGAGCTGAGCTAGTGAAGCTTCGTCCCTATTTACAGCTGCTCCCCATTGCTTGCATCATTGCCTGAGCACCGCTTCCTGCCAGACCAGTGGCAGCATTAGATTCTCGTAGGAGCCTGAACTCTACTGTAAATTGCACATGTGAGGGATCTGGGTTGCAAGCTCCTTATGAGAATCTAATGCCTGATGATCTGAGATGGAGCTGGGGAGCAGCTGCAAATACAGATTATCATTAGCAGAGAGGTTTGACTGGATGAAAAATGTAATGCTCTTGAGTCATCCCAAAACCATCCCCTCCATCTGTGGAAAAATTGTCTTTTTATTATCTTAACAATGTCTTTTACAGAGCAGCAGTTTTTAATGAAATCTAACTTAGCACATTTTTTCTTTTCATGGATCATGCTTTTGGTATTTTAACTAAAAATTATCACTAAACCTAAAGTCATCCAGATTTTCTCCTTTATTGTATTCTAGAAGTTCTATAGTTTTACATTTTACATTTAGGTCTTTAATGCATTTTAATATTTTTGTGGAAGGTGTAAAGTCTGTGTATGGATTTATTTTTTTTGTTCATGGATGTCCAGTTGTTCCAGCACCATTTGTTGAAAAGACAAATTGTTGAATTGTCTTTGCTGCTTTGTCAAAGATCACTTGACTCTATTTCTCTGAGTCTGTTTCTGGGCCCTCTGTTCTGTTCCATCATCTGTTGGCCTATTCTTTCACCAATACCACAACATCTTGATTATGGTAGCTTATAGTAAGTCTTGTGGTTTAATACTGTCAGATCTCTGATTTTGTTCTTTAGTATTACTTTGCCCATTTTGTGTCTTTCATCTTTCCGTATAAACTTTCGAATTAGTTTGTCTGTGTCTGCAAAATAACTTGCTGGGACTTTGATTGGAATTGTGTTGAGTCTGTTGGTCAAATTGAAAAGAGTTGACATTTTAACAGTGTTGAACATGGACTATCTGTCCATTTATTTATATTTTCTTTCTTTTATCAGAATTTTATAGTTTTCTTCATAAGTGTACATATTTTCATGTTTTGTTAGGTTTATACCTATGTAGTTTGGCTTTTGGTGCTAATGTAAATGGTATTGTGTTTTTAATTTCAAATTTCTATTGATTCCTGGTTTATAAAAAGGCAATTGACTTTTGTATATTTACTTAGTATTTCATAACCTTTTTATAATCCCTTATTAGTTTCAGGTGTTTTTTGCCCATTCTTCATAGTTTTTTTTACATAGGCCATTCATGCTTTCAGTGAACAAAGACAATTTTATTTTTTTCCCAATCTTTATACCTTTTATTTCCTTTTCTTATTTCATTAGTTAGAATTTCTGGTATGATGTTGAATAAAAGTGGTGATACTGGACATCCAAGAGTGTTGCACTGCTTTAGATCTTAACAAGAAAGCTAGTTTCTCACTATTAAGTATATTAGCTGTAAATTCTTATTAATTAAAAAAAATTGGGAGGTGGGGTGAGAGATGGGTTCTTGCCCCACTGCCTAGGCTGGAGTGCAGTGGTGTGATTATAGCTCACTATAATATTGAACTCCTGGGCTCAAGTGATCCTCGCACCTTACTCTCCCAAGTAGCTCAGGCCATAGGTTCACACCATCATGCCTGGCTAAATTTTATTTGTTTTGTAGAGATGGGGTCTGGCTATGTTGATCAGGCTGGTCTTGAATTCGTGGCCTCAAGCAATCCTCCTGCCTTGGCCTCCTAAAGTGCTGGCATTACAGGTGTGAGCCACCACACCTGGCCAGAATATTGATTTTAGATCTTCATTTTAATTATTGCATGTAGTGTTGTAAATGTCCCCTATCCTTGCTTTCATTGCATCTCACAAATTTTGATAGGTTGTATTTTTTCATTTTTATTTAGTTCAGAATATTTTTAATTTCTCTTGAGACTTCTTTTTTGACATGTGTTGCTTTGAAGTGTGTTGTTTAATCTCCAAATATTTGGGGATTTTTTCCCTCTAACATTTCTAGTAATGATTGCAAGTTTAATTCTGTTGTGGTCTGAGAGTGTGCTTTGTTTGAATTTTATTCCTTTAAATTTGTGGAGGTATGTTTTATGGCCTAGAATGTGGTCCTTCTTGGTAAATGTCCATATGAGCTTGTGAAGAATGTATATTCTACTGTTACATGAAGGAGTCTATGAAATTTCACTCCTACTGTATTTTTCAATTTGTAAAATTCCCATTTAGTTTTTTCTTTCTTATGCCTTCTATTTTTTTGCTTAGACCTTCTATCATTTCATTTGTTTTAAGAGTATCCATACTTCTCAGAACATTGTTAATAATGACTTTAAGAAGTCTTTTTTGGATAGTTCTAACACATAGATGATTATAACCACTCCCTTTGCTGGCCAAACAGAGCTGACTTTTCTTGAAACCTTTTACATTTGTGCCTTTTGCAGCTCCAGCTTTTTTGGCCGCTCTAACACACAGGCTGGGATGTAGGGAAGGCAGAATAAAACCCATGAGGGTCTCACCAGCAAATTATCCCTCTGGTCCTAAGATTCTTAACCCTCCTTCCTCCTCCTTTTATCCACCATTCTGAGGCTTTTTATTTATTTATTTGTTTATTAAGTACACAGTCTTGCTCTGTTGTCTGGGCTAGAATGCCATAGCGTCAGCCTAGCTCACAGCAACCTCACAGTACTGGGCTCAAGTGATCCTCCTGCCTCAGCCTCCCGTGTGGCTGGGACTACATGCAAGTGCCACCATGCCTGGCTAAATTTTTTTTTCTTTTTCTTTTTTTTTTTTTTTGTAGAGGTGGGGTCTCACTCTTGCTCAGGCTGGTCTCAAACTCCTGGCCTCAAGCAGTCCTCTTGCCTTGGCCCCTCAGAGTGCTAGGATTATAGCCGTGAGCCACCACGCTGGGCCCTGCAGCTTCTTATAGTTCTATGTTTTTTTCAGTCCGGGCATCTAGTTGTGGTTTTTGGGAGAGAGATAGGTAAAGTGTGTTTATTTCATCTTGTCCAGAAGTCCAAGTTCTCAGTCTCTTTTGAAATAGGTTATATGATCCTTTTTGTAAATCAGTATTTAATGGCATGGTGTTTTGTTACTTCCTCTTTTCAGAAATCTCAGAGTGAAGAAATAACTAGCACAGCCAACAGTGTGTGTACAGGTGGGACTGAAATGACAGCACCTTTTTTCTGTAAATCTGAAGAACCCGATTCTATTACCAAATCTCTTAGTTCACCACCTATTTCCTCTGGAACTGCAGAGAAACCTGTAGATTTGTCTACTAGAAAGGAAATTGATGCAGATTCTACAAGCCAAGGTAAAACTTGATATACGTTTATATCATGCATTATATAAGGGACACCTTATGTTTTTGAAGATAGATTTTTAATGGTAGATCCTAAAAACTCCCTCTAAAACAAATTTTGAGATGTCTAAAGGGCCTTAAGATATTAGTAATAATAATCAGAAAAATCGTATTGCCTTGCCACCAAAGATATTAAACGTGTTTTTATTGTTAGAGTTGTGATTATTAGGGAATACAAAGCATTGTGACTCTGACTTATCTGCCTAAGCATAAAAGATAATACAGTAATTTACTTACATGGTAATTTCCTTTGTGATAGTGTTTTCATTTCAATATTGTTTGAATTATATTATCAGTTTGGGCATATTTAAAATGTTTTAATTATATGTGAGATAATTATAGAAATATTACAATGGGGGAATAAAATTTTTTTGTAGAACTTAAGTGTCTTTTTCTCTACCAGCCTGAAAGCTGGCTAAATTAAGTATTCAGTTACAATAACTAATATGTGGTATTGCTTTCTCCTTTGTTTTTCCATTTCAATTTTTTGGGGAGTGAGTGGGAAGTGTCTGTATTGCTCTATATGTGTACATTGTCTACATTACCTAATTTTTTTAGGTAGTCTTAACATTATAAATATTACATTTATATAGACACTGCAGAATCTTAATATGCTAGAAGCGGAAGGTAACTTCACACCTAATACCCCGTACATTTTTCAAATGAGGAAAGTAAGGCATAGGGCTTTCAGAGATCATGCAGTTACATGTTGGCAGAATTAAGATAAGATCACAAAAGTCCTGATGACCAAGTGTAAGTGGGATGTTTGTTTTTTTATGAGCTTACTTATAATACAGAACACAAAATTTTTATACAGATGTTTCCTAAAACTCTGCCTTTGGCTGAATGCTTGTTTTAGTGTATAGAGGACTCTACAAAGCAGAAACAGTAGAGTTCTGTATCTGGCTTAATATAAATAGATCTATATCTCATTTTTAAGAAATAATTTTTGGCATACTTTTGGTGTAGTATGGTACTGTCCTTTGGGAATAGTACCTGTAAAATTAATAATGTTGAAAAAGCTCACAATTGGATGTATTTTGTAACTTACCTAAGAAGGTCTTACTATTCTTTCTGAGACCTGAGTAGAGCTTTGATGTTTAATGTACATTAAATGAAATATTAAATTGTTCTTTTCCTTTTGCCAGTGGAAAGCAAGACAGTTTCATTTGGATTTGGAAGTAGCACAGGGCCGTCATTTGCAGACTTGGCTTCCAGTAATTCTGGGGATTTTGCTTTTGGTTCTAAAGGTAAGATCAGGAGAGATTTTAATGATCATGTTACAGAGTAAAGCACAAGTGAAAAAAACAGTCCTTTGTTACAATGTTGCAACTAAGTTGGGAGATTAGTTTGTTTAACATTTTAATAACGAAAGGTGTCTACCCTTTATTTTTGACGTTTACTAATATAATCATAAAAATTTTCTCTTAATTTAGTGTAAGTCTTGCTGATAGTCCTCCCCATCGTGAAATGCAGAGCCATTTTTCAGTTTTGGAATAACTCTGACATTATTAACATTGTTCTTTTGACTGTACTTTTAGATTTGATTTGTGGATATTTCAAGATTTGTGAATTTATACTTTTGTGCTAATTATTGTGCTAAGTTGCTTTCCTGTCTTTTTCAGCGTTGTTTCTATTTGTAATCCATTTTGATAGCATTTCTACAATGTAATCCATTTCCTTGATTATTTCAAGTTTATTAGCATAAGGCCATTCATTGTATTTTCTTATTCTTGTAATGTCTTTCATATCTGTGGTTATAGTACTACCTAAATTGTTCTTGTACAAGATGTTTGATTTGTGGCATAAATTTTATTATGATGCTTAAATGATTAATGCATTTTAGAATACTGTCCTTCCCACTTACATGTTTACACTATTTTGCCAGCTCTTGCCACCTATAGGAACACATAAAATGTTTAGAAATTACCTTCAGATATGATGTTATGATGGAATTCATGGCTTCACCAATGTCCAGGTTTTTTATTTTTGTTTTAATTTATTAAATAGCCTGAAATCAAAGGGTAGTATGTTGTCAAACTCAGCAATGCAGTGGGTACAATTATTCACTCAAAAATACCAAATAAAAATTGATATGTTAGGCTGATTGATACTCAGTGTAACCTTTTCAAAGTACTGTATCAATTTCGTACTCTAAATTATGAAGTAGGCAAGACTCAAATTATCAGAAGGGAACCATGCCTTACTAAGCCTTACCCACAGACACTCCTCACCACTACTTGTCATTCTTAATGAGATTATTCATTAAAAAGAGTAAAACTACACTTCTCACTTTGTTTTGTTCTTGTGTTTGGCAGTAATTTGTGTACTTGTCTTTTCAAAGAAGCAGCTTTTGATTTTATCAGTTCTCATTTTGTACTTTTTGTTTAGCTTCACATTTTGTCATATTTTATTTTTGTTAGATTTCTTGTGTCGAATGCTTATTAATTTAGATTGCACTTTTTAAAAGTAATACTTAAAATTATAAATTCCCTGCAGTCAATTTTGTTTGTGTCCCATAGGTTTTCATGTGGAATCTTATTACTTTGGTAGTGTTAGGGTGGGAGTGCTGGTTCAGAGCTGGTGCACATGGGTTTGAGAAAAATTTCTCCAAAGATTAGGATAGAAAGAAGAAATGTATTTTATGTTCCCAAGCAGGAAAGGGCCAAC
This sequence comes from Lemur catta, assembly GCF_020740605.2. NCBI lineage: Eukaryota > Metazoa > Chordata > Mammalia > Primates > Lemuridae > Lemur > Lemur catta. Next base: position 80,643,570 of record NC_059131.1, read on the forward strand.
ATGGTGAAAGAGGAAGAGTGTGTTGGCAGAGAGAATCAGGTATTCGGGTTTTTTATTTAGGAATGGTATAAAGGGGGTGAACACAATTTATGGTTGTAGCCAAATTAACAAGGTACTGTGAACTATCATATCTGCTCTTTCTCTTCTTCTGAGCCATAATCTGATAACAGAAGCAGGGCTGTGTGAAAGGGCTGTATCCATTCCTTTTCTTAGAGGTATGCAGTAGTGGCAATCAGAGATCTTGTTGATGATCTTGCCCTTAAGATTTTTGGGCAGGATCTGAAGCCAGTAGTTTGTCCCCACTGCTGTCTGTCCAGGAGCTCCTCAACAACATCTTGAGGCTATATAGAAATAGACTCTGAAGGGCAGTGAGCTGGTGAGTGTAAAGAGAAAGATTTACCTTTCCTTTCTGTCTTTTAGCTCTTTTCAGATGTTTGTGAAAACAGTCACTGCAGGGTGCCTGTCAGCTAGGGAGAGAAAAGAGCTGAGAGGAGGGAGAAAACTCATGATTGATTTCTTTGTTTTCTTTTGTTCCTTTGTTTTTTGTATTGATTTTTTTCCCTGAAAGTTCTATTTACACAGATCTATTGATTGTTCTATGTGTGTTGTGTAATATTTTATGTAGAAACTAAGTTACTGCTCAGCTTGGACACAGATTGCCATTTTATCACGTTTGCTTCACTTTTTAATGTTTTTACTGAAAACATACACAGAGAACTCCTAGGTACTCTTACCTAGAATTGTTATCTTGAAATTGATACTCATTATTCACATGCATACCTTTTATACTTTTACTTTGTAAATTCTCCCTTCTACTCTGCTTAGGGAAGTGGTTTTCAGCTCTTGGCTTCCTATTCAAATTACCTGGGAGCTCTTTTAAAAAGAACTACCTGATAGTTATATTGGCATCTCTGAGCATGAGACCCAGACATTGTGATATTAGGTTGGTACAAAAGTAATTGCGGTTTCAGACTGAATTTTAAATCACTATAACTAGGCTGAAACACATCTTTATCAGTCAAAATAGGAGCCATTATAATCAACACATTTTTGCCAACGAGAAATAAGTTTCTTTATTCCTGTAGCATAAAAATCCGTTCTTCGGGATTCCGAGAACTCTTGGATAGCATTTTCTGCATCCTGCTGGTTATGGAAGTGTTTTCTCTGCAAAAAGTAGTCAAGATGCTTGAAGAAGTGATAGTTGGTTGGCGAAAGGTCAGGTGTATAAAGCAGATGAGGCAAAACTTTGTAGCCCAATTTGTTCAACTTTTGAAGCTTTGGTTGTGCAACATGCGGTTGGGCGTTGTGGAGAAGAATCAGGCCCTTTCTGTTGACTGATGCTGGCTGGAGGTGTTGCAGTTTTCGGTGCATCTCATCGATTTGCTGAGCATACTTCTCGGATGTAATGGTTTTGCCGGGATTCAGAAAGCTGTAGTGGATCAGACTGGCAGCAGACCACCAAACGGTGACCATGGCTTTTTTTGGTTCAAGTTTGGCTTTGGGAAGTGCTTGGAGCTGCTTCTTGGTTCAACCATTAAGCTGGTTGATGCCAGTTGTCATATAAAATCCACTTTTTGTTGCATGTCACAATCTGATTGAGAAATGGTTCATTGCGTACAATAAGATAATACTTCAAAACGATGATTTTTTTTGATTTTTGGTCAGCTCATGAGTCACCTACTTAATTGAGCTTTTTCACCTTTCCAATTTGCTTCATGTGCTGAAGGACCATAGAATGGTCTCTGTGTTGAGTTCTTTGACAACTTCTCATGTAGTACTTGTAAGAGGATCAGCTTTGATGATTGTTCTCAATTGGTTGTTGTCAACTTCCTACGGCAGGCCATACTGCACTCCTCATCTTCAAGGCTCTGGTCTCCTTTGCAAAATTTCTTGAACCACCACTGCACTGTAAGTTCGTTAGCAGTTCCTGGGCCAAATGCGTGGTTGATGTTGTGAGTTGTCTCCGCTGCTGTATGACCCATTTTTAACTGGAATAAGAAAATTGCTCGAATTTGCTTTTTGTCTAACATCATTTCCATAGTCTAAAATAAATATAAAATAAACAACAATAAGCCATTAGCAAAAACACATAAAGCAAGTAACGTGCATTAAAATGATATGTAACATAACCACATTTATTTAAAAATGTATTCCAATATCAAATGGCAAATTTCAGCAATGCTAAAACCACAATTACTTTTGCACCAACCTAATATTTAATGTGCAACAAAGGCAGAGAACTGTTTTGGAAGAATTTTGAATTTTTTCTGCCACATATCCCCTGGGGTTATTTTTTAATTAAATTTTTGCTTGGGAATTCCCGGATAGTTAATTTTGAGCCCCAAATTTCTGTCTTATCCTTATCAATTATTACTATTTTCAGAAAGCTCCCATACAACCTGGGGTTGTGCTTTTCTTGTTCTCAGATCATTTCTTTGCAATATTTTGTTGTATGTCCTTAGGAATTTTTGTCTTTAATTTTTTTCCCCTCTATTAAATCTGTCTTTATTAAAAGGAGTGGATTTTTTTATTCACATGTTCTTTCTTCAAGGTGCTGATACCTTTTATGTGCTCTGTGGCATTTTTTTCTTCTTAAGAGTCTTTAGCAGCAGGTATAATGTTCTGTAAGTGATGAAAAATTAAAAGAGGCATTTTTTCCCTCTAACATTGTGGGGAATATGTTAGGATGGGCCATCTAAATTAAGGTGGGAGGTGGAGAAGCTTCTATTCTCAGGTTCTTTCAGGTATGAGAGACAGAGATCATCATTATTCTGCATAGAAGTAGGAAGTCTTAACTGTGTAGTGTATCCCCTGAGGGGAGTTGAATTCAGAGGGCTTCCCCCAAGGCTACACTAGCCTGGCCAAGAAATCTAAGCTCCAAACACTAGCTTCTTAAGGAAGAAGTTGAGGTACAGAAGTTATAAACATGTGTTTAGGCTACTGTGGCTAGTTTGAAAGTAGCAGATTTGGCCTATTTAAGGACATTTTTATGTTCAAAAGTTACTTTTTGCATGTGATAAAAGGTTTTATGACATAGACTACCTCTGAAAGCTGAGCTAAATTTTCAAAATTTCAGGTGTGTACTTTTAAGAACCTACTTCATTACTGGAAGTTCTCTTGTAGTTTAGTGTTAAGAAGGTTACCCAAAGCAGAGACAATCTTACCTTTCTAACTCTGAGCATAAGCAGTACGAAATGTACTTTGTGCTCACTGCATGAGTTGAATTTGCCAGGATAACATTTTTAATAGCAATATATATACAGTACATCATTGGAAATTAGATGCATTGATAAAGTAACCTAAGAATAGGATAAAAAACTTGAAAAAAATAGATACCACTGTTTAAATATCCTAATTTATTCACCAGATAAAAATTTCCAGTGGGCAAATACCGGAGCAACTGTGTTTGGAACACAGTCAACCAGTAAAGTTGGTGAAGATGAAGATGGTAGTGATGAAGAAGTAGTTCATAATGAAGATATCCATTTTGAACCAATAGTTTCATTACCAGAGGTAAATGTTAAGGAATCAAAGTTTTAATAGTAACTTATTTTTCAGTTTAAGTTTAAAACTCATTCTGGCTTGATTGTGGTAGGTATATTATTGGTTGCATTTATTTCAAAATATTTACAATTTGAAATGGAAGCTCTGTTTATTAGACAACCAGCCTTTAATTATAAATTGTCTTTTAGAAGTTTTCGTATAAATGTTGCTTCGTAAATTCTATGTGCAATTGTTGGTAAGAAATAAATATTTTTTTCATATGTTGTTAGAATATGTGTTTGTTTTTATAACATCATAATATTAAAACACTTTTTGAAACCTCTTCTGTCTGGAAAGCAGCAGTCCCTAACATTTTTGGCACCAAGGAGCAAGGGTAGGGGGAGTGAGGTGTCACGGGTAGGGGAGTGGTAGTGGGGAGCTCAGGCGGTGATACCAGGCCAGGCCACGGCCTGGGGGGTTGCGTAAAGGTAGGCATTTAATTTCCAAAAGGAGAGTGAATACTATATAAAAGAAAAATCTTCAATGACAAAACAGTTCTTCACTTCTGCAACAAAAATCAGATGTATTCCTAGCTCTAGGATATAGCCAATTATTGTAACACCACAAATGCTGTTAAAGTCATCACAAAGAAAATATCTTAAGAGTTTTGATCTGTGGAATTTATTATAAGCAGCACTTTATAAATAATTTCATCTATTATAGGTAGAAGTAAAATCTGGAGAAGAAGATGAAGAAATTTTATTTAAAGAGAGAGCCAAACTTTATAGATGGGATCGGGATGTCAGTCAGTGGAAGGAGCGTGGTGTTGGCGATATAAAGATTCTTTGGCATACAATGAAGAATTACTATCGGATCCTAATGAGAAGAGACCAGGTCTTTAAAGTGTGTGCAAACCATGTTATTACCAAAACAATGGAATTAAAGCCCTTAAATGTTTCAAATAATGCTTTAGTTTGGACTGCGTCAGATTATGCTGGTGAGTTTCTACATTCAGATGCTACTTTTCATATTGTGGACTTTACTAAAATCCATAACAAACATATAAAACAATTTATAACAGTTAATATGAAGGTCACTCCTTGTTTTTTTTTCCTTCAATAGATGGTGAAGCAAAAGTGGAACAGCTTGCAGTGAGATTTAAAACTAAAGAAATGGCTGATTGTTTTAAGAAAAAATTTGAAGAATGTCAGCAGAATTTATTGAAACTCCAGAAAGGACATGTGTCACTGGCAGCAGAATTATCAAAGGAGACCAATCCTGTGGTGTTTTTTGATGTTTGCGCAGATGGTGAACCTCTAGGACGTATAACCATGGAATTATTTTCAAACATTGTTCCTCTAACTGCTGAGAACTTCAGAGCACTGTGCACTGGAGAGAAGGGCTTTGGTTTCAAGAACTCCATTTTTCACAGAGTAATTCCAGATTTTGTTTGCCAAGTAAGTATTAACTACACATCACAGTTGAAGTCTAAAGAGTATACCAAACTAACTTGGGAAATTTGAGTGTTTTCCCTTGATGTTGTCCTATAGTTCTCTTAAGATTTCTTTAGCTTTTCCACACATTAGTTGGTGTCACTACTCCATTATCTACCCCTGCTGAAAACTTTCAACCTAAAATAGTTCAAACGTTTAATACTTGAAACCTAATAGAAACTGAGGGGAAAGAAAAAGATCTTTTCATTTTTTATATTCTTTCCAAAAATACTTAGTCTTCAAACTGCATTCTTAAGGAAGCTGGGTGTTTAGGATTTATCCTGTAATGATGAGTTCTGTGTATATTTTAAATGTTTTATTCAGGATTCCTATTAATTGAAATCTTTTTTCAGGGGGGAGATATCACCAAACATGATGGAACAGGAGGACAGTCCATTTATGGAGACAAATTTGAAGATGAAAATTTTGATGTGAAACATACTGGTCCTGGGTTACTATCCATGGCCAATCGAGGCCGGGATACCAATAATTCTCAATTTTTTATAACACTGAAAAAAGCAGAACATTTGGACTTTAAGCATGTAGTGTTTGGGTTTGTTAAGGATGGCATGGATACTGTGAAAAAGATTGAATCATTTGGTTCTCCTAAAGGGTCTGTTAGTCGAAGAATAAGTATCACAGAATGTGGACAGATATAAAAATTTTTTTTCATTGTGAATTTTTTCTGTATAAGCAGTTGAATTGAAGCTTAGCTATTACAGACAATATGGTAATTATGTTCAGCTTTTGAAAATGGACGTTTCTGCTGTATAAATGTAAAATTGCAGCTTATAGCTGTTGTCACTTTTTAATGTGTTATAATTGACCTTGCATGGTGTGAAATAAAAGTTTAAACACTGGTGTATTTCAGGTGTACTTGTGTTTATGTACTCCTGACATATCTGTATTAAAATGGAATAATATTAATCTTGTTAAAAGCAATAGACCTTCTTAAATTATTGAAGGGATATGATATATGCAATTAAGTTTTAATTCCTTTTAAGATATTTGGACTTTCTGCATGAATATACGTACCATTTAAATAAAGGGACCACAACTTGATAATTTTATTTTAGATTTGAAGTATATTTGGTAATCTTAACTGTTGGTGTGCTTGTTTATACAGACTCATGTTTGAATGAGTAGAGTCACAGAAGGTAGAGAGTTAACCAAAGTGCTCTTCTATAATCTTTATTACACCTCTTGTGTAGTTACAAGTTAACTTTTAAATAGCGTACCTTCCTTTCTTAAAATATGTAGCATCCTGTGCCCTTTCCAAAGGTATTAAATTAATATTTACATTTTAAACAAGTTCACTATTTCATTACTTGTATTTTTTTTTTTTCTTTTTTTAAGCTTTCTGTCATCTGTCTTTACTACCTCAGAAACTGCAGCTTGGTTCTGATGATAGATACTGAATTTTTCCTTGCAGTTATTGTGATAAAGTATGAATATTTTTAGAAGGTCTATATACATGGTCTTTGGTTAAAGATTTGCTTTATACTAGAATGTTGCAGTACCTTTTTCTGGTAAATTTTGTAGCAGAAATAAAGTGACAATTCATAAGAGCCATGATATTTAAAAAATTCATTACTTGTGCATTTAGTTGTCTGTTCATTCTAGTACCAGATGTAAAGTAAGGAGACAATTAAAGTCAGTAAACTCAAACTGCCATGTAATTTTCAGAACTCTCAAGGAAGTAACTCTTAAGTTTGATATGCATTGAAAATGAATTTGGAAATGGTTTGTGTCAAATGTTAGGTAAACTGCTAAAGAAAATAGGATGTTCTCAATTGGCCTACTCAATATGGAACTACAAAGAATGCAGTTAGAGCACAAAATTTTGTATGTTCCAATCATGAATATTGACTGTCTTCCACTCTCCTGTGTTCTTCCAGTGAAATTACTTCATGTTGTTTAGTGAGGAAAGACAGTGAGGTTTATTCCCTATTATATGGGGATTTGGAAATAGAGTATCCTATAGTAAAATACCTGTTCAACCATCAGTCACATGAGGGGAGGGATGTCATGTGTAAATAATGCGTGATGGAATATCATCACTAAATCCACTTGGCCACAAAGCCTGATACCTGAAATAAACCTACCCTCGATGTATCAGTTGAACCTTGAAGAGAACTCATGGACTTACATATATGCACATTTAATATTTCAAATTGGCTTCTTTGGAGACCTATGTAAAGTGTGTTGTAACTTTTCAGCTGACACATTGATGACTTTGTCATGATTTTAGAATAAATTCTTAAGTAAATACAAGTGCTTTTTAAGAGACTTTTTATGGATTTCTATGCTATCGTAAAGCATTTAAAGTTATGAAATAAAAAGCTTTAACAAACTTTGACAAAATGACATGTAAACTGACTTTTCTAGTATTAGTATTCCAAAGATGCTTAAGCGTGGGTTGTGACATTTGTAAGAAAGTCTTTGTGTCACATTTCAGGAAAAGACTGCTATTTCTCTTTGTTACTTAATCACTGATGTGGTATATAAACCCACGATGTGTATTTTTTTTAAAGTGGCTGGATTTTATATTGTCCATTAAAATCTGCTTAAAGATAGAATAAAGTAATTCCTTATTTGTACATTTTAAGTGGTACTTTATGGCAAAAAAGCATATTTTAAATTTTCAAAACTAATTTGTTAAAGTATTGATTGATCTTACAAAATTTGGGCATTTAGGGAATTTTAAAAATAATCCATAGAATTTATGAGTTGTTAGTTCAGACGTGCAGTTGACAATCACAGTTTAGAAAAATAAAGGGTTATACCAGTATGATTGTATTAGTGAGAGAAATTAAGTGGTTTTAGAGTTGTTTCCTCAATCAGCCTCTGTTGAACATAGCTTTTTAGGTTGATACACCATGCCGATAAATACTGAGCACTTACTAAGTGCTAGGCACTGTTGTAGGCACTGGGAAAACCTTTTTTTTAAAAAAAAAAAACTGTCTTTTCAGGGAGCTTGCATTCTAGTTATTCTTTTTAATACCTTGTTAGCCACATATGGAAGAGAGGAGGGGAAAGTAAGGAGGTAATCTCTTTGCAATTTCTACGCCTAGCCTTCCGATTCTTCATGTTTTTCTTTTATATGACAGTTAAGAAAGGCTACCTTTAATGAAAAGAAAGGTGCATTTTGGCAAGTGCAGACCCACCCGACCTGTAGTTTGAATGCATTCTATGGGAGCTGCAGTGGGGCGCTGCAGGCTCTGTGCCCTCCGCTCGCACCCTGGCTGGGGCACCGGCCGTGACCGCCCTATGTTCGGGAGCTGCTCGCTGGCCGCCCGGCCTTGGCGGCACTCGCACAGAGAGTTACAGTGCCACTCAGTCGTAAATCCGGCAAGGGCAGTTACAGCGCCACTCCTCAGTCGCAAATCCGGAACGCGAGAGGCCTGAGACCAGAAGAGCGCTTGGGGAAGCCTAGCCGCGCCCACCCCCGCGCGTACCCTGCGGGGCGGGGCCGTATACGTCATGACGTACGCATGCACGCAAGCCTCGACCGCGTCGCTACCGCGCCGCGGTTTTGAACGTGGTTCCCGGGGAGACCGCCGCGGTCAAGCCGCACCATGGACCGAAGGGTCGTCAAGCCGCCGGGACAGGATTTAGTAGTGGAGCGTCTCAAAACCCGCTACGGACTCAGGGACAGCTCTCCCGGCAAGGTGAGGCTGGCGCTCCTCGGCTCACTGCTCCGCGCGGCCCGGCCTCGGGGGACAGAGCCACTTTCCGTCTTCGCATGCCCGAGGGCGGCTGTGCGCCCCGCCTGCGCGGGAGGGGCAGCCTGGGGAAGGTTAACTGGGAGGCGGAGCGGGGGTGGGGACGGGGGTCGCCTGGCCGCAGGTGTGCAGATTCTCACAGGTGTCTGTCACCTGTCTGGGAAAGCTACGTAAACCTTTGAAGGTTCGTGTTATGCAAAGCGTGGTATGGCATTGTAGAAGTTGTTGAACTTTTACTTAAGTGATGTGAGTAGAGTTCAGCACAAACAAACGATTAGATTCCTTTTTCAAAACGTCTTATTTTAAAATAATTTCAGACTTAAAACGAAGTTGCAAGAGTAGTAGGAAGAACTCCCTTGTACCCTTTATGCCTTAATAGAATTCACTAGTCATTTTGCTGCATTTGCTTTGTCATTCTCTCTCTCCCTCTTTCTTTCCTTCTTCATACACTTTGTCCCCTGAACTATTTGAGGGCAATTTGCAGGCATCATGCCCCTTTACTCCTAAATATAAATAGTATGTTTTTCCTGAACATAGGAACATTCTTTTTCATAACAACAGTAGTATTTTCAGGAAATTAGGCACTGATACAATAATATTGGTTAATCTCTAATTCATGTTTAAATTTTGCCAATTATCTCAACAATGTCCTGTGTAGTAAAATTTTTCCTGGTGTAGATCTAATCCAAGAGTGAGCATTGTACTTAGTTGTCTCTTGTTGCCTTCAATCTGGAACATTGCCTTATTTTTTGTAACACTGGTATTTTTGAAAAGTGTAAGACAATTATTAGAATGTCCATCATTTTCGGTTTGCCTGATGGATACCTCTTGATTAGATTCTGGTTTTGAATTTTTGGCAGGAATGGGAGATGAGTGATGTGTGGCCTGCTCTGACCAATCAAGTGGTACGTGACGTTAGTTTGTCCCATTACTCATGATGTTAACTTTTATCACTTGGTTAAGGTGGTGTCTACCACATTTCTCCACTGTAATCTTTGTAATTTTGCCTTTGTAATTAATGTATAATTTATGGGGAAATATTTTGAGACAGTAAATTGATTCTGAGTGTACAAATTAAATGTCATTCTTTTTTTTTTTTAGTATGATTTTTCAAATTTTGATCAGGCTAAATGTAAAAGAAGATCTCTTACCTCCCCAGGTAAGCCAGTAGAGTATTTATTTGTATATATGGGAGCTTCATCAAATTTAGTTTGAAAGAGAGGATTTTTGAAAAAATATTGTTTAGACTTACCGTCAGTGCCAGATATCTTGTGATACTAAGCTTTTTTTACTCTGGAAATGAGCTAATAGTAATGATGATTTTGGGGGTAAATGTGTAAGATATCTTTGAAAATCAAATTCAGTAAGTTATTTTAAATTACAGTATTTCAGCCTTGAAAATGTTAAACATTAAACTATATTGGGTAAAGAAAACTAATTATTCTATTCTTAGGCACAAACTTTGCTAAGTTATTAAGGTAGTAATTATTACATTAGAAAAAGATAATTATACTGTGGAATTGGGTAGGTTGTAATGTCATGTGATAATCTGTAGCTAGCATGTAAATCTGTTATTACTAATGTATATTAACCACTAGTCTGTTAATTTGTTAATGCATCTTAGGTGTTGTCTTTACTAGTAAGTATAATCATTAATGTTTTGGAGAATTGCAGCAGAAATAGTAGTGTCTTTAAACGTTCATCAGATGGTTGATTTGGCATTTTTTTCCCCTAAGCTATTTCATTTTGATTTTTTTTGAAATATAAATCATTTATTGATGTTTGCTTTGGTGGATTACACCAGCTAATTGGATCAGTGAATCTATTCAAATGACTTGATTTGAAAAACACTCTTCTGAAACATTCCTTGAGAATGAAAAAAAAATTCCAGATATTTCTGAGTCTATTGTTTTAAACAACTTTAAAATTGTATTTTAGTTTGAAATTTGCTCTAAAATTTCCAGTCTCCCAAAATATAACTGAAAATTATATCTCATAGAATTTCTAAGAGGGTAAAAATGACTATTAGAGAAGGGCTCATACATTTAAAAGTAGTTCTAAATTTCTTATCACAGAAGTTCTCCTTTTCTTTTTATTTACTGAATTTAGATATAGGCTAACAGTTTATTAAATATTTGACGATCAAAGAGGTATCAATCATGTTTAGGTGGAAAGAAGGCTGGATTCTGAATTTTAGTGTAGGTTCTCAATTTGCAAGTTACAGATTAGCTAGCTGTGTTACTTGGAAAAATTAACATCAGTTAACATAAGTTTTTTCTGATCGTTAGGTTCCTAACCTGTAGAATAGAATTTAGGGCACTTATTCTGCTTATTTCACAGGGTTATTGCTAGGACCAAATAAAGTTATGGATGGAAAAGCATTTTGTAATCAGTAAAGTGCTAAATAAATATAAGACTCAGTGGTTTTTTTCTGTAAGTTTCCATTAGGGAGACATACTGATAAGAACTCATTCAGTACATTTACTGTCTTACCTTTAGGAGCCTAGAATGAAATATTTAGAGTCTGATCTCAGCGGGTAATCTCTGGTGTTTTCTTTTTTGTTGACAGATGATTTGGATATCTATTCATCTGGAGATAAAGTTGGTTCATCATTAAGATATTATTCTGCTGAAAGCAAGCATTGTACAACACCTTTTTGCAGTTCATTCAAGCACTTAAATATGAATTGGTAAAGTAACCTGGATCTTTACTATTGCTCTCCCCTCAGTATCTCAAGAAATTGAGAAAGGGAACAGAGCAGATTGTGTATGTGTTTGCTTTTGTTGGAGAGGAAATATGAGCAGTCTGGAGTGTGCTAAATAGTTGAGACTCATTTATTAATTTTTACTGAGAATCTCTGTGATAAAAGCATAGACTTAGTGTAATGTGTAGTGGCATAATGGAAAGTTAAACTATTTACATAATTTAAAAGATGAAAAATTACTTTTATGGTTATTCAGGACTCAAATGAAGACTCTGCTTCCTTTCTTTCTTTCTTTCTTTATTTCAAGAAAAAAGGAACTAAGAAAAAAAAACTGTAGGCTGAGCACAGTGGCATACACCTATAATCCCAACACTTTGGGAGGCTGAAGTAGGAGGATTGCTTGAGGCCAAGGAGTTTGAAGCCAGCCTGGGCAACATAATGAGACCCTCCCTCCCAATCTCTATGTAAAATTTAAAAAAAAATGACCTTGGTGTGGTGTTGCATGCCTATAGTCCCATCTACTTGAGGGTCTCAGGCAAGAGGATTGCTTGAACCCAGGAGTTTGAGACTCCATGAGGTACGATCACGCCACCACCCTCTAGCCTGCCCTCCAGACTCTGTCTCTAAAACACACACACACACCAAAACAAACCTGAAATACAGTCTTGTTAGGCAACGACATTTAACTCAGTATCTAGTGTGTGTCTGGTAGTGTGGTAAGCACAGTATTTTAGGTAGCTGAGAAAGAAATTGAAGAAGACAGTCTGGGGAAATAGTAACTATAAAATATGTATGATACAGTGCCTAACTAAAAGAAGTTGCAATTCTTAGGGAAGATAATATTTACTGTGGACAAAAACTGTATAGAAACATAGGAAACTAAGGTAAAATACAGTTTTAAAGTGAATACTATTTAATGTCAAAAATATATGGCAGAAGGAAATGCTGTGGGGTATTGAGAAGGAGTAAACGTTTTGAAATAATGTAAAACCTTGAAGATGTCTACATACATAAAATGAAATGTTGAGATAATTGTGGAGAGAAAAAAAAGACAATTGTGCCTAAAAATACCTGTATGTTATTTAGGTGATTGATATTTGGGAGCTTAAATTTGTTAATACAATTAGTCTCTTTGTCTACATAAGTGAGTTAATCCATGTAAAGTACTTTGAACAGTGCTGGGTACATAATAAAGCACTCAGATGCTAGCTGTTATTGTTACTATTGTTATTACTGTTGTATTTGGCACTCACAAAATAATCTAGTTGATTTAGCTTTAAGAATTGGACATGAGCTAGATTGAATGTAGTGAATGTAGAGTATGTAAAGTGAAAATTGCTTTAAGGTAATAATTATGAATTCATGGAAATTATTTTCTTACATTTGATAGTTTTTCTTTTGTTTTTGTAAATAATCTGGGTATTACTCTATAATTTGAAGATTTTGGACTGTGAAGGTTTTTGTAACACTGGACAGTTTTTTCACAATTCCTGGGTATGATCTAATCTAGAACTATGCTCTAGTTCCAGCACAGTAGCCACAGGTCACATGTAGCTGTTGAGTATTTGAAAAGGGGCTGGTCTGAATTGGGATATACTGTAAGTGTAAAATATACACTGGATTTCGAAGACTTAGCATGGATAAAAGAATGTAAAATATCTTAATTTTTTATATTGATTATATGTTGAAATGATAATCTTTTAAATATACTGGGTTAAATAAAATGTGTCATTTAAAATTTCCCTTCTTTTTAATGTGCTACTAGAAAATTTTAAATTACCTATCTTACTTGCATTATATTCCTTTTGAACAGCAGTGCTCTAGAAATTTCAATTCTGAAATAATCTTTTTAGAGAAAACACCTGTGGTTCTAGTTCTCCTTCACTTTTTACTAATTATGTCACCTGTCAGTTACTTGACCTCTTTAGGGTTCAGTTTCCTAATGTTAAATAATCATTTTTTAGCTAAAATTATAGATAATAATACCTGTAATGTCTACCTCACCAAATTATTGGGGATCAGAAGGAAGTCTGGCAGCTGTAGAGCATTCTACAGGTATATGTACTTTTAAATTAAGCCTATTTAACATGTAGAGAAAGTCCAGAGGTGGTTGTAGTGAGTTATTAGGATCAATGACTGTTACTTTTTACATGTTTACTTTTTGAATTTGAAAAAATGTTTACTTTTTATATTTTTTCTCAGTTGTTATGCTGCTAATGTTTGAAAAGCAGTTTTATCTTTATAAAATGGTATGGTAAACTTCCACATTGCTGTGATAGAATATTTTTGTTTTTAAAGCCTAGATGATGAATTGGATTCTTTTCATGATTTGAAGAAACAGGAAACAGAAGAAGAATTAATTGAGAATAATCATAGAGTTAGTACGTCCAAAATAACCAAACAATCTTTTAAAGAAATAGAAAAAGGTAAAAGAAATATTCATTTTAGAATAGTCATTTAAATCGTAACTTTGACAAATGGAGCATATAAAGCTCATCTCATAGTAATAACACTGGTTCTCAGGATACTATGTATTTTTGTATTCTGAATTTCTGTAAGCCATGAGGTAGTGCTTATTCTTAAACTAAAGTGCTTGTTATTAAACCAAAGGAAAAGAGAAGAATAACTTCATTATTTTTCAGTACTCTTCTATATTCTCAAAACTTATCAAAATAACTTAATCACTTGAGTACTTTTTATATTGCCTTTGGTTCTTTTTCCTGTCAGTATTTGTTAGAAAGTGACTAAATGTGATAGTATTTGACTGACCCTATTATTGTGAGGAAATGCACCAGATTACTTAAGAAAAGACTTTAGTAGTAGCAGCTCTCTGTGTGCCTGTGTTTCATAGTTTTATCATTTTAAAGAAAGAGGCTACCAGAAATGGTGCTCTTTGCCTTCTTGGCTGCAAGACTTTGAGAGCACTGTTGCCCCATTGATAGCACCAGCACACTCTCTTCTCCTGGGACTATATCATCTACACACAACACACATTCCTTTCCTTTTTCTCCCTCTCCATCATCCCCTTTTGTCTCATTGACCTCAGCATTTGAGGAAGATAAAAAATAATTCTGCCTGTACTTGTATTTCCGGCCACATGTTTGATTTTTCCACTGAAAGGAATGGAAAACATACGATAAAGAAAATGTTGACTGTATTTGGAGGTTGACATAAAAGTAAGGAATGCTCAGGCCACGTATTGGTGGGGTGGAAACCTAGAGAAGTAAGTAGAACACTGTGTCTTTTGCTTTTAGGGCATTTGCTGAACTGAGTGAAGTGAAACTTTTTTCTTTTTTAAAAATTCATTTTTTTTTTTTTTTTTTTTTGAGACAGAGTCTTACTTTGTTGCCCGGGCTAGAGTGAGTGCCGTGGCTTCAGCCTAGCTCACAGCAACCTCAAACTCCTGGGCTTCAGTGATCCTACTGCCTCAGCCTCCCGAGTAGCTGGGACTACAGGCATGCGCCACCATGCCCGGCTAATTTTTTCTATATATATTTTTAGTTGTCCAGATAATTTCTTTCTATTTTTAGTAGAGATGGGGTCTTGCTCAGGCTGGTCTCAAACTCCTGACCTTGAGCAATCCACCCGCCTCGGCCTCCCAGAGTGCTAGGATTACAGGCGTGAGCCACCGCGCCCGGCCAAAATTCATATTATTTTTTAGTTTGACTCCTTCAAGGTCTGTTCAAGATGGGGAATATAATGGGAGACCCTCTCCTTAAAGCTGGGGCTCCCAGAAGGCTCATGCAAGTTAAAACTACTACATGAGAGCATTTCATATTCTCATTGTTAGCAGAAAATAAATTCTGACAATACAGTGTTGGCGAGGATATGAAGCAAGAGGAACTCTATCAGAGAGTGAATTAATGTAACCACTTTGGAAAACAGTTGGATCACTAGTAAAGTTGAACATGCACATAAAGCCTATGATCCAACAATTTTGCCACTAGTTCATACCCTAGAAAAACTCTTGAACATGTACAAAGACTTGGTAGCATCTGTATAGTCAAAGCAGCACAGATATCCATCTTTCGGAGAATATTATTGCATACAGTAGTTATAAAATAGGATAAAGCAGTGAAGATTTATCAACTTATTTAAAGGAGGTGGTTATAGGATTTATATAATTCCAAAATTTATATAAAGTTTAAAAACCAGCAAAACAAGAACTTCTTAAATGTAAGTAGTGGAAATTAAGTAAGGCAATGATCAACACTTTGAGTTAGTGGTTAATTTGGTTTAGGGAATGGGGGGGAATGTGATTAGGGGTTTCTGAGGTAACTTTCCATTTCTTGGCTAGGCAGTTAATACATTACTGTTTTTATGCCCTTAAAATAATTTATTTTGAAATAATTTCAGACTTACAGAAAAGTTGCAAAAAGAGTGTAAAGAATTCCTATATACGTTTCACTCACATTATCTAAATGTTACCATTTTACCATGTTTGCTATATAATTCTTTGTTTCTTTCTTGAAACTTTGTAACAATACTACAGACTGCTCTGAGAGTATTTAAAAACTGTAAGCTAATAGAGTTTATAATTAAATGTTATCTTTCCAGTTGCCCTGCCAACTAATATGGCCTCAGTAAGAGCTCAGAATGAATATTGGAGTGCTGCGAGTGACTCTCCTTTGAAACCTGTCAGTTCCCCAAAATCCAAAGCATCAAACAAACAGAGTTTACTTCCACATCAAGTCAGTCAGATATATGATGAATTATTTCAAATACATCTGAAGCTGCAGGTAAGAACTAAATACTGAATTGAGAGTTCAGAAATATTTATGTTCTAAGAACCAAGCATTTACAAAATTTGAATACAAAGCATCTCATTTTAATTATTTTAGGTAAGTAAGTCAAGGTGAGGTCAGAGGGAACAAACTCAGTTTATAGGAACTATTGAAAGTAAAAATGTAGTGGCTGAGAGAAAAATATAAACAGTAGTGTTTTTATTTGTAGGTGTGTGTCTTAAATTTCATACTGCCTTGTTTTTAGGTTTATTCCCATCTTTTCTTAAAAAATAAAATCAGGTAAAGTGTGCTTTTTGAGGTGTTCTAAATTCATTGTTTTAAATACTTATATGTAAAAATTCTCCTTGTCAGCTTTCACCAAAATTCACCTCTGCACATTGGCCTTTATCTGTCCTTGGGGTTTTTTTGTTTCTAAAGAGTGTAGTTTATATATTTGTCATGCATCCACTAGGAGTAGAGAAAGAAGCAGAAGTATGTGTAATGCCCATTTTGAGGGGAGGGGGCATTCTTCCCATTGGAAACACTGTATGCACATGAAATAGTTAAGCATTTTTTTGAAAACCAGTATCTAATTTTGTCAAAATAATTCAGGTAATTACCATAGCATTTCAGGAAAAGATTATTTCAGCCTAAAATTACCAGGGAAAAGTTTAGGGAGAGACTTAGTCTGGTTCTTGACTGAGACTTAGAATTTAGGAGAGCAATCGGAAGGCCATTCCAGGTACAAAGGAATTGGAAGTGAGAGATGTTTGGAGTGGAGTGATTGTCCAATTGTACATTTATCAGCCTGTCTAGGGGAAAAATAGTGAAAACTGTGACTAGCTATTTCACAAGATTTTAAGCAAAGGAGTAGCAGACTAAAAAATGGTGTTTTAGAAAGATTCCCTTGATAACACTTTATAGGATAAAAAAAAATAGGCAGGGTTGCAAGAATAGGTCTATCATCTATAACAAATACAATGAAGATACAAATAATAAGGAAAAAATGAAGAGTAATGGATTAATCTGTTTTAATTAATCTATAGTTTAATTTGACTTTAAAATTTACTTTGTAAGTATAGTCATTGTGGAAAACAGTAGGGGGTTCCTCAAAAAACTGAAAATAGAACTGTGTGATCTAGCAATAACATTTTTGGGTATATATTCAAAAGAAAGGAAATCAGTATATTGAAGAAGTATCTGCAGTCCCACGTTTATTGCAGCACTATTTAAAATGACCAAGATATAGAATCAGCCTAAGTGTCAGTCAGTGGATGAGTGGCTAAAGAAAATGTCATATATATTAATATATACACAATGGGATATTATTCAGCCATAAAAAAAGAATGAAATCCTGTCATTTGCTGCAACATAGATGAAACTGGAGATCATTATTTTAAGTAAAATCAGCCAGGCACAAAAGGACAGGTACTGCATATTTTCACCCATATGTGGGAGCTGAAAAAGTGGATCTCATGGAAATAGAGTGTAGTGGTGGTTACCAGAGGCCAGGAAGGGAAGTGACGGATGAAGAGAAGTTGGTTAATGATTGGTGCAAAAATGCAGTTCAAAGGAGTAAGTTCTAGCATTCAGTAGTATAGTAGGGAAGTTATAGTTAACAGTAGTTTATTGTATATTTCAAAATAGCTAGAAAAGAAGAATTGGAATGTTCCCAACAAAAAAGATAAATGTTCGAGGATATCCGTTACCCTGATTTGATCATTATATGTTGTATACATGTATCAAAATATCACATGTACTGTCCAAATATTTACACCTATGATATATCAGTAAAGAAGATACAAGAAAATTGCTTTGTAGTCTTCTATTGTGTTAATCATTAAGCATATACATTTGTTACACTGTCATTTCATTCATTCACCAAATATTTGAGCACCTGTTAATATGCATTTATGTGCTCAGTGTTGAGTATATAGAAGTGAATGAAATGTATATGGTCCTTACTACATGTAGCTTATTAGAAGCAAATTGTAATTAGAAGCAAATACCCATGTACTTATAATTTTATAAATTTAAATGAAGAAATAAGAGAAGTATAACATGAATACCTGACTGGAGGAGATGGAGAGGTTAGGTAAGATTTTTCTAAGAATGTAACATTTAAATTAAACTCTAAAGGATGAAGAGGGGTTAGCCCAGTGAAAGGGTTGCATTCAAGACTGAGACATTCTAATGTAGAAGCCCTCCTGAGGCATGGTAACTTAACTTGTTCATTCAAGGAAAATGTATAATAGTAGGTAACTGAGGATTTTAAAGCAGGGGAGTTGCATAATCTAATGTGTGCTTAAATAAATGGGTTGGAATTTGAGAGACTAGATAGGATTCTACTGTAATAGCCCAGGTGGGAGATAATGGTAACTTGGACTGGAGTGATGGCAGAGAAATAGAAGTAAATAGGGTAGAGATGTATTGTGGAGCTAAATTGGCCAGACTTGGTGTAATGAATTGGATATGGCATAGAGAGAATAAGGTGTCTAGGTTGATTCGCACATTTCTGGTTTGGGCAACTTGCAGGAAGAATGGTTTTCAGGAGAAAGATCGAGATTTCAGTTTGGAACTAGCTGGGTTTGGCAGTTTAATGTATCAGCTTGGCAGTCAGAACATAGGTCTTTGATGACTATATAGTTTGGATTATTATTTAAAGTTGTCACCAGTAGTTGAGATCTAGAGAGAGGGTTGAGGTTGAAAAGATGGTGGTAGACTGATGGTGTCCTGAATTAGGCCTGGGGCTTCAGGCATAGAAGTGGATGAATTCTAGAGATGTTTAAGAGATGGGGTCAACAATATAGGTGACCCTTGAACGACATAGGTTGAACTGTGCAGGTCCACTTACACACAGATTTTTTTCTTCAGTAAGTATACTAGAAAATTTTTTGGAGAATTATGACAATTTGAAAAAACTCACAGATAAATCACATAGCCTAGAAATATGAAAAAAAAACAAAACAAAAAGTTATGTCATGAATGTGTAAAATATATCTAGATACTAGTCTATTTTATCATTTACTACCATAAAATATACACAAATCTATTATAAAAAGTTAAAATTTATTAAAACATGCACACACAGACTGTACATGACTCCATTCATAGTCAAGAGAAATGTAAAGAAATAAAAAGATGCAATATTAAATCATAACTGCATAAAAGTAGCCACCTCCTGTTGGTATTGCAGTGAGATCAAGTGTTGTGAGTGTCCACTTTAAATGCTATGTGATGATGTTCATCTCCACATGAGCATTGCTCCAATAAATTGCATATTGCACTAAAAAGTGATCTCTTATGGTTCTAGGGTATTTTTCATCGAGTTTAGTACAATGCCATAAACCTTGAATAATACAATGAGACCCATGTGAAGTGCCACTAATGATGCTTGAAGTGCTCTCAAGAAGCAGAGAAGACTTATGACATTA
This sequence comes from Lemur catta, assembly GCF_020740605.2. NCBI lineage: Eukaryota > Metazoa > Chordata > Mammalia > Primates > Lemuridae > Lemur > Lemur catta. The sequence continues at coordinate 80,663,134 of NC_059131.1, forward strand.
TAAGAAAAAGCTGAATTGTTTGATAAATACTATAGATTGATTGAGCTCTGCAGCTGTTGTCCACCATTTTAGACAGGTGATTCATCTTGTAAACAGACCACATAAACTTAATGATATCAGTAAATACAGTACACTACTATAAATGTATTTTCTCTTCCATATGATTTTCTCAATACGTTTTTTCCTTTATTATAACAGTATATAATGTAACATACAAAATATGTGTTAATGGACTGTTTATGTTATTGGTTAAGGCTTCTAGTCAACAGTAGGCTATTAGTAGTTAAGTTTTGGGGGAATCAAAAGTTATACGTGGATTTTTCACTGCACAAGAGTCTGCACCACTAACCCTTGCATTGTTCAAGAGTCAGCTGTACTTGCAGATTGGATTTGGGAGGTGTGTGCAGTAAGGTTTAGTCAAAGACAAAATGCAGGTTTATTTTTTGGACAATTGGATAAATGATGTTGCTTTTTGCTGAGACGGGAAAAACTGGAGGAGGAGGAGAGCACTAATTCTTTTCTTTTTAATTCATACCTCTTTAATTTTTTTAGTGTATAATTAAAATATTTTAATATGTTCACAGAGATGTGCCACCATTGGCACAAGCAATTTAGAATATTTTCATCATCCTCAAAAGAAACTTCCTACCCATTAGAAGTCACAGCACTTCTCCCCAAATGCCTTCAGCCCTAAGTAACCACTAATATACTTTGTGTCCCTATAGGTTTATCTATTCTGGACTCTTCATATAAATGGAATCATACAATGTGTGGTCTTTTATGACTGGCTTCTTTTACTTAGTGTACTATTTTCAAGGTTCATTCATGTAGCGTGTATGAGTACTTTATTCCTTTTAATTGCTGAGTAATGCTCTATTCTATAGACAGACCACACTTTGTTTATCCATTCTTCTATTGATGGACACTTGGGTTGTTTCCACTTTTTGGCTATTAAGAATAATGCTGCTGTGGACATTTGTATTTAAGTTCTGTGTGGACATATGCTTTCATTTCTCTTGGGTATATAACTGTAGTAGAATTGCTGGGTCATATGGTCACTCTATATTTAACTTTTTGAGGAACTGTTTTCCAAAGTGACTGCACCATTTTACATTTCCACCAGCAATGTACGAGGCTTCTGGTTTTTTCATGTTCTTGCCAACACTATTTTCTGTAATTTTGATTCTGGCCATCCCACTAGGTGTGAACTGGTATCTTACTGTGATTTTGCTTTTTATTTCCCTGATAGCCAACTTAATGCAGTTCTAGACATGTTTATTTTAAGCTACTTAAAAAAAGCATACAGGTGGAGATGTTAAACAGCCTGTTTGGACCTGAAATTTTTTGGTTTTTATTTCATAGATTTAGGGGGTACAAATGTTGTTACATGGCTGAATTGTATAATGCTGAAGTCAGGGTTTTTAGTGTACTCGTCGCCAAAATAGTATACATT